>NC_083619.1:22706478-23043955 GCF_963584025.1 Labrus mixtus | reverse complement strand
AATGTATTGAATAGATGTTTAGAATTGTTTAACCCATAGGGACAACAACCCACAAATACCAACTTTGTGGTAGCAGTATAAATAGTCTGGACATTGCCAGAGTTCTTAAGCTTCATCATCTGAGAAACATGAATTGCTATGCAAATTCTATTCATCAAATGTGCAATCTTGGAGCAAAGGTCAATCTTTGGGGGCTTTAGGTTTGGAAAAAAGTACAGGCCAAGACTGTGAGTATGTTCATGATTACTGTGATACGGTGATTTTTTAATAGAGAACTGAGAAAGGAGAATGGAGTCAAGTTGAGAGACAACCTCTAGACCAGACTGTTAGCTGCACTCGTTTGCAGAGAGGGTTTATAATCGTCACATGAAGCATAAAGTTCTGTGATTGCCTTACAGCACATGCATTAGGTTTCTCTTACTGTACTCCTCATGGACGGCTCTATCTGCAATCAATGACAACAGAAAAGCGGATGGATGATACTTCTCTGGTTACAAACAGACACCATGAAAGCTCTCAACACCAATCTTCTTGTCCCATAGGTAAAATCTGCATTCTACCTATGGATGCATTCATTTGTAGAATATACAGATATTTTACTGTTTGGATTAAAGTTGTTGACTGACTGACAAACAGAGCAACCTTGCCAAACCAAGATGTGATGTCTTAACTTACAATAAAGAGTCTATTAATTGCTTAATAAATATTCCACTTTCTGATTTAGCTGATATAGTTAAATATTGATGTATTCGTTAAATCAGTCCACTTGTTCTTGCTTTCATTTAATTGCATCATACTTTCCTCTTCTTTTATTCATATAATACAAGTCATGGCTGTCCATTTATAATGGAGAAAATCCAAGACTGGTTTTCAAACTGATTTGAGAGGACAGTTGGATCTCAAACTCTGTCTGGCTCATAGGCGTGTGTGTCCAAACAGTTTCAAGAATTGTAAACATTCTGCCAAAATTAGCCTAATACTTAAGCCCAGCACACAGCTGGCCTTGGTAAATATGCCTTTATGTATTTGTGTGGGACTGTTATCTTAAAAAGGGTGATGGCTGGTTGGAAAAGGAGTTTCCCCGCGGGCTGCTTTTATGACTGGAAACCCTGCGAGCATACCCACTCATTAAGATGTCAGAGGGAATATACCTGTTGCAATAAAAAGTTAGCCGGCAGACTTAGCCGACTGCTTAGTCACTAAACTGTAAGCAGTGGATTCTAACTCCGGCATAAACTCTCACCCCTGACTGAGTATCTGGACAGTCTGCAGGAAAAAAGTGGAAAGAATAACCCTCTTCCTGAATGTTAAAACTTTCCCGCCGGCATTGAACAACGTTCCAGTTTCTAATTTTTTTTTAAAGTTTAGAGGTACTTAAAGAGGAAATGTTGGCCACTTGCGGTGCAATGGAGCAGTGTTTGGTTGAGTGGGTTCCTGTTTGATTTGTATCTTGTACCCACACACAAGATGGCAAAGACATGAATTTGGAGGGCAATAAATACTTCCCATGAGTAATGCCTGGTATGTATTTAGAGACTCAATGAAATTTCCCTTCTCTGGAATGTTTCCTTGCTGAGCTGAGATCGATTTTAGCCTAGGAAAATTGATTTGGCTGATACAGATTTCTTTAAATTTGATTATCTTTAGTGGAACTTCAGGATGTATTTTTGAAGACAAAGATGACTTGGGGTTTGGTTCTCTCTCCTTTCCATTGGTAACAGTTTTGGAAATGATTGGTTGTAAGCACGTAGGATGACGAGATAACATTTTTCAATAATTATTTAAATTTGACAATATTACCACAGTTAAACATAATTGAATCTATGCTCTACAGCTTTATAAACGACAAGTCAGCCAAAACATTATGACCACCTGTTTACTATTGTGTAGACGCCCCTCTTGTCAGGTTAGGGCCAAAACAGTCCTTGTCAGCCCTGACCTGACAAGACATCGACAAGACATTAGCAGTAGATCCTTAAAGGTATATAGGTTTTTTCAGGTAGGGTCTCCATGAATCTGAGACTTGATTGTCCAGAATGATTGGATTGTAAACAGAACAGTGTCCTTGACTGACTGGTCGTCGGCTAAGCAGCAAATGTATGAAGACAAATGAAACTGCCATGCATTGTGTGTTCTGAAACCTTTCTATTAGTGCTTTCAACACATGCACAAAACTACTAAAAACTTCCTGAAGTTTTGCAGGATGAGCTGCTTGTGTGAACGCATAAATATGATCGTAATGAAGCTGCTTCATAACGTACGCCAGTATGATCTTCTTCTCTAAGTATATCAATGCTCAGACTACACAGAGCACTGATATACTTGGCTATAAAGGCAAAATTGTTACGATATGGTCATTTTCACATGTGCACAAAACTCAACAAAAAAAATGCCTGTGTGTGAGTGGGATGGGATGGTGACGTTTATTCCCTGCAATCAGTGCCAAACTATAGATTCCATGCACCCGACCGGTACAATCTCAATGCACGTTATGAAACTGCTGCATTACATCGTCTGTTCAGAAGTATGTTCTTATTTTTTTGAAGGCAAATAGTGTCATTGTAGCGTCTTATAGTGAACTCTGTTGTCCTCTCCTAATTCTGTGTTACTGTAGTCTGGTCTTCATCAGTTAAAGAAATAAATCTTTGTCTAAAGCGTTCCAATGGTTTCACTTACATTTCTTCTTTGTCCATTTTAGACATGCTTTGTGCAGAAGACAGTGTTTTCCAAACAGCCCAATTTGGAAGATGTCTATCATCCATCTGGAGTTGTATTTCTGGCCTACAACTAATGTAAGTCCAATATTAAAATTTCCTTTTTGGCTCTTTCTCTGTGTTCGGTCTAAATCAACTCCCGAGACAGAAAGATGTGTCTTTAACTTGATTGGTGTTCTACTAAATCTGACAGCCTTGCCCCATGCTGTTATGTTACAAGTGGATACTGACACAAAACAGTCCATAACTCTGAAATGACATTACATGCCATTCAAAATGGTGAATTACAAATGAACATAAGAAAATGTTTGAGTAATTTGCATTGAAACCCTTAACTAAGATCAGGTCAAACCAATTGGCTTCAGGTTAACTTGTGCATCAAAAAAGGGGGCGAGTTTTTTGTAATTCTCTTGTTTATCAATCAAACAGTCATGAGCCCAAATAAGTATATCTGAATGTAGGTTATAGCACTGCTAAATGTGTAAAGGCCAAGGGGGGTGGATGCTTTTGCCAACTTTGTGATGTTAATAGACAGTAATAAATAAGCATAAACTACACTGGGTTTATTTGAGCATGTTGACTCACTGTATAGAGCTGGTGAGAAGATTGAGATCAAATCATTTACAAGTTAGACAAAAAGAAACAGACAGCTAAAACAGGCTATACAGCTCCAAATAACCTTTGAATATTAGATCAAATGTAAAAGATACAGATTAATAAACTCCACTAAAAGTTGCTGAGCTGCATTCACATGTGGTGATTTAACAAGGTTTTGTGATTTACTGTTTACAGCGTTAGACTTTGCATAATTCCCAGACCCTCATCTCCCTCTTTAAAGACTGATCTACATCTGCACACACAAGAATGTTTGTAGGGATAATCTGTTTCAAAACAATTGCTATTGTACAAATGTCAAGAGTGTAACAATATTCTCTAAATAAAAGTTTGTGTGCAGAGCTTCAAAGATGACACAGAGATTTACGCTTGACCACAACAAACACGCGTAATGAAGAACATTCAAGGACTATAAAAACAGCAACTCCCAATGTGCTCAGAATCCAGTAAGGTTCAGAAGAGTTCACACATCTTCACTGCACAAGCCATGTGTCCTCTTCTGCCAAGTTCTCTACTCTCTTCTCCTCTCTCTTGCTGTATCTCTCTGATCTCTGTTCGACTTTATCTCTATTAACTATTGAGCTAGATTCAACTTGAAGACCCCAGGTCAGTCAGTACAGTATATTTGACATTTGTACCTCAAAGTATGATGACAGGACATAAGTTGGGTTTAGGTTATTTCTGTGGCTACACACTGAGTGTCAGTCAGTGCCTCTCTACTGTCAGATTTTACTGCTGACGACTGGAGACAGGACTCAGGGAGACTCAGGCTCATGAAATACGAGATGCTCGGGGCATGTTTAGATTATCACAGACCTCTCCACTTAACTCCCCATAACACTCTTTTCACTGCTGAAAGAAAAGACATTCATCACACACACTTGACAAGAAACATGAAAATATAAGACGGTTTTTTTTAATCTTAAACTCTACTGTTCTCTACCTCTGGGAGTTTAGCTCTGTGATATCTGAACTCTCCTCTGTAACTGTACAGATCTACGTCTGTGCTGCTAGCTAGACATTGCTACATTTTTCATGCAGTTTTGTTCTTGTCAGTCTAAAGTAAACTGAATTTACTCAGTTTACCATTGCAGCTAAAGTTTACAAAGCTTGTATTCTCATTAGGTTTTCATCATAACATGTAAATCCATTGCTGTATTTTTTAAGTCCATATTTTTTAATATGTTTTAGCCTTTCAGTAAATGTACAACTTTGACCCTGTGTAGAATATCCACACAGATGCATGATTTCCTGGATTGCCCAAAGAGTATGTAAACCACTCACTTTGGCAATACCCCCACTTTTCTCTCTGGGTTAAGTTACAAGTTTTATTTTAAGTAGTAGTATTTTAGCTGAACAACTATTGGATGGATTACCATGCATTTGGTACAAGGTTTTAGGCCCCCCTTTGGTTGAATTGGGGTCATTTGTGCTGTTTATTTCTAGGCTGTGTAAACATACTTAAATGAAAATGACAGCTATGACAAAGGAGAGGCTAGACAAAGAGTGTTTGAGGGGCAGAGGAACTTTTAGCAGCCCAATAATGTGAGACTGCTGAAACATTTTTATGCAATGCATGCAATGGAAGTGCCTTGTATTTCACCAGCAGCATTTCCTCTAATGTCTTTATGCAAAAACTTTAAATCTAATTTAATTTGGGATAGGCTTTGCTCTGTTTTGTCTTTACCACAGATTATCCTGTTAGCATGCTAAAATATTTTACTGAACATGTAAATCTTATACCAACTAATCATTAGCATGTTGTCATTGTTAGTAAGTTATCACTCTGATATTAGCATATAGCTAAAAGCTATACCTAAAGAAAAGGGAAGTACATTTTCACCTTGAGTTAAATGTGTAAATACGACCACAAGAGCGTTTTTCTGATTATTTTGCAATACAGGAATATTTGCCCTCAAAAGCAAGGGGAATACTATTTAACACTGATCTTACCATGTTCCAATTAAAGTAAAGACAGCTCGTTACAATGATGTCCTACTGATTCGCTTTCCTTTCTCAAAGTCTTCACCTATTCTTTAAGACTGTTCTTAAGTGCTAAGGGTAACTTCCTGGCAAACAAATTATTTATTTATTTTTGTTTTTTTTTACCTCAGGGGAATCTCAGTGCTACAAATCTTTCATGTCAATATGCTTCATTCATTTTTGGAACATCTTCCAACACATGGGAATACATGACTGTTACAGATTTGACATATTTGCTTCTTTGCATTGGCTGTAATAATGTTGCATAGAAAATTGGTTCTTGAGCCAACCGGAGAAGGGACTAGATTTATTTTGAATATATCTCAAATGCTCAGCTGTTGAGTTATGTCTGATGTAATGGTCAGTTTTGGGCGGGTTGTTTAATCAGTACCTTGTTTTATGAAATGACTCATTGGCACATGCTTCAACAATATTGTCTCCTCTGGTGTTTGTGTTTTGTCCTCTGAAAACTATTAAAACAAGTGATCAAAACCAGGTCATTGAAAAGTGAAAGCACACCTTCCCACATGCCAACAAACTCCCACTAAAGGAGGCTATATACCACATGCACCTTTAATCACCGTGCCCAGACAACATACATTCCACTCAGTGGTTATGTGGTCTGCAGCGTCTAGTATGCATCCCTCTACTCCCTGAAGCTGCCACATACAGCCTTCTATCTGGATAAATCACTGTAATGAGTAGCTTTTGAGGTTTGATCTACTTATGATCTGGTAGAGCTTGTCTTAGTTCAGAAGACTGGGTTGTAACTTTGTTCTTACTGAACATTTTGGTTCACCTAGAGACTGTGGGTCAATGGTTCCTTGACATCCAAGTGAAGCAACTATGAGCGCCCACTGATTTTCTATGCGCTCCAGGGTTAGTGATATGAAGAGAAAGCAATTGAAGGCCCATTTATATGTTTTTTAATGATTGTCATGAGGAGAATCCTTAAAAGAACATTTTCCAGAGCCTGAAAGTTGAATTTCATGTACAGATGTAGAGAAAAAAAGATTTGTCTTGCATGTAGGAAAACTTCTATTCTTAAAGCAAAACTCTTGAACCCAAGCGACTGTAAAGTTGCAGTGAGGTGTGTCAGTATAGAGTTACTGAAAAGCAGCAATAATTTTATTCTGAAACTTGAAAGCATGCAGATTACAAGCTGCCTCCTGTAGAAAAAATAGCCACCAGGCATCATGCGCAAGACATTTCTGTTTTTATAGCTGCTCTGGGCTGAGCCATGCAAAGAGGAGAGACCTATTATAGAATAATTATACAATGTCATCTTGGTGCACACTGGCAGTAAATGCATCAGTTGTAATCATACACTTCCAACTACAAAGAGGGAAGCTCTAAAGACAAGTCTTCTTGGAAATTGTAGACTGTCCCATACAAGGATCCATCAGGAGCCACCGTCAGTACATTTTGACAGCTGTCCGAGTCCAGTCTGAAAGACGAACTAAAGGATTTAGTTATAGTTGTTCAGACTTCATGTCTGCCAGCGGAGTGTCCAGTTCAACCAAACATTTTGGGCCAGAGTCCCAGGAACGCAACATGAACAAGGTTCTGACATTTTCTGCCAAACAACTTGAAACAAATGACAAAAAAAACAGACAACTGCCAGAGTAACCAAACTCCAAGGGCAAGCTGCTTTAAAGAATGTTTTTACTGCTAAGCTTGCACAAGGTCATCACATCAGCTCATACAGTATGTAGATTAATCATGTGAGAATTAAGACTGCCTAACCAAAAAAGAAACTGCAGGGTTTGTACATCTCACCCAACATTTTCAGTGAAACATGGACGTAGTCTCTGTGAAGACCAACGATGGCATTCGCCATTTTGGAAATGCTGACTCATACTAACTTCTTGCAATTTAAGGAGGGCTGAATGAAAATCTTAGTATCTGAAAAGCCCATTGAATTTCCCCATTCAAATACATACATTGACATTTTAGAAAGACCTTATCTAAGTATGTTTAATCCTGCCAACCAGCTACCCATGTGCTCATGACAAAAAATGATACATATAAAATAAAAAGAGATTAGAAAACAGAGAAAAGGCAAAGGTACAAGACTGTGTACATCCTTTTTTCTGGGAGTGAAGGGACTACACATCCCACAACCCAGTGTGACTCAAATGAGACCCAACAAATGATAGTTTGGCACACTTCTTTCAAAACTTAGACTGACCTTCTTTCTTTATTGTAGTGTTTATATTGTAAGTAATAAAGTTGTGCTATATTGTCGTTTGTGTATAGTGTGTTGAACTTCTGCGAACTTCAGTGGTAGCAGCCGACAGCCGAAGTTTGTGGGGGACGGTAAACCAGCAGGCTCCAACCAATCAGGGACTTTCGCTGTGACACATTTTGAGTTCTTTTCCTCGAGATCATCAATAAAATGGATCTGATTATTATTTCTGGAACCACACTGTTGAGCTGTAAGGGCTCTAAAGGGAATTCATTGTTTTTTTGGACCCTGCCTTCAGTGGACACTCAAGGAACTGCATTTTTTTTTACATTTTTAAACACTGCAGGTTGCCCCTTGATATAACTTGGGACGTTTCTATCGACTAATTTCTTTGTCAGTTAAACAGAAATTTAAAGTCAGGCTAGTCGACTTGTCTAACGTATAGAAAACACTCACAACACTGTCAAAATTGAGCACAATTGATTGAGAAGGGCTTAACCCCGCATCACAGCGTCTGCAGTAAAACAATAAAGATAAAGATAAAGATAAAGATAAAGATAAACTTTATTGATCCCCTGTGGGGGAAATTTGTGCATTACAGCAGCTCCAGAAAACAGGGGACGGGAATATAATTATTAAAAATAAAAATAGAAGTTAAAATCAAATCAAACATATTTACATCAGTTAAACAAAAAAATACAATAATGGAAAATTACACAGTAACTACACAGGAAAGGGTTTTGTTCTTAAAAAAACACACACAGTGTGTAGCATGAGGTGGTGATGCTGTTAAAGAGTCTGATTAAACAGTCTGACTGCAGATGGGATGACAGACCTGCGGTAGCGCTCTGTCTTGCAGGGTGGGTGTCTCAATGCCAAATTGGTTTGCAATGTGTGGCTCAGGTTAGCAGCTGGCACTGGAAGCCTTCAGTCCTCCCTGCAGGATAACGTCCATAAGCCTGTGCTGGTTACGCATTGCTCGTTAGTCTTGACACTTTCTTTCTTCAACCCTACAGATCACGTAAGAAAACTTTGGAGGCAAAGGAACTAGTAGCTGCCCAGAGGCAACACATCTTCTGTTGTTCAGCCGAGCTGTTAAGTGACCAACAGTAGAACACTGTGGTTATACAAAGTAGAAACCAGATGTGAATTAGCTTGAAAATAAAAATGCTTAGTATATTTCTCTGGGTAAGTAAATGTTTAAAAATTGCACGGCCCCAATAAATCAGACCAGTGGTCCTATGCTCCTCTGAGTCTGAAACAACTAATCGAAGCCACACTTACACGCACAACTACGTCTGACCTTATTTTGACAGCAAGTCCAAGCATGTGGCCACCGTTTTTTTGTTTTGACTTGATCCGTATTACACATGAAAAGTATTCATTCTTTGATTAGCCACATATGCACAGCGCTTTAAATCACCTCAACATACTAATTATCTGTGAGGCCTATTATTCTAATTTCTGCCTTCTGTTAAAACACTTCAACACATTTTTTTTTCTGTAACTGAAATGTGGTTTGTGTTTATGTGAGAATGGCTGCCATCACGCTGATAAATCCTTCTTTCATCAGGACGCAAGCAAAACCAAATCAAGGGGAGGACTCTATAGCTTCCACCTGTGCTTCCATTCTTTGTTCCAGTCATCTTTAACCATTAATTATTTTCAGGCCTCGGGAGTCCTGCTGTCCAAAATAAAAATCTGTGCTCCTTGAGGAAACTCCTTGAGTCTGGAAAACATTTCATCTTGGCCAATGAGGCTTTTATATTAGCCGTTGGCCAACGTAGATGCTATTCAGCCTCTTTTCACATTCTTAAGCCTTCAGGAAACGTCTAAAATAACATCTCCACCCTCTGCTTTATTTGCATTAAGTATGTTGCATTTAAAGCCTCTTGTGCTGTATCTCAAGCTTCTTGCCTATTATTTAATACTTCCACTATTTTCTTTAAGGTTCATTTGGGGCAGTTTTACGTTTTGTTCTCTACATGTATATGCGACTTGAATTGAAAGAAACTTTGCTGGATCACATCTGAACTTAATGCTGCACTCAGTCCTGTAATTTGGTTCCACTGGTGATGCTCCGCTTGATGCTGCTCAGACCCTTTCCAAAGCACAGGGGGCGGGTCCCGGGACAACTTTCCCGACTGGTGATTTGATGAACGGAGGATTTTCCAGTGTCAGTATCTTACAGTCGGTTCAGGTTCAGCGTTCCGGCGTTTGTCCAGCCTCCTGACGGTGCTCAACACTCAGGGAACCGAGTTGCTCTGCGCTTTTTTTTTTCTATGAAAGCCCTTTACCATCAGTCTGAGAGCTGGGCTTAAGGGGGAGCGGATCTGAAGGGCCCGGGTCTGGCTGTGAGAGGCATCTTTATTCTGTCACACATGGCGCTGTAAAATAAGGACGTTGTGTGGATTGTAGAAGGGACTGAATTTTGACACAAGTCGCCCGTTATTTGTTCTGCTGCGGGCACTAATCATGGAGATGCAAAGGTGGGCAACCAGGTGGAAAACGAAAAGGTGGCTGTGGAATTCAACGCAAACCGCTGTCGTCACGTTAATTTTAATTCTACAAGCTGCCAATGTCAGAGCAGGTAAGACGCTGCATTTTGTTAGACTTGACAATAACTGTGCCAACTCCATCCCGGACAGGTCGAGCTTTTAAAGTGTGGCCGCCAGCCAGTAAGTGGTTGTGGGCTTAGAGGAGAACTAGCCACCGGCTATCACCTTTAATTTTGAACTCACCATATCTCAGACTCAAACCCTTCTCTGTTACTCAATAGATCCATTCACCTTACTTAAAGACAGATGTGTAGTTAATATTCAAGGTAATTTTATTTACTTTCTCCTTGATTGACAAATTGAAACTATTTCAAATAAGCACACCTGCATCCGAATTATATTTTAAATCCTGGTCATGAAAGATATGTCATAAGACTTGGTTGTTCCCTTTAAAGTTTCTTTGAAGTGCACCTTGAAGAATGATTAAAAAATCTGGCTGAGGTGTTTAAATGTGGATAATTTCCAGCTGTATTCATGTGATTTACGGTTTATTTTTGGACGAGAGTTACGGAGATGCCAATCTCTCAAATTCCTCGAGCGTCAAAGAAGGCTAAGTCTGCCATCCAGGTGTGGTCAGCGAGAAGAGGCTGACTGTGTTGATTGCCTCTGACACAAATACTTTGGTGGTGCGTAAAAAGTGTGCGTAATGCCTGTTTTGTTTTGGGGTTTTTTTTGGGGGGGGGGGATATATTCCGAAGTTGAATATCTGCTTTATCGTTTTAGAATCTGAAGTCAAAAATATGTATTTATTTGTGTTTATATTCTACTCTACCACTTGGTAGTACGTTGGACTCACTGAAGGCTTTCACATAACTTTTACGCACGACATCTGGTAGCATAACTAGTTCCTCACACTTAATGCTGTTAAGTTGTTTTCTCCAAAACATCAGTGGAAGTACAACAACGTAAGTCAATAAAATCATAAAAGCATCTAGTTGGCACAATTTCTGTAATTTGAAGCAGCTTACCTTATTACAGTATTATGACTCTTTGACAGCTGTCAACAGAGCTTATTGTAACACAGTGACATTTCAGGCACATAGGCTTTGATGTAAATATTGTGGAAGTTTAAAAAAATACAAGGCAGGACTCCATGGAGTATTGGGAGTGAAATTCATACTCTAGCCTGAAGGATCACCATCTTTCCACATTATCTGGGCTCCCACTAAGTCCAAAAAGGGGCGTTGATGGAAAAAGGGGGAAAAAAAATCTGGAGTATTTTCTTTCCTTTAAAAGACAGATGTGGGTCACATTAACTTATTCTTTTATTTTTCCACAGAGACGCCCATACAGCGCTGTGGATTTAGCCGGGTTAAAACTTTACATCTCAAAAGTTGAAGCTCTTTTTGAATGTGTGTTGCTTTTTAATATTTGTGGTTTTGAAGTCAGAGCAGCAACCTTTGAATTAGTTCTTGCCTTCCTGAGTCGGGAGCAAAAAATAAACAATAATAAAGTTATTTAAAAATGTCATTTTTGGCTCTGTGAAAACGTAGATCAAAAGTTGATATTGTATAATTAGCATAATGTATTGAATCCTTTCCAGACATTTCATGTCTTAGGTCCCTCCCCTTTTGGATTTATGACCATCCTTTGTTTATACTGTACAAATCCTCTGATGCATAAAGACAATCATTCACAGTAGAGGGCAAATTGCAGAAAACTCCCCCAGAAATGAAGAGCCCATGAAAGCAAATACCACAGTGGCATGTCTTGCCCGTTCCCCATCTTTCCTCACTCTGACTGATACTTAAGCTAACCATAATTGCATGATGTGCTAGCAAACATTTACAGGCTTTCCAATGTATTATAATTGCTGCCTGTGCTGCCAGCGCTCAGTAGATGGCAGTGACACAGAAAAGATGCTGCTTGCTGCACGACCGCTTGGCCACAGAGACATGAAGTCAGAATGTCACAGACTTAAACCTAAATCCCAGAGTCTAAACTTTGACATCAAAACATATGTCTGCGTTGAGTTACGAGATGAGAAGAGGTGGAAACGTGCGCCTGTTCCAGCTGAAAATGGTATATAAATGAATGAAGGTCTGCTGGTGAAAGTGCCTTAATGATTTTAACAGAGCTTTCTCCTGTCACTGCATGCTCCAACCGCCTGGGGGGAAATCTCACTCCTCTTGTCATGTGAGGAGCTTGTTCATATGGCATATAGTAGATCACAAGTCGTCGACAGGAGTCTGGAAGATGTGTCATTAAAAATCACAGACTCTGACAAATTACCCCTCAGACAAGACTGACTAGACTGAAGCTGCGCCCCTCTCTTGTGGCTTTTCATCCTTATCATTAAGAATAAGGTTTATTTCTTTAACGGTAGAGGGATAGGAGCCTTTTTTCTTTTCAGGCATGCTGGCTCAAACTCCTGCGAGGCTGCAAAGCTTTTAAAAAGCCATGTCTATTCATTTGGGGGCTTTAATGGGTTTGGGATATTGCCTGTTTTTCAGGACTTCTGTGAAACCATGGCTGAGGAAGGAGAGAGGGGCTTAGGAGTCGGGGGTGTGGGTTGGGAGTAGGTGGGGAAGGAGGTGGGGGTTCCTGGCCAATTCAGCACATCTGGAATATATGAGGCCTTGAGGTATGCAGTAATGCAGAAAGGCATTCTGAAACTCACAAAGAGACCTTTAGTCCAAGCTTTCTTTCTTTTTTTCTCTTCTTTTAAGAACCAGTAGCTCTGTACTCTGGGACAATATTCAGAAGAGCCACAGACTATTTTCTTTTTTATGAGGCATTTGGTGAGAGGTTGAAACTTGGCGTTGGGTGCCTCGCATTCAAGTCAGAAGTCAGTCTGGTAAATTTGAGGAAAAACTGGTCTTGAGTCTGTTAAATTGTGTCTAATTTCTTGATAAAGTTGGGCTGATTTTCTTGATTTCTGAGCAGTGCAGCCCAATGTTTATCTTATAAAATTCAAACTCATGTGACATCTGATGATCTGCAGCCCATATCAGCATTGAGATGAGTCCAGTTCTTTCCACCACTTAAAAATCAGATCTGCAGAACTTCAAATGAGCCAAAAAAAACCTTGATCCCTGAGCGTTTGCCCGAATCAAGCTGGTTTGATTCACCGCTCAGGCTGTTATTTTTCTGGTCACAGGAGAAGCAGCTACAGGGATGGGGCCTTCTCAGTTTGGTCTCGTGTATGTTTTAGTTGTGGGGGGGGGGGGGGGTTAAAGGGAGTGGTGCCAGGACTATAATGGGTTCAGCATGTGGACTTGTAGCTCCACCCATTGGACCCCCTCCTGGTCACAGAAAGTGAACCGGAAGTGCACAATCAGCACTTCTTGGCTTCAGATGCCACATGACTTAAAAAACAGGAAATATTAACAGAAAATTAGAATAGTTTTAAAATTGAATTCCAGTCGCATCTTTTAGAGTGGTTTTCAAATTTTTAGTAATGAGGGACTAGAGAGAAAATTTGAAAAGCTAAAGTTCAGGGTCTACATTTTGCATGAAAAGAACAAACATATGGTTCCTCCATTAACGGGAAAGAACGTTCATAAAACCAGATTCATTTTTATTATACTCCCTCACATAACAGTGTGTGTTGATTTAGTCATTCTATTGTTTCTTTACCAAACTCTCTTCTCAGTTCACACAATTTTACGGAGTTTTATACGGCAGCAGAGGATTTCCTGCGGCGTGAACTTTAAAGGCGGCCGTCTGTCTGATTCCTTTCACATCTTTTTCCCACAACGTTTTCCAGTCGCTATCAAACATATGGATCAAGGACGGGAGATTTTAAATTAAGCCTGTTATCTTCCATTCCATAAAGACCGTATCTTCACAGCTGACCATTCAGACTGTGTTTATCATAGCTGGCTCTTTGAAGAGGACACATCCTGCCTCACTGAAAAGACAAATGAGCAGTGTGATGTCTGGAGACGCTGGTGCTGGTTTTTTTTCCCCCTGCTGTGGTTTTTGTAACAGTAGCATTTAATATAAGGTTACATTGAGTTGGCTTTGGAGTGGAAACTTAACAGCTAAAACTTCTACTTTCTGTGTAGGACTTCTGTTAGCTTTCAATTCTCCATTCTTCTTATGTGAAAAACGTTTCTGTCTACTTTTTAGATCTGATTTGTCATCAGGCCAACACATACTGTAGTGTTGATGTGGGGTCCTAACTTCTTTGTTTGTACTTCAGTGCAACAGTACAGAGATGTTATTGCATGTGGTTAATAGCGTTCAATTACAAGGCTGTTTGATCTTTATTTTTTCGAGGGAATGCCAGCAATTAAAACACAGACTTTAATTAAAGCACCCCTCACCCACATGGATGAGAAGATTTTCATCATAGCTATGTTAATGACTGCTTATTTAAAGTGGGACAAACTTTGGATGAATAAATATTTTTTGTCCCTATAACAAATACAAAGTCATTTTCATAAGAAAGAAAAAACCCTTTGTAAATTCATCAAGTCAGTTTTTCAAACCAATATTTAATGGTGACTTATGTTTGCTAGTGTTTTAGTAGCTACTGCTGTGGTACATATGAAGGTTTATTTTTGGGGGGCTTTTTATGCCTTTATTTAGAGAAAGGAAAGTTAATAGGGACAGAGAGAGTGGGGAATGACATGCGGGAAAGGCGACACAGGGCAGATTTGAACCCGGGCTGCCCGCTTAGTGGACTATAGACTCTGTACATGGGGTGCTTGAACTAACCACTACTAACTATACTACTGGCATCACTATTACTGATATTTCTGATTCATTTGTCTTCATTTATCTCCAATGTGTTAAAGCCATATACAGATATTCAGATATATAAAAATCAGTCATATGATATTTCTGCACCACAATATCAACAAAATGACGTCAGCTTGGATTGGCTCCATATTAAAGATACACTGAATAGCTAATGAAAGGATATCAGGTATCGTATTTGGTTAAAGTAAAAAGTTCACCTGAAATGTTTCAGCAAGTTTTCAGCTTTTAAGATTGCCTACTGGTCATATCACAGGCAAAAAAAAAACAATCATGCATATTGTATGAAGATTGTTATTGTTTTTTTTTGTCCATAAACTGATACTTTTTCAATTTTTTGTTGTAATTGCAACACAGCACTGTTTTTTCATTGAGATTGAGCAATGAAGCAGTACTGCATGTGTATTTTATAATGAATGGATTGGAATACATCTTAAGAGCTACACAGTCACAGATTGTACGTAATGATAATCATTTAAAACCCGCAACTTCTTCATGACCATTTCTGAGTCTACAATCTGCCTTTTTGTCTTTCACAACCCTCGTTATGACCATGCATTTACAGCCTCCTCGTACTGTATATTGTTAAGAAAATTCAGCCTTAAGCAGACATGCATTAAATCATTAATGACCCTGTGCTGTACATCAACACTCCTGATTATCGCTAGCATTAAACAGACTCTTATTAGGCTTCTTAAATCCTCCATAATCACACTGTAACTGATGGTGTGCCCCAGGGAATGAGACAGGAAGTGGGTTACATAGAAAAGTAGTTACAGAACTGGAACAGAGACAGCTAAGGAGAGTAAAGAGTAAAAGTCTCAGAAATGAAGTTAAAGTTGGACAATTGCAGAAGGGAAAAGAAATAAGAAACATTGTTTATGACTGCACAACTTGGAGTTCCAGGTCCATTGATAGAAAAAAGTCTGGCGGTGTTAAGAGTCTTGTAAAGCTGCCCCCCTCTGCGCTCTCCTTATTCAACAGAGCCAGTGATCAGCAGCAATGAGTTTTATCAGCCCATACATGCTGTGGCTTTTGGCTGTGGGGGTAACAGTGGAGGAGGGGAGGGGGACATGTCTTCTGAATGGTTGCTAACATTTTTACTGCTCCTTTGCCAAGCTAGCTCATAAACGAACAACTGCTCCAACTGACAGATTTGGCCAACAGTCCCTGCACAGGCGAGGGGGGTAATGGGTGTAAATGTTGACTTATCATCAAAATGCCAGATCCTATTACATTTTCTGTTAGCTTCTGAAATATGCTCCCATTATACCGACAAATAACATGGTGCTTTTATAGAAAGTATAATAACATACAATAATAAATCATTATAAGAGGCATTTCTATCTTCTGTCTTAAACATTATTGAAATGGTTACATTGTATTCATTATTTTTAGTTTCTAACAAAATAATTAATATTGCAATTTGTACAGTCACACCTTTTTTTAACTAACTGATGCAGTCAGGCTAAATTAAAAATTGTCTTTATATTTACGAGTTGACTGTGTAATCACATTAAGTTTAATCAATGATAATTCATGTTTTCCCATTTATACAACTGAACATAAATTCAGCTTCATAGAAAACTTATCAACAACCTACACATTGAGTTACATTTTCACAGATAATTGAAGTAATACTTTATTTAATACCTTTTTGTATCGAACAATTGAAAGAATTGGTCACTTTGATCACACAAGTGTCAAATATGTCTGTTTGTGTCCAGTTTCATTCATGGGAAACACCCAAATACACACTAAGTTATCCATACCTGGAGTGGGTTTTGAACCCACGTGGACACTGACCCATTGGATCTTAAGTCCAATGCCTTAACCTCGGCCATCCTGGTGTCAAATCACTGAAAACATCACCACCACAAGAAACATATGGGGAAGACTGATTCACCACTGAGTCGAAACTATTACAAAAAAAAAAGCTTGTTGCTCTGCAGATGTTATGACATTTTGATGCAAAATATCGTTGGGTAATCTAATTAATTCTTTGTTCTGCCTCCTCAGCTGAACCAGTGGATGTACTTAAGGTGCTAGACTTCCCGAGCTCCCCTGAAGGAGTAAGAAAAACACCAGGCTTCTGCACAGTCCGGAGAGGATCCAAACCCGACATCGCTTACCGAGTGGGAAAACAGGCTCAGATCAGCGCTCCAACCAAACAGCTCTTCCCAGGTAATCTCACTCCTTCACCCTCTTTCCGGTATAAATACTGAAACGTTTAGGATGGTAATGACCATCTGTTTACCTGGGCAATTGAAGAACTCAATGACTACTTGAGATGTTAGTACTCTGCACAAAGAATATGCCTTCTACTCCTGGTTTGTTTTGCACTGTAAAAAAGCAAAACAAAGGTTTTAAACTAAAGCTAAATCTGTAAAGCTAGTAGGTTTGAAATTTTAATCTGGATAAGAGACACAGACATATAGGTCAACTGCAAAATCAACATTGATATTCTTTGGGCAATACATTTATGTGATAACTAAGCCAGATATACGTCTGATATGTCAAAAAGACAGTACTTCTATCTCATATTTTTTCCAGTAGACACATGTTGTCTTGAAGAACATTCATCAATGTTTTTGTGCGTATTTGCAATCAACTTTTTCTTTGGTTTACGATGGTGTAGTCTAAAAACTGATACAGCTCTAATCCTATAGTGTACTTGGTTTTCACACATTGTGAGGACAAGGCTTTTATTTTACATTATGAGGACTGGTCACTAAATGGTTAACTCAGCTTCAGCACTAAAATCTGTGTTGGAACCCTGTTCAATACTAAATGCAAATTGATGGTGTGTAGTCCAAAACTCATACAACTCTAATCTCAGTGTACTTGTTTATCGAACATTGAAAGGACATGGCTTTCATTCGACATTATGAGGAACAGTCCTTGTATGGTTGACAACTAAGTTTAAGCACTAAAATCAGTGTTGGGTTCAACACTAAATGCAAATTCTATACATTATGTGCTTTATACTTATCTCTACAGTTCTTCTAAAAATTGTCACACCTATTTAAACAAGTTATTGTTTAGATCAAATTGAAAGCTTCAGTTTAATGTCTTGAACCGCTTAAAGGCCTCACAAAAACATCTTCAAGATATTTCAATTGCTCAAGACAAAAGCTTAAAACATTATGAAACAATTTACTGCAAACACCTGTCTTCTTAAAGTCAGTGCAGACTTTTCAGAAATTGTTTTTCAAAAGATGAACGTGAATGCAGGGATGTTTGAGAAGGCCCAAAAAGCCCGTAGGGGATTGGAGTCACTAAGCACATGGTGTATGAAATATAACATAAACATGCAACTCAAGTTAAAAGGGCAACACCAGATATTTATTTGACTATTTTGGAAAACTCCAATATCAATACTGACAGTCAATGAGAGGAATACTTCTTTTGTGGTTTTCTAAACTGATTTTGAAGTATCTGTTCAAAAGTTTGATTGCTGGCAGACCGGAGTTTCCTGTATTTGGCTGATATATTGAAATCTATCACGGTTTTCAGACTGAAGGTGCATTCACTGACTCATAGTCTGCTGCTCAGCTGTTTGTGAGTAATCCAGACACATTGGTTTTATTAGGAAGTAGACACAAACTTTTTTTTATTGTGAAACCATTTGGTTTGCTTCTTTCTTACACTTAATGCTACCAGTGAATTTAAAGTTAAATAATAATTATAGAGGACGAAGATCTTTGATGAATTCCATAAACCAACATCCCAACAGGTGTAAATTGCCTTTTTCTCTGTTTCCAGTCTTGCCAACTGCATTTTTTTCACCTTGAAAATAAAAAAAATTGTATTTCAGCACAAATGTGACGCGTTTCAGAACATAACAATAACGTTTCCATCCACTTGATAACTTGACATTCTCTACATATGGGTAAAAATGTTCACAAAGCCACCAGTTTCTTTATTACTCCAAACACAATTGGCTACAAATTATGAACGTTAAATAACTGTCCCAGTCTGTGCAGCAGTAGGTGTTCAGTTTGGCAGGATTTCAACATAAAAAAAATTCAATATAGAGTGAAAATACCAGACCAATAGTTATGGGATTTTTGACGTAAACTGCCAGTCCACCTTACCCTTTCAGTGTTGGAAACTTAAGGAGTATAATTAAACTTGAGAGGTGAGGCGTTAGAGGTGTCAAAATGTCCTCAGTCAGAATAATTGGACTTTTATTTCATTAGGATTAGTTATTTTGCCATTGAACCAAACTATTAAGGTTCTAAAAATATGACATTTGTTTGAGTATTTACAGCCTTGTTAAATTAAAGTGTCAAGATCAACAACATTGAGTCCTTTCACAGGATGCCAAGGTCTCCTTCAGCTTCCTTCATAAAAAAAGGCTACAGGTCCCGTTGTCTAGACACTGAGCTTTAATGTGAGGTGCAGAAACTTAAAGAGCTTATAAAATAGTCAGTATTCAGGTTAGTCTTTACAGTGGGATTGCCCTTTAACGGCATCAGTAGAAGATGGATGTTAAAAATTGGGTATGCAGTGAGTGACTGCATTTAATTTCTGCTTTAGATATGATGCAGATTATTATATAAATAAACTTTTCAAAACCAGATTGCTTCATATTTTTTGTGAGTTATATAAAGAAAGTCATGAAAGTCAGATTTTATAGAAATACTTTTGGAATGTGAGAGGTTTAGATAAAAAGATGGACCAGTCTCATCTCAATACTAAATATTTAGCTAGCTAGTTAGCTTGGTGGGCTATAGCTAAAAAACTGATGGAGGGGAGAGGGGAAGACAAGTAGCCTGGTTCTGTCTAGAAGTGATAAAATGTGTTTACCAATACATCAAAAGCTCACAAACAAACATGTTAAATCACATTTTTAGCAGTATAAAAAGGGGCATATTGTGGTTTTACTCGTGGCTTTGTGATCAACTAAGCTAATTCCTAGCAAGTAGTTACTTCTTATTTACTGGAAATACAAAACAGAATTTTGAATCTTTTCGTCCAGATGGCAACAATAATGAGTGGGTTTTCTCAAAATGTCACATGTTTCCTTTGACTTAGAAAAAGGAATCAAGGTGATAAACATCGCTTGCAACATGAGAAATGTAGAAAACATTCATGACACAGAATCGACGAGTATTTTAATTATCATTTCTGTGGTTAAACTGGGCCGACCCCATGCGTGTAACTGTGTGAATCACAAGCTGAGCTCTGACAAAAAATGTGCATTTACCCACATTTTGTTATCCTTTGGTCCCTGCTAACGTGCCTGCTGCTTGTTCCACCTTCAGGGGGAGTTTTCCCAGAAGATTTCTCCATCCTGTTTACCATCAAGCCCAAGGCTGGCCTCCAGTCCTTCCTGCTGTCTGTGTACAACCAGCAAGGCATCCAGCAGCTCGGCGTGGAGGTGGGTCGTGCTCCCGTCTTCCTGTATGAGGACCAGCATGGCAAACCCGCCCCCGAGGAGTACCCCCTGTTCCGCTCCATCAACCTTGCTGACGGCAAGTAAGTGACTGACTGCTTCTCGGGAGGGCTACAACGTGGTGGAGGTCTGATGTGGGTGGTAGATTTTTAGATCCCCTGGAAAACTTCTTTACTGTGTTTCATTTTCAGGTCAGAAATTTCATACCTCAGTTTTGTTGTGAGGTTTGTGTGATTGGCACAAAAACCAAAGCGGCACAGCTAATCTCGAACACTTTTTTCAGATTTATAGGTTATCTTTTATTCCAAACAAAAACAATGTGCGCGACAGATTTTCTCAAGTATTTAGAACATGCTTAACTCTTCTTGCATGGTAAACTGACACACAGCTCTGGGGATTTATTATAATCTTGTGTTTTCTCAGTCATAAAAACCATATGGAACTAGGCAGACAGTAATGGGAAATAAATTGCAGGCAGATTTGATGACAGCCTTTGTTTTCCTGATTATTTACAGCAGTTGTTTAGTGATATGCAGTAATGGACATGATCTACATGAGTAGCATAGCTGTCCAGTGATGCTGACACAAATCAATGTTGTCATCGATCATGAAAACAAATGCTAATAGAAATGCCTTGAAATTATTCCAATTGTCTGTTGTTAATTTGGGATTTTTTTTTACAGTGTTGATATACACTACATTACTTTCATTTACTTACAAAACATGCTACATACTGTAGCTAATGTCGCTTTCCTTAGTGAAAGTGCAGTATTTACACTTTTGGAAGTTAAAATATACGATTTCGTAATCAATCAATTTGTAATAATTCTGTTGCATCTGTTAACCCAACCATTATTGATCAATTCTTTATTCGAAAATCAACTAGGATTGTCTTAGGCTGTATTTAGACTTTTATTTCAAAAGCACTCTATCAGTTAATGTCATATATTTTCCCGTAATCCAACAAAAGCCTATATGTTACCTGTAGATGTAAATAGGAAATGTTAGCGCATAGGGAAAGCTGGCCAGGCAAAACAAAGAAAGATCATTCCAGCTTCCAGCAGCCTTGAGTTTTATTTGTTTAGTCCAAAAAAATATGTGATGTGACACAAAGTCTTTGTTTTCAGATAAATTACGTTCTATAAATCATTTCATCACAAATAAAAAATCATTTTGAGTTGATTCAATCTATCAAAAGAAGTGAGCATTAAAAACTAGCCGCAAATTTGGTTACTTTCAAGCACAGACAGGCTGAATAGGTCCCCTGTGCTTCATGTCTCTATATGCTAAGCTAGGCTAATCAACTGCCAGAAGCAGCTTAGTATTTATTTCTTAAAATAATTATATCTTTACTTACTGTCAGCAACATTTCCCAAATGTCTACCTATTCTTTTAGACAAAGAACCTTACTTTCTTTCAAGAATGGTATTTCTGACCTCCTGCTGTGCTTCCTGTTTTGCAAAGATGGCATCGTGTAGCTATCAGCGTGGAGAAGAAGAGTGTCACCATCATTGTGGACTGTAAGAAAAAGCTGACTCGGCCGCTCGGCAGAAGCGACCAGGCCGTCATCAACACAGAGGGCATAACCGTCTTTGGAACTAGAATCCTGGATGATGAAGTCTTTGAGGTAAGGCAGCCATATTGAAGCCACTCTTCACTTTAAGCTAGCTGGGTTGTGATGATTGCAGTATATAGTGGATAAAAGGAATCGCTCGCCATTTCTGGGAAAATCATTTATTTGCTTTTTTTTTATACAAGAAGATTGATCATAAGTATTAAGCAAGAGCTGATGAGCGATTAGCCGTGAGTAGCATAAAGACCAGAAGCAGGCCTCACTGCTCATAGCCATAGCTGTGACTTTTTATTTTCATTTTACTGTCCTGTTTGTGTACAGTTTAAACTTATGACATGCAGCCAGAAAGTAAATGAGCTTGGGGAAATTTTAACTTTAAGAGTCTTCGGGCTGAGCTAGACTGAGTCCTACTTGCTATAGCAACATACCTGATGGAAAGATCTAAGAGAGTAACTATCTTCTAATCTAAATAACTTCAAATAAGAAAATAAGTGTGTTTTCCAAAACAAGATATATGTAATAGTTCCCTTCATGTTTCCTTAAGTAACATTAGTGCAGAGAACATTGTTACAATAATGATAGTGAAAATAAAATCCTGGTAAGCATTGACCACAAGATGTATCCATCATCCACGCAGGAGTATCTTTAACAAATACAGCACATAGCACATAGCTCTGTATATATATATCTTTATTTCTTGTTTACTGCACATAGTTCTGGTTACATCTGTTTACATCTGTTAGTCCGATCACTGTCCACTTATATCTACTCCTTTATATTTTGTTTTTTAAGTTAAGTTTAAGCTTTAAGTTGTATTTAAATTGACACTTTATATTTAGGTTAAAATGTTTCGTACTTGCACTGTTGTTAATTTACTGCTCTGTGTGCCTTTGAATTCCCCCCCAGGGACGAATAAAGTTTTTTGAATTGAATTGAATTGAATTGAATTGAATTGAATTGAATTGAATTGGATTGGATTGAATTGAGTTGAATTGAATTGAATTGAATTGAAATACAGAGCAGAGATTCACCATCACTTTGAGGTAATTGAGGGGGTTTTGGAAAGCTTACCTTGATGCCAGCAATTTCTCCACTCTGACTTAGAAAGGTTATAATCGAAAACACATTGTGAATCTTACCCTCAATGAATCTCATTTACCATTGTGAAAAGGGACAATTTTAGTGTCTAATACTTTAAGTCCAGATGCTTTAAGGCCAGACTTTTTATTTGTATTTCATTAACTTGCTCATACGGTGAAATTTATTGGCCAGAACAACAATATTGGCTTTGTATACTTGGCAAGAGCCAGGAGCAATGTCTGTGGAAAGACTACTTGCACAGTGAGTTGTTCAAAATGTGTTCTCCCTCCACACTGGTTGGATTTGTTTAAATAGTTGACTTACTTAATACAAGAAAGACTGAGATCTAATAGGCTGCAGTTGTTCATTTTGGACAGCCTGTGGTTTGAAGTGTATGAATTCTGCCACAATGTGCGAGATAATAATGTATGATTCTCTTAAAAACTGTGACTTTAAGAGCTTTGAATCAGAAATTTACAGCTGGCTTTGGTTACTGGGGTGGCAATTTAAGAGTGGAAGTCCATGCTAACAGGGTTAGCACAGGTATAATGTGAGCTGAATGCTAGCTCTGGAGACAATAGGCTCTCTTTCATGTGTGCATGTGGAATGCTTGCTAAGTAGAACAGCCTGCAAAATCTTTGCCTTCAGGTCAGAGATGACTTTCCACAGAGGAGACACTTGAAATTAGGTCTCTTATCTTCCATAATGATTGTTTTTTTGGCAAGAAGAACCCATTGTTGGATTTAGTGGTTAAGTGATCGGCATGGTTTAGAACATAAGCAGACTCAGTCAACTTTACTGGAACGTTTTGGTTCATTTGTTCATTTGCTTTTACCTCAACTAGCAGAGCCGTAATAAAATAGCTCTGTAACACTTTTAACAGTAAAACACAAGAGTGACAGCAGGAGTGATTTGAGTCAGGATTTTAATCAAGGTAATGAGGTGTTGATTGGGGATAAAAGTACCATTGCACTTACACCAAGCCTACTCTGTTTTTAAAACCAGCCATTTGGCTCTTGCGAGTGCTCTTTGTTTGAGCCTATATTACACTAAATGGTGTTGAATTGCAGCATAATTTGTTTTGTTCTCTTCCCTAAAAACCTGGAGAGGGAAAAAAAAAAGGATTGCTTTTGTTCCAATGGTTGGAGCCTTGTGCATGTTGCAAGGTGGTTTTAATCAGGGTATCAAACAATAGCATTTCTGTGGTGGCCTTGCGATAAATGCTGCCATATCTTGAGCGGTAATTATTTCCACTTCGAGCTTAATAACCCCAAATTTGATGATTGCAAACTGGCTACCTACAGACACATTGCGCTGCTAATGGCAAAAAGTTCTGACTGGCCCAGGGCGTCTTGGATAATTACTGTATAACCTTTTAGCTGGAAAAAAAAAAAATTTGGATGTAGATGTAAGCCATGTGTTTGGTTTGAATGTGTTGCTTATTGGATTATACTTTGGCAAACGTGATTCTTCAGCTGTTGTAGTTATACTACAATCAGTATACATTGGAGGCAATGGAAACTTTGGGAATACTGTAGGCCTGTATTATCTATTGTAGATATAAACAATGTGAAAGTTTGAAGCGTCAGCCATTGACGCCTGCTGAGGTCTCGTGTGTATATAGACATTTTTTATGCTAACATTATAAAAAAGATTCACCTAACTATGGTTTAAATTAAAGTGTAAAATCTTGATTTTTAAGATTCTCGCCCAGCTGTATAGCTTCCCATCAAGTTATTTCTGGTTTTATAGACAAAGACCTAACAGATCATATAAAATACGTATCCAATTGAGATATTTCAGCTGTTTAGTGTCCAGAGCCTTAGCTTCACAATTTTGTAGCCAATTTGAAATTCAATAATTGAAGTTGGCTGTGAACTTTCTCTCTAAAAAAAAGGCTTTGAGCAATGGGCACATGGCTACCTTTCTGCAGCAGATTGCATAAGCAGGTGTCAAAGCTGGAAGCAGAGGGACGACTGAAGGCTAGAGGAAAATATGATCAGTGTGTTCTTAGTTTTGGCTCAGATTGCACAGCTGTTTAAAAGATATGGTCACTGACCGTTCCTCCAAAAGCCTTTTTTTCCCCCTTTGTTTTTCGTCTTTTAAATCAAAACCCTCTGAATATTTGAATCATCTCGCTTCTTCAGGCAAATCTTTTTCTTTAGACTTTAAAAGATAGGATGGGATTGTGTGTTTTTGCAGTCATCTGAGGCTGTATTGTCATAAACGAGTGCATAGAAAATGTGTGTGTGTCTGGTAGGAGGATAGGGGGAGAGACAGGCGAAGATGGTTTGTTTATGTGTCTGTCATTACTGCATAACAGATTGTTCCAAAATGCCGTCCCTCAAGCAGGACAGACTCTGGCAGAGGACTCTAACAAGGCTCTGATGTGCTCTAAGCCTTAAAGTGATTCATTGTTTATGGTTATGCTGGCTGGAAGAGAAACAGTGGGACTGTTTCTCATCTGCCCCAGTCACTTTTCACTCTCCAGGACCCGTCACAGAAAGTTTTGGTTAGCGATGTGTAATAGGAGTACAGTAATTAACTCACGAGTGTTTCGGGACTGGAACCGAGAAGCGTCAGTCACATTTCATCATGTATTTACACGAACAAACAGATGACTGTTCAGTATCTTTTTTCATAGACCCTTCAATTCCTAGTGCATGATATTGCAACGTACTTGTCATATCATTTGTTTTTGTGACCTCTTTGTCGCTTGTGCCGTGACCGTCTTTAACTTGATCCGAGTACAACCAGGAAGTAATGGACCCACGTTGCTCCTTAGAAACTTTTTAGATGAAAAATAGCAGAGAGAGGAAAGAGATAGTGACATAAAGACGGGGAAAGAAGTTGAGATTGTGCAGGGTACTGCAAAGCAGATGGTTCAATGCTTTCAACAGTTTTGTGAGCTACTGGCAGGCAAAATGTTTTTAATATCCGAAAGGATGCAAGACATTTGTATGCCCCCAGTGCACGAAAAGAAACTTTATCCTGCAGGGCTGACCACAGAGGCTGCGTTTGATAAAACGCTGGGAGAAATCTGGAGAGTGTTACACATTTTTCCTCTTCTCTGCGTCTTGGTTAATTGTTGTCCTTGTACAGTTTTGAAATTCCATCTCTCTATTTGTTCATTCAAGATGTGATCCCCTCCCAAAGTTTGAGAAAGCTGACATTTTATAAGATGTCAAGTGTGTCGAGTTTGTGTGGAGTTCGGCGCATGAGATCAAATAATGAAAATACAGAGGTAAGTTATGGCTACAGAAGATTCTGCAGGTTTTGCACAATATGTATTTCTTTTTTTAAGCAAAAAACATCTGCACGAGACTGTTGGATTTGAGCAGCTGTGGTCTGCGTGGCCTTTGAGCTGGTCACATCTGGCTGATGATCCATCTGGAGGTTCAGAGAGACAGGTCACAGTGACAACATGAAATGTTTAATGAAAGTTTTTTTTTTACAGAAAGTTTATTGTAATTGAGTTGGGCTGTTTTTTTCCCTGGGAAAGCAGGATGTTTATACACATGTGCTGTCACCTTTAATGTAAAAAAAAGTAGCAGTAGTAAGGACTGTTTTGTAAGGATGATGTCTCTAGAAAGAGTTTAACGTAAAAATGCATCACTAAATGTGTCACTGTGGCCCCCTTTTTCTCCCACCTCTGCATGTATGCTTTTGGGTTTTACTGGGTCAGACTGCAGATGCTTCTGGCACATTTCCAAATGTGTCTTCCAGGTGCATCTATATCCTGCAGCTGTTTCTGCAGGCAAAGTGACCTGCTACACCTGGCCACAGACGATTACCTTTGAAACACCTACTTACACACTTAAATTATGTTCTATAGACATAAAAGAAAACTACATGTCATTTGTGTAGTTTTTAAAGTAGGGCTTTTAAGTGATTTTGTTTCTGTTAACCATTAATCTGACATTTAAATCTATAAAAAAAAAGTTCCCAAATAGTCAGTTAAACCTGATATATTGTCCCAGAACACAAGATAGGGAATTCTTTGTCTTTTTAAATCCAATTACATAACAAAAGAAGAAAAGGCTATTGTCATTTGTATGCAAGAATACAATGAAACTTTGTTCAGTCCTTTACAGCAGCATTACAAATGTGGTCAAGAATAAGTGGGTATTACTCGTTTAAAGGAAGCCTGTGCGACTTTTTGATCGAGTAGATGTCGCCCTTGAGCACAAGCATGATACTAAAACAAACTGCTGTATGGTGACACCTCCACCAGGGACACGACTCCAACCTACGTCCACTCGCGTTCACACAAAATATTTTAGCACAAGCAACGGACAAAATTGTCCTTGGCTCAAGCTGCAATTGACTGTGGCCTGCATTCTTGTGTTACCAGGTTAATGTTAGCGCTCTTTAGTTAGCTCATAGCTTCACATTGCATGTAAATATACACGGAATGACAGTGATTAAAAAAACGTGATAAGCAGTGAGTATGTTAGTCTTCTTTTCTCTAGTCCTAGACTAAAACAGCTTTAAACACAAGGCCTCCCCGTCCATTTAAATATGATGTAAACATGGCTTCGCCAACATCACAGCCAGCAGGACTCGAGCTTCTCACTCATCGTAGACAGTCATGACTCAGAGAGTTATTCACAGAGGATATACTTGATTTCTGCTGTATTTATGTGTCAAATTTCGCACATTCTGCCTTTAAATATTATTATATTTTTATAAAAATATAAAAAAGAGCTGTAGAAAAATTAATATGAAAGAAAAATAAAGTTAAGCTTAAAGGTTTGAATAAATAGAGAAGGCGCTTATAACAGAGATATTTGTTGAAGTGAAGAGGTCCGTTAACAGTGACATGAATGTGTGGATGGATTAGTCGACAGTTGTTCCACAGTTTTTGAGTAAATAAATAAGCAGATGTTGAGTAAATAAATAAGCAGTTGGTGCACAGTCAGTGAATAAATAAATAATTAGTAATTGCAGAGTGAATAAATAAGGACAGTAAACAGTTAATGTTGAATGAATGAACAGATAATTGAACAGTTTTTAGACGGTAAATGATAAATAATTGTTTTTGCACAGTATATGGATACATGATTTTAACAGTTATTTCACTGTAAAGGAATCAATTGGATAAGCATTGCACAAGAGCGGTAGCTAGGAGTCAATATTGCACTCTAATGCTTGTTGTTGGGAGGGTTTACGAGGTCAGCAGTTTGTCCACAGCTCTTGTATCGTATTGTAAGGTATCATATAATATCATGAGCTATACCCCTGATAATAGTGCATTCAGGGTAATCCTGACATGTCATCGAAATGTGACAAGTGGAAAAAAATCAGCATTTTACAAACCCCCAAGGCCGAACAAATCCGCCAAACACTAGGTCCACCAGTCAAGAATGCTTTTGTTCATCCATTGGTGAAGAAACATGTGTGAGAAGTACGGATAGAGTGATATAGATGGTATTAAGTCAAACTCTAAAGGAGGCCGGGTTTGAGTGCAGCTTTAGAAGAAGCTCTGCCTGTAAGGCCTGATTTGGGACAGATGTTCTACTTAGAAAACGGCAAGATTTGGGTTCCCCTCCAGAATTGTACACTTTAATGTTGATACAGTATGGTCTTCATTATACGGAGTCATACACAATCTGCTGCTTTGTTTATGGCTCCAAATTAGTCCAACAAATGCAGGAAGTGTACACCCCCACCCCTTGTGCCGCCTGCCATGTCTGATCCGTTGCCAGCAGATATCTGCCTCTCATCAAAGTCATGTCTTTATCTTTGAGGTCAGTCACCTGCTCTGTTTGCATGAAAAAGGTATCGCATGCTCATAATTTGATGTCATCAACTCACTTGACCATAATCCCCAGCCCACACACAAACATCTGTCCCCCTGCTTGGCATTCAGAAGCTCATATCTGACATTTTATTAACAACGAAAAAAAAAGCCAAGGACATATTTCATGGTCTGCTGAGGGCTTGTAAACCCCCCCATGAAGAGATGATCATCCATCTGCCAGTTATTCTCCTTAAGTGACTCCGGCTCCTAGTGGGTGTGGGCTGTGTTTTGGGAGGGATGCCCTTCATTATCGACGTCAAGGTCACCTCGCCCAGGGACAATCCAGTGCTGTCGGTCTGCTGTGTTTGCATTTTTTAGCTTCGAATCAGATGAGTTGGTATGCTAGAGGAAAAACCAGTGGTGCGTTTCTTCCAAATACAAAATAAAACCAGCCGAACTCTGAAAATAGTTATCCAGTGGGTGAAGCTCAGATTTTTGTATTTTATTTTCTCGTAAATCCTTCAGTTTCAACCATCATGGCTGGCCTTTTTATGCATTTTTATCCATCCAATCATTGCAATCCGAGATGAAGGTTAACATGTGTCCAGGCACATTGTATTTACACATTCACATTGTACACAGACCCATTAATAAATCACTGTGGCGATGCCTAGATGGATGATTTATCCTGCTGTGTCCGTGCCAGCTCTGAGCCGAGCCAGGGCAGTGCCGTAGATCATTCCTGGAATTCTGAGGATGAACCTCGGCAGACGCCAGAGAGATGTGCAATTCAGTCCAGACAGTAACATCAACAAAGGCATCGAGATGCAGACGAGGGAAACACAAACGGTAAAAGAAGAGAGGCGGGAATGGTGAGGGAGATGCCAAGATGGGAGTATGGGAGTATGGGAGTGATTGAATCACTGACAGGCTTTTTAAACGTGTTTAGTGTGTGTGGTCTCGACATGACGTTTTTGGACTCTCCTGCAGGTCTTCACTACACAATTGTTTTCTTCTTCTTGTAAATACACACCTTGTTTTTTTTCAGTAAATATACATAAACACTAATCCAAAAGATGAACACAAGAAGGAATAGTTATTATAGCCCATGTGCACAGGAAGACATAACCAGGAGGAAGCGGACATATTTCCATATGGAAACTGTCTGTGTTTTAACTAGCTTTAGCTGTCGATCCATTTGTGCTGAATAATCAAATGGCCATACATTATAAAGTGGCTGAAATTAAACTTCTGTTTGTCATTGCAGGTTCTGTCATATTAGGATGTTTAAAGGTTTAATTAGCGGACCTTGATTCACACTTAAGTTACACACATACACGCACAGGTACAGTTTGATAAGTTGGCCAGAGGTGGGCATTAAAGGCATTGCATACAGAGGAGATATTTCCACTCTCCCCTCACACATTTTTTCACAGTCTGGTGATTAAACCTGCAACCTTTAGGTCAAACTTTTGCTTCAGGCTATAGCTGCAAACTGCCATGTTAAGTATTGGACAATGGACATTGTTTGCTCTTAATATACTGTATTTCTGTTTTGGATTTTGCATTTCCTCACACAGCTTTCAAGCATCCAATCTGATACAGACATTGGCTAAAATGTACAAGTATACAATAATGGGCGATATAATTTGATAAAAAAGTGTCTCAGTCATTTTGTCACATTTCATCACCTCCCTCTTGGGCATGATCTTTTCTTCCCTAATGAAACCTGATCTACATTTTAGACCCTGAACACTTGTAGTCTATCCTTGCTCTATACCTCTTAGACAGTGGTGACTTTTTAAGGGACCCAACAGAGGAATTCTGTGTAATGCCCAGGGACGTATCCAAGGGGTGCCCATGAGTGACCAGGGCCCCACATAAAATCTGATTGGCCACCCCAAAATCCTTGGCAATGATTGGCTATTTGCCTTGTCAGAGGCGGGACTTTTGGCTGTATTGCAGGCTGTGTGTAGCTTTCTTTGCATTTCAGTGTGATACATTTCCTTCTGTTAGAGCTTCATGACTAACAAACATCTCATGTCATTAAAGATTTCATCTTATAGGATTTACATGTTAGATAGATATTTTCTCTGTTTGTTACTTTTTAGAATTTTAAAATTAAACACAGTAATATATCATCTTTGAGATACTTGATGTTTGAAGTTTAAGTAGATACTGTGAGAGGGTAAATAAGTGCTTTAAATTTGTTTGTGGGGACATAAGGTTTATGCCACTCCAGCTAAAGCGCAAGTCAGTGCTCCAGTTTGGCCACCCCAGTCATAAAAGTCTGATTTCACCACTGATATTTCCCATGGACATAAAATATTTACACGTGCATTAAGTCAGACAAACCTGCAAGTGAGTAATAAACAAACAATAGCTAGAAATAATATCACAGCAGGGGACAAGGTTGACTGAAGCTTGCACAGCATACCGTGTGTGAGTAGAATTTAAACATATGTTGATCTTCTGGTTGTCATTTGGGTTATCCTATACCCAGCTCATATATAATTGGCATAGGGCTGTGAATATATAATGTGTTCCAGAGGACTAAGCTTGTGCAGATGTTGCCTCCTGTAATTTAATGCAATCTGCATGTATGTGCTTCCTCCTTGGGGGGCCACCATGATCGCAGCCTTCTCTCACCTTTACATATTATTTCCCCTTCTTACTCCAGGTTGATTCTGAAAAAGGTCAGCTGAGGTGCCCATATGTGAGATTGCTATAGATAACAATTCTCTACATCAGGCACATAGGGGGAGAAATTCCTTTGGGGATGATTGTGGAAAAAAGATCCTTTGGCTGATGGAAATGTCGGGAGCGCGGATCTAATTTCCTCTTCCAAAAGCTTGTGAAACACACAGCCTCAGATAAGTACAGAGAGGGATTATTTATCTGCTGTGTAAGGGGACTTGCCATCCCTAATGGCTGAATGAGAGGGACTATGCAATAGTTCATTTTTAAAAGCTTAGAGACTCCCTTAAAGCTGGGAATCATTCCATCTATCCATCCATCCATGGACTCCCTTAAAGCTGGGAATCATTCCCATACATATTTGTATTAAACAGTCAAGATACATGTGTCCCTTGTACTGAACAGCATCTGCCTTGTTGTTGTTGTCATACTTTATCTCCACAAGCTTTGTAATGAAGCCCAGAAGAATATAAGCGTACCTCATGAAAGTTGAAATTTGGTTTCTATTTGTAATCACAAATGAATAAATGGACAATGTGAGTTATCTCCGGAGTAAGTTTTGGGTGTCAGGGCTCAGGAAATGAAAGTCAAGTTCATTTTCTGCACTTAAAATGTTTGCTGATTGGCAGTTGGCAAACGTCCAAGGCTTGGATTGGCTTGAAACACTGGATGAATCCTCAGCACAAAAGGTTAACAGCTGTTTCAGAAAATACCTGTTTCTTTGAAAAGAGTCAAAAGTCAAACATGGTTTCTATAGAAAGAATGTAGAGGGGACAACTAAAAAACCCCGGGCAGCAGCTCAATCGTATCGAAACTTAAAAAAAATCTTGTTATGTCTGAGTGCTAATAACGGCAAAATGATGTAAAGATTACCTTCTGTAGAAGCCTTATACTACAGAGGGTACATACTTTCAGATTAAAGATCAACCCCAGACAAATCCAGCTGTTGCTATACCTTGTTTTGTTCCAAATCACACTGGCAAAGTGCGCTGTATGAGCGGCAGATCTTATTTCGTGCCTCTGACTGGCTCCCTCTCAACAGCAACAGTGGCTAAGTCTCCGCTGTTTTGTAGCACTCAGAGCCATTTGCCAATCCAAACTGGAAAATCCTGATTTCTCAGAAGCTGAAGTTGAAATGAATAAAATTGATGGCTATAACGTAAACCTATGGTGCTGTAAGTTATCCAGCAGACTGCCTGTTTTCTTTTGGCAAACATTGAAGAAAAACTCTGACATGGGAATTTACAGTGGGGAAAAATTACCCCCAATACGTGTCTCGAAAGTCCATGAAATTTGTTGACACGGCTTCTGCTGACATTCTGCTTCTTTTTTCTTCTTCTTCTTCCAGGGTGACATCCAGCAGCTGCTGATAGTGGCAGACCCCAGGGCAGCCCATGACTACTGTGAACACTACAGCCCCGACTGTGAAACCCCAAACCACCACGACACTCCCCAGGCTCAGGAACCTGAGGAAGAGGTCAGTATCTGGAGGGGGAGGGAGGCATGCTGGGCCAGAGGAGTTGTTGCCTGTAGGGGAGGGAAGAATAAGTGAGAGTGGGGAGAGAGAAGGGGGGGTAGGGAAAGGGATTTAGAGATGGTTGGATAGAAGAGAGGAAGGAAGAAAGGAAAACCAGGAGGGAGAACATATGAGCTGGAGTTTGAGTTAAGGATGATAAAAGGAATTTGGAATGTGTTTTTAAGACCTGGTTGTTGTTAATAAAAGTAGCAAAAGATGAGGTCAGAGACTAAATTAGGAGGACTGTGTGTATGAAAAAGGCGTAAATCAAAGACAAAGTTATCACAAGTCAATCTGAAGTTGAAATGTTTCACCAGAGGTTGCAGCTTGGTCTTGACCCTGGATAGCTTAAAAACAACTACAAAATATCTCCCACCTTTCTTAACTACAGTAGCACACACATCATTTGCCATTATTAACTTGAGTTGTTTTATACAATTTGTTAATTCAGTTAGTTTGTTACATTTGAAACACTTTAACCAGCAAGCTTGACTTTATATGGAAGTGGAAGGTTAACGGTCGGATCAGACTTCATTTTTTGTTTGGGGGTCTTGCTAACATAAGTAGCTAGTATGTCCTTCGTTTGGGCAATTGAGGTGATGGGTAAATAATCTGGCTGTGGAGAGTCACAGCGTCCTACAAAAGAGGTCTAGGGCTGGCTAAAGCCAAGCCAAAGCTGTACCAGGATTCTAACAAGTGTACTCTCAATTCAAATTAAGTGTATTCAAGGCTGGATATTTTATTATTATTAATTTTTGGCCATGTCCTGTACATGTGATAGCTCAACCTAGATCAAAGTGTTGGAAATTAACATTAGTTATAAACTCTGTGTAGTACATTAGTTAGCTTCATCACTACCACATACAATTGAAATCCCTGGTCAGCCCTTCACTCTCAGTATTCTGTAAAAAAAAAAAAATGGAGTAAAGCAAAAACATGAGAGCTAAAGTGAAAGAGACATAGAGTAACAGCTGTTATTCTTCTTCTACTGTCAGCCTGCGCAGGTATTTCTTCAAACAAATCAGTAACGACATCCATAAACAAAACGTCACACCCCTGGAGAACAGAGCTGTAAAGAGCACTGTCAATGGAAAGAAAATAACGACAAAAAAACGAAACACTTCAGACTTTAGAAAAGAAGGAGTGGTTTGAGGATTAACAAGTTATGTAAAAATATGTAGCTGTGGTTCAGCCTATTTGAACACCACCTGCCAAACACGACAAGTTTAACCTTTCCCATCCCCCATTTTGAACGTTTTTTTTTTCTCCTTAACACCAAACACAAACTTTTCATAAACGTCTATCACAGTGACAGATGTTAATAATAATAGTAGAAAACCTTTGACCTGGTTTTATCAGTGCAGTTTCAGTCTTCTAGAAACACAAAAATAGTCAATGTTGTCTGCAAATTGTGTGTTCCTTAATGTTAACTAACAGATAGAAGCTTCTATCACCTCTAATCCACTCTTTCCTCGTTCAGTATTTTAGCTGACTGATCAGAGCATTGTGGCATTTGAACTCATCTTCTCAAATTCCTTTATTTCCACCGGCTCCAAAACATTGTAGAACTCCTTAGCCAGATCTCGTCATTGAAATACAGTGCCTTTTTTTTTTCATCATCTTCTTTTGTTATTTTGCTGTTTTAAGCTTCTTTTTTTTTTTGTCAGATGACATTTTGCTTCAGTACTGAATAACTGATGAGCTCACACTGGAAACTTTTTTCTCTTTTTCCCTGCCACGAAGTCTGAGCCCACTTTGGAGTGGCCCCGTGATTTATATCACTAACGAGTTCTGCAGACTCTGCCCAGACTCCCAGGGAAATATAAGCTTTTCCTTCCCCAGCTAGGCTCCCAATACCTGGAAAAGTAGACATTGGATCTAGAAAAAAAAAATGAAAATCAGGAGCCGGTTCTGTGTTTGAAATTATTGGCTGTACAGTGGGTACCATGTCCTGGAAAGTATTGCTTCATCATCCAGTGACTTTTCAAAGCCAAGACAAGGAGCCTGTCGATTCTTAATAGACAGTAGGGAGCAATTTGGACGGAGGAGCGCTGTAAATCTGGATAATTCATACTTTCTGCAAAGTTACAAGAGGAATGTATTCTTACATTCCAGCTAAGTATTTTAACCACTTGATTTCCTCATGCACACAAAGAATACTTCCTCTATCGGACAAATCTTTCTTTGTGGGGTTGAAATTACACAGCTTACTCTTTTACCATAAAGTGTTTGTGTTTACAATGTGGTCCTGACCTACCTCCTCAATTTTTTTTTAACCAATCCTCCACAATTCCACAAAGTGTGGAGCGTGGCTTTGACCGTAGCCTCTGAAGATCTTCCTTGACCTGAAGCCTGCCGCCTGTGCAGCCACATGTCTGCAGCTGGGTTCAAAAGAGGAAGAGGGGGTGATGCAGGAGGAGGAAGGGGGAGCTTTTTTTTTCTTTTTTTTTTATGAGCACACTTCAGTATTTACGCCTTTCATCCGAGGCTGTGGTGAAGGCCTTCAGCTCAGCCAAGCATTTCAACGCCATAAATCATTCTAAATCCTTCCTTCCCTTTCTATCTTTTTCTCTATTTCTCTCTGACCCTCTCCTGCTCTCCTCTCTGTGAGTCTGAAGTAAGTCTGGCCAGGACTTCTCTCTTGTGTGACCTCTCTCTCTCTCTCTCTGGACCACTGAACGAAGGCCTGGCCAGCACTGCAGCAGGGTCGGAGGATCTTGTATTATTTTTATGAGCTTAGCAGTTGTCTAGGGACTAATATTTATCCCTGAGCTGATAGAGCGATGCATATCAGGGGCTGGTCTGTTAACTTAATCACAAGCTCTTTTTTTTTTTTGACAGTGTTAGTGGAAGTAGAAGAAAAAGGAATGTCAGTATGAATCTTAAGTTCTTCACATAGTGTCATGATTTAAAAGAATAATGGAATCTGGGGTGTGCTGTTTTGGTCTTACTGTTGCTATCCACACAATATAGGAACCAAACTCTTTAATGTTTGATTATTTGTCATCATGTGTGGGGTCTCTCACCTTTCTAACATCTGTGAAGATTTTAAAAATCTTTAATCTAAGCTAAGATAACTGTCCTCCTGGCTTTGACTTAATAATCACAGGCAGGATCTACCTGTGGTTTTGTTCCTCTTACTTAACGCTCATGAAAAAAGAGATATTTGCTGACATGTTGAACTATTATTCTGACATCGGTCTCATGTGGATGCATGGTGTTTATTATGATGGCTCCTCTCTTGTGGGTCCGGTAAAAATGTATTCTGTAAAGTGCAAGATAGATAATAGAGAAAACAGACCACATAATAACTTGATGAAATGCTTTGGAGCTAAAAAGAAAGAAAAAAAAAGAGTAAGGTAACACATGTTTTCACAGAGCCTGGTGTAAACCAACAGTGGTTCTACCCCCTGCTAATAGTCGGTATGTTGCCCGTAATTTACCAACATGGGATTAGTCAGGGGATCTTAATGTAAATGTTAAAGGGCCCATTAATGAAACCCAGGGGCCATTCTTGGCTTACAAAATTAAGTGGTACAGGCTGATAGGTTTTCACTGGCACCACATTAACCCTGAGACATCCTGTTAGGAGCAAACCAGAGCCTTAATGACTGTACTCTTACACTGTTACACACGTGAACCTTTCAAGAGGTCATCTGGGGGTTTCTGTTGTCATCCATATGCAAAACTGTTCAGCTACCTGATATGGATGTGACATAATTGTACCATGTTATTTCTAAAAAAGCATGATGACACAAATATTACAATAGTTTACAATTAGTTGTAAACACTTTTGAGAATAAGCTCCCACGGGCCATGTAAATATCTGACCTTATTTACATGATTGCACGCATTAATGGATTGCTCTCCGTCACTGTTTCCCTACAGTACACTAACTATGACTATGGTGAGTTCTATGACTACTCTGAAGGAGGGATTACCACTGACGCTCCACCAACTGAAGGAGCCAAGGCTGAGGTAACATTGACTTATACAGTCATGCAAACGTATTCATCCCTTTCCTCTGGTTTTAAGTCTTCGTTTTTTTCTCTATTAATCTCATTTTATCCACCTTTTGCACGACTTTTCCCGTATGTTTCACATTCAACTTTTCTTTACCCTGCTTGCAAGCGGTGCACATTTTGAACATATCATGACTTTGATATTATACGGTCTATATCAGTGCTACTCAACTGGTGGGTCGGGACCCAAAAGTGGGTCATGAATGTATGCCTTGGGGGAAAAAAGTGCCACAAAGTATATGAAGCACTTTTTTCTTTACATCTGTCAAACTGCACGGTTAATCAAACAACTCTGAATAGTTGAAAAATATCAGAAATTTGGGTCACTATTTTTCATGCAGGAGTTGGTGACAGGTCCTGAAGCTAAACCAGTTGAGAACCACTGGTCTACATTCACTAAAATGCAAAAAATCTGTGACCAGCTTGTTTATCTGGAAAGTCACAAACTTGACATGTGCTTTAGTTAAAGCTCTTGAATGCAGCCTAAACATTAATTTACCAATCTCTGATTGAAAAAAATTCTGTTTGTGTGCTATTGTCGCCAATTTCAGACGAATGTGGGTGGAGACTTCTACACGGGTGAGTATGACTACACCACAGTGGATGGAAGTCAGCCTGAAACTCCGACCGAGAACGCCGAGAAAGGACAGGTAACTTTTTTAAATTGATTGTTTTCCCCCCTAAAAGATCAGGAAATAATTATGTCTTCATTTTGTCAACAGAGATTTTACCCGTTTACATTAAATGAGTTGAGTGATCGATAGTCATTTGAGGTTTCGAATATGCCTTGTGGCTCCTTCCCCGCATGTCCTTCCCCAATCCCTTAATCCTAAAATAATGATAATAATTAAGAATCTGATCTCATTAGAGTCACACATGAGAGTCACAAGCTGTGAAAATAATGAGCACTATAGTGAATCTCTATTTAACTTAATACCATGTACAGATAGTATTTTATTAACACTGTCTTTCAGTTTTATAACTAGACATAAGTATCTTTGATTTATGTGACAGTGACAGTTTTTTGACCAAAGACACTAGTTCAAACTGTCATGGTGGGAAAGCTTTTTTTAATTTTATGAAAATTTCTCTAAGCATTACAGACTTATATTATCCAATTAACATCCACATTCCGATGTATATAGTTCCTCTATTATTATGGAATTTCTGTAAAACTCCTACTGCTTCAAAACAACCAAATTGCCTCCTGAGGTTGAAAGCCAACAAAGCCTCAGTAAGAACAAGATCAGTCTTCTCCTTGATTTCAATGGGAAACTGTTGCCACCAAACCAGAGTATGGATAAAAAAAACTGAAGCAGGAAAACTTAATGAACTGTGACCAATGGAAAATCAGTAAACAGACTCATCCCCTTTGTTACTGCCTTATCCTGAGTTTGGCAGATCATGTCCCAATTTTTTGCTAAACCATCACATAACACAAAGCGTAATGAGGAACATTTGGAGGCTAAACCAGAACAATACGGCTGTGTGCTCTGCTAGCTTAATGTCTGCAGATTTGCATTGTGATATACCTTGAGGTGGATAAATCAGCGTCAGTCAGCTCGATAGAATGCATAACTCAACTACACCAACAAATAGCGTTGATAAGATCCCATTAAGTGAACAACAGCTCTTTGCATCCTGCTCGATAACAAGCTTTTCTACAGATATTGAACAGTTCGAATGTGTGCGCAGCAACTTAAAACTGACAGAAGAGTGCATGCCTAGAAATGCTAGTTTGCATAAAAGTTCCCCTCAAGAGACTCTCAGTATTTATTTGCTTTTGGATGTAACAATGATTGACATCTTTCCACAAACTAAGAGTTGTTTGATAAACAACCAGTAACATGTTAATCCCATTGCAATTGCTCCTGTGCAATTTCTCATTGCCTCGAATTGTGTGGAAACAGAATTTTAACTGCATAAACACTGCTTACAGTAACTGTTTTACTCGATGAAAAGCAGCGTTTTATACAAATTTTTCACTTTCTTGGAACTTCTATAGTCCGTGCGAGTTATTGTTTGCATTTGACATCTTAACTAAGATTTAAATATTCTTAGTTATGCTTTCTCATTTACTAATCTATCGTACTGTGATTTTACAGCATACAGTTTTTCCATTCAGCCGAACTATTTACTTTTTACTTTATTAGAACTTTGTTGTTCGGGACTGACAATCTCTTTCCTGGAAACAATTATTATCGTTTATGATTCAAGTTATTGTTAATCATAGTGCCTGATGATGATGAAATATATATAGTGTTAACATTTGCAACGTCTCGCATCTCGCATGTTCGCATCTAAGTTGAAAATTCTGCTGAGGAGTTTCACTTAGTTTTGGTACAATAATTTGCTATATTTTGGTGTTAGATACTAATGTCTTTACTGTGACTTATGTTATAGAACAACATGTGAATCATTGAAACTGTTCACATGGTTTTGTTTCACTAACCAAACTTCCATATTCATTCCCATGTAACCCCCTCCATCTCTTCTCGATGCCTGGATCGATCCCAGACCTTTGAAGAGGAAATAGTGGATGATTACATCACCGGTGTTGAACAGGTCGGGGCGGACCCCACCGTTGCCGTGGAAACCGCTGCCCCAGTGGAAACCGAAGAGAAGGTGGAACCTGCCACTGACGTCTACGAGTTCAAGGAATACGACCTGAAGGAATATGACAACAAAGAGTTTGTCGATAAGCCATACGAATATGGTGATTATGGCGAATACGGCCCGACTGACGCCAAGCCCACATCAACATACGAGGAAGAGTTTGGTCCTGGTGTACCAGCGGAGACAGACTTCAGAGAAAGCAGCGTAAGTGCTGGAGTGGTTAGGATGGGGGGGGGGGGGGGTGGAGTACTGAAATTGTGGTCAGGAATGTGGAAAGACGCTGGTGGCATTTCTTTGATGGGTTGTTTGTGGTGCACATTTAGTTTGTTGTTTCTCATGGTATTGGGTTATAGCTTGGAGCTTTCTGCGTGCACATGCAGCAAACACAAATACACCAGTAAACACAAGCGTACACTCTGTCGATCTAAGTCTCCTACAGATAAACAGATGTCAGCCCATCTGTCAGTGCAGTCACGCCCTCCATAACCTCTAGGCCTCAGTGACCTCTGCTGTTTATCAAAGAGATGCTCCACCCTGTGTTTTCCCACCAGTGATCTGTTTAAACTACCTGATGACAAACTAAGTCATTTGCAATGTCATGTTTTTTTTTCATCAAATCCATCAAGATCAATTTTTTTTAAACTAGACAGCAATATCTGCTGACTAGTGTCTACCATGGCTTGTTTCCAGCCCTTCTTCCTTGCCTCAGGATCCAGATTCTCAGAGACAGGAAGAGACACAGTCCCTGTCTGGATGTTGGCCTGCCATCTGTCTGCCTTTGGTTAAACTGAACCACTCTATTAGAGCTCTCCACTTTAAAACACCCAGGACACCGCAGCCCTTACTATGACTTTAAAAAAAAAAAGAGTTAGCTCTTCAGGCTAAACTGTGACAATCTAGTTGGTTTTTGGACACACTGCTGTAGGTGGTTTGTGAATTCCTCTCATGTGAAGTCATTGTATGGATAGTGTCAGGTGACGACCTCTGTGCTTGTGCACAGTTGGGGTCTTTTTTGCAGTTCCTGGCTTTAAGAAAGCTTAATAAGTAGGAGTCAGGCCAAAGTCTAAATTATAGCTTCTTGAAAAATGAGTCTTGAGGTTTATTTTTCCAGAAGCATAAAAAAATAGCTTCTCGACTTGTCAACTACATAAATCCTATAAAGCATGTAGAGCACTACTCAGCATTTTGCTGAGCTTTTCTTAGCCGTTTTGTTGGTGTATTAAGTAACCTCTATAAAAGAGAAGACACCCAACAGGACGGGACATCTGCTGCTACTCACCAACCTCAGAATGTCCATTTTTGGTTTTCAGACTATGGGTGCTCTGACTTATAAATGTCTGTCCTCTTACTGTATAAACGCTCACCTAGTCTCTTTGATATCCATAGGTGACTGGAGGTCAAAGTTACCTGGGAGAAAAAGGAGAGAAAGGTGAACCTGCCGTCATTGAGCCAGTAAGTGATGCCTTAGGGTGTTTTTATGAAATGTCATGACTCTAAACTTAATATTTCACTTTTAAGAAGGAAATGCAAGCTTTCTTCAAGACATTGAAATGTTTAAAGTTTAGGAATATTTAAAATTTCCCTATATAACTTGCATGCTAACATGATAATGTACTTCCTTGCAGTTGTTCATGTTAGAAATAGCAATTATCTATCCATCTAGCTATCTATCTTGAGCTAACTAGCAAATTAGCGTGTAGCTTAACAGCCAGCAATGTATTTCCTTAAATAAATGCTTTCCCAATTCTTCACCAAATTTGACATTGAACTAGCCGGCTAGCTTGCTAATGAGCTAAATGGCTAACAGGCTTTTCTAGCTTCCTATTTAATGAGTTAACTAGCGAGCTATGGAACAGCAAGCAAGACATCTTGATGTAATGGCGTAATTTGCTTAAAGCTTGCATGCTAGTTAGCTTGCTCAACACTGGCACAACAAATACCACAACAATGGTCGCAAAAAAACAAACAAAAAACACAAAACATTTAAGTAGAATCTCTTTCTTATTTAGTAATTTATGTCCAGATTTATTTAATTTTGATTTATTTTAGTTTCAGTGTCACTGGATTTAATGAGAAGGATGTTTATTTCACCAAAAGTAGAACAACCAAGACTATCTTCCCTCCTGATGATTAAAGACATCTCTGATCTTATTTGTATAGACAAAACAGCCGCTGTCTACACAAAATCTAACATTACACTGTTTTTCAAAGAGTAAAGCTATACAATTTACCACTACAGGCTAAACATTGACTGAAATAGCAGCTGCAGTTAACGTCTCTCCTCCCATACCATATGTACCACCACAGGCTCTCATCCAAATCTTTTACCACACACCCTCATTATAGAAGAGAACATCAGATAGCTGAGGCATTGTTAACATCTTGCGCTTGTAGCTATAAGTAAACTCTTCAACCTCAAACGCAAAGCAACCATTAGCTCTCATTTTCCTCACATTCTCCATTGCCTGTGGATTCACAGGCTGCTCTATAATGCTACTGTATCCACTTTTTCCTTTTTCAGGGGATGCTTATAGAAGGACCCCAAGGAGCTCCCGGCCAAGCAGTGAGTATCACGTTCTCCCACACTCCTGTCTGCCTTCCACAGATGGAGAACAGCTAAAGAGGGAAAAAATGTCTTTATGGAAAGAGCATCAGCCCTGATCGCCAGTGAAGCTTGAGTTGGGAGAGACAGTCAAAATGTGTATTTGTGCGTGAATGTGTACCTCTGTGTCTGTGTCTGTGAGAGAGAGAGAGTGCAGGAGAGAGAAAGAAGGGGGGTCTTGGGGTCTGTTTTATTTTGAGGCTTATTTCTTTTTGAACCCGTGTCTTTGCGTCTGTCTTTGTTGGCCTATGCACAGGAAGTACTGGGCTGTCTGTGGTGGGAATGCTGGTTAGCAGAAGTGTGGGGTATAATATTCTAAGTGTATGTGCGTCTGTGTGTGTGTGTGTGTGTAATCTCTCAGGGTCTTCCTGGTACCCCAGGATTGCAGGGTCCCCCAGGTCCCGCAGGAGATCACGGAGAGAGGGTGAGTAAAAGTTGGCTAGTTTCACAGCTGATAACAGATGTTTCTGAAAAGAGCTGCCACTCATTCTCTGTTCACTGTTTTACATTAAAAATGAAACAAAACATTTTACTTGACTAAAAGGTGAATTTCTCATATCTGATCCCACATATGTTGTTTATGCACCAAAACATTTTGTTATTTTCTATTGCTAGAAGTGCTCAAACACATACCATAATACTGTCACAACTTTAGCTTTTCATTCTACTTATGGAGTTATGGGAGTCAGAATATAATTTAATGTATTCAGAACTTATTTTTGTCTGTACTTCTTTATTTGCGAGCTGTGAAAAACTATCCAAAGTCCATGAAATGAATAATACAATTGGGCTCAGCTTGCTGCTGCAGCAGTAGGGGGGATTAGCAAAGACTGGTGCAGGGAAATTAGATGCCCATAAACTGTCAATATACCAGCAAAGAGAAGTTCTGGGAACCAGCTGGGTTGTTAACGCTACAGGACTTGTGAGAAGTTCAAGGAGTTTGCTATAAAATATGTAGAAGCCTAGAGTTTCTCGAAACTTTTTTTTTTTTCCCCGCCACCGTGGGATTCCTCTCCTTTACTTGATTGATTGGATGACACAGACTAAGTGCCTGTCCCCTCCAGAAGGCTGGATGTATGCTTGTTTTCCCCAAACGTGATGCCCCACACCCCTCTTTCATCGCCCTCTTTGCACATCTATTTGGTCTCTCTCTCTCTCTCTCTCTCTCTCTCTCTCTCTCTCTCTTTAACCCTTTAATTGCCAACCAAAAATACCTCAACAGGCCTCCCCCAGTACGACCAGCAGACATCACCCGTACAAAAGGCTTATTGTTCCACATAGTGAAGGTGATCAAAAAAAAAAATATTTGTTGCTCAAAAAGTCTCTCCCCCTCCCTTCATTTCCTCCCATGAGAAGCAGTCCTGCTGAGGATTGACAGGGGGATTAAAAGTGCCTCGTTTCTGAAACGTTGTGGTTTTTCCCTTGCGTAGTAGCCGCCTTAACGTTTGATCGGCTCATTTCTCTCGTAATCACCGTCTCCCTCTTTTCCACTCAAACATCACTTTCTCAGCCACGTAACGGCGTCATTAACACTAGATGTCGCTCTGCTTACTTAGACAGCAGTGGATGAAGGGTATTTACCACCACGTGGAAAAAGGAGATGGGAACACATGGCATCAATTTTAGCCAGCAGTCTTGAGATTTCAGCACATGACAAGACTGTTAAATAGATTCTGGAAACACTGGGCACTACTCCCTCTTCAGCTTCTTGTATACCTTCTTTTTGTCTTTATTAAATCAAAATCTAGTCTCTGTTGTTATTCAGCTGTCTATTTGTTTTACTCCATATGCCAACGTTTCATGCCATGATTTGCTTTGGCTCCTTTGATGCACATTAGTTCGTCAGGGGAAAGTCTAAAAAAAAACAAAAAAAATTTTTGGTCCAATAAAAAAGGTATATGTTTAGAATACATCTGTTAAAATGGCTGCAAAGAAGAGTTTTGGCCTGTGCTGAACTTCTGTTTAGGAAAAGTTGGTCCTTTCACCTTTTATGCCAACTAATGATTCTAACATCCTACTATTTACATTCTTAAAGTTAGAGTCTTTGTAAACATGTATACATAGTAATTTATATATATATAGTATATATAGATATATATAGTCCCCCTTAGATATTATTAAACATAAATGTAGTCTCAGGAGCATCACCGTTTGGTTTGTAAAAAGGCATCACGAGGCCCAACGATGGCAGTCACACTTATTGGAAATGCTGACTCCACATAATGAGACTAGAAACAAAGACGTGGAGTTGAGGCGAACCTTAAGCCTCCTGGCAAACAGCTTCAACATACCCACTTGTCAATCGACTACTTATTGAGATGTATGCATGCCTTAATACAATCAAAACTGATGCGTTCTAACTCCCCTCCCCCGCCAAAAACGTCTCATGAACCAGGCTGTAAACATGTTTCTGTCTGCTGTAAAAGTTATCACTAAGAATAGAAAATCAACATTTCCCTTTAATTCTATGATTATTATCTCACAGGGTCATCCTTGGCTGTGTGTTTTCATTCCTGCAATAAAGACAGTGCTATCCAGAAGGCAACATCCCAAAACCATCTTAATGGAAAAACCCAGTTTTTGCTTTTACTCATTGAACCCTCCCTGTCTCATTCTTCTCAGCAGGATTAGTCGGCCAACTATTTAAAATAAACAACATCAGCGTAGGGCAGTACCTTCCTGTTAAAACTATTGTGGATGAAGAAGTGCTTTCCTGTGAACACATTAGATGTTGATGCTTGTTAGTACTGTTATCACTTTATTCTTCATTGTCAATGTGCACTGCAGCCCCAGGGGAGTTAAATCAAATTGTTGATTTATAGAAATAAACAAGATTTGTTAGTTCACCGTGTCTAATCAATTGTTGAGACAACAAATGAAAGCCAATGATTTAAATTCAATAGTTACAATATGTGTATGTTCACAACAATAATGTGTAAGCCCTTTTGTTGTAATAATGACTTTTTACAAAACGACTGACCTAAAGAATATTGCTGTTATTAAACATGCACAATGTAACACGATATCTGTGTTAAGAGTGAAAAAAATCAACTCTCTCCCTCTGTTGTTGCTCCAGGGTCCTCCAGGGCGTCCTGGTATTCCTGGTTCAGACGGTGTCCCTGGTCCTCCAGGTACCATTCTGATGCTTCCAGTAAGTCCTGCCGCTTTCCACAATGCCATCTGTCCTATTTCCCCTCGCATACTGTACACCCTTCATCTCAAGCACACGCCGCTGAACTTACTTCATTTAGTCAGTTTACCTCATAGCATCACCAGCAGGCCAAGGGATCACAACCTTATTTTCTTTGGGTAACAAATCACTTACCTTGTAAATGTCAGCCAGTGCAACGGAGTGGAACCAGTGACTGAGGCTTTGAAAGGCCCAGTGGCACATATTTGTCTGTGTGAGCTGCCTGCAATTGTGTGCCAGCGTGTGTTTGTGGGAATGTGTGTGTCGGAATGTGTGTGTGTGTGTGTGTGTGTGTGTGTGTGTGTGTGTGTGTGTGTGTGTGTGTGTGTGTGTGTGTGTGTGTGTGTGTGATACTTGGTGACAGCTTTACAGGCTCAACTAAGAAAAAGGTTTGAACAAACTCACCAGGGGAGACCAAATGATGTCTCACTCTGTGAAAAGAGACAAGTCAATTTGTGTTTAATTGTGTTTCTTGTTTTGCTTTGTGGTTCACAGTTCCGTGCCGGTGGTGAGTCACACAAGGGGCCTGTGGTTTCAGCCCAGGAAGCTCAGGCTCAGGCCATCCTTTCTCAGGCTAGGGTAAGTTTGTGTGCTAAAAGTGACCCCCAATGTGATCCTCCTCCGTTTAGAGGAACTTTTACAACGTTTTTCTACATCTCCATTCTGTCTCATTAGCTGTAATTTTACTCTATCAAAAATCCAATGAATGATGGAAGGAGGAATCCATATTGACAAGTCCCACTCACTCTATAAATCTTCTTAATTCTTAAATATGGACCCGCGTTAGGTTGGGTAGTATATAAAAACAGACCAGATGTTCACACTCACTCAGGGGTCCTGATAACCATAGCAGCGTTGAAAAACAGGTTGAATTATGTGGCTGTAAGCAAGGTGTGATCTAAAGCAGAACACATGGAAATAATTATGAGCCGCACCAACACTCAATATTCACACATTCACAACACTCTATGGAGCTGGAGGGCTGCCAGAACTGCTGAACTGCTGTTTAGTAATGTCTTGAAAGCACTTGTCACCTTTCTATATTTGTCCTCGGTGCCAGAGGTTTGGCCCGAGGGAGGAAAAAAAAGAAGAAAAAAAACATGGCAGAAGTTGTACATTTTTTATTGTTTAAAGGAACCAAAGGAACAAAATTGTTGATCTTGTTAAACTCTTTGATTCTTTTTATTTTATTTAGGAAATGTTGCCTCATGCTGTACCTGCAGACATCAGCCACAATGCTAATACGCTAACTTATACGAGCGATTTGGCCTTCAATGAACCTCAGGGCATGAATTGCTTTCCTTTTTTAAATTAGCAAATTCGCTCATTCTCTAATCAGGCTGCAAATAAATTCCAGACAACGTTGCTGGCAGATGAAGAAAAAAGACGAGAGTGGTGTGAAACCCTGAAACAAGAACTAAGTAAAGTTTGCACATTATGAGCTTCCTCGCTATAAAAAAAAATGAATTAGAAGCTTTATTGATCGTGTTTTCTTTTCTTTATACCCTTTGATTTTAAACTCAGTCAGTGGAATTCATGTTACATCACTTAAAATAACAAGGATTACACAAAGCATATAATATCCACACTAGTTTTTTTTATACTTTAATACACAGACACCTTATGCTGATCACTCGTTTCTCTTAAGCTATATATTTATATATAGACATTTACTGTTTTCTTTTCTTTTTCTCATTTTTGCTGGTTTTTTTTGTCGTTCACTTAGTTTGTCTTTTCCAGTGTCGCAGGTCATCATATCTCTGCATTATCATGTAATGGTTTATCCGTCCCTTTCCCTTTACCCCCTTTCCTTGAACACAAGAAGTTATCCCTGAAACAATGTGAATCTGTTCATGATGCTTCTTGATTTTGTGATAAAAAAAAAAAAAAGTCAAATCTATTAATTTTATTGTCAGAAGTTTGTGAAGTTGTCGTCCTAATATTACTTCCCCTGGTTACTAAAACATCGATGACTGACCAGTGTTGTACTTGTCCATCTCATCCACAGCTGGCTATGAGAGGTCCTCCAGGTCCAGCAGGCATGGCAGGAAGATCTGGTCCTGTGGTGAGTTTTTTTTTGTTTTTTTTTAAAAAGCATTCTTCACACACACACACACACACACACACACACACACAAACACGACTGACCCATTTCATGTAACACCCATTCATTTCACAGCTGAAGAAAAACACATTTGGCAATTAGTGCTCCTTCCTGTTCAAGCTTCCCCGAGCGTTTTATCATTTCCCATCATGCACCCTTACACACGCATGCACTCAGCCATGCAGACAACACACTCTTCGTGTCCCTCTGTGAGCACATTTAACTGTTAGAAAACAGGATCACTTTATTGACATATTCCACATTATTTGTGGCTGAAGCTTTCCTCTTGTTTGGGGAGTGTCTTCCACGCAACCCCTGCCTCCATGGCGTTCTCGATCAACAAATAAATCTCACACCAATCCTGTTAAGTCTTTGATGTTGGCGGAGTTTTTTTGTACGCATATGAAGATGTTCAAGAGAGTCTTTCTTTATTTAGTATTTTAACATCCAAGTTTCAAATCTTAAATTTTCTCAGTCTGGATTTTATCGCTAGCCAAACCGTGATTATTTCCAGTTCTTCAGCTTTTTGTGCCGACATGTTCATTCACTATTTTTACGTCTATTTTTCATAGGGAGGTCCTGGAGCTTCTGGTCTCAAAGGTGACGGTGGCGATTCTGGACCACAGGTGAGGAGAGAATCTTTTTTTTGTCTCACAGGGAACCTATTTCCTTTTTTTGTTTTTTAACAAGATGCACATTTCTTCACTTTATATATTGAAACATGTTGCAGTTCTTCCTCAAATGACGTGTCAGTCTACAGCAGGTTTTCTGGTTTGTTCGTTAAAACAGTGTTATATATGTTTGTCTCCATAGGGACCCAGAGGTCTCCAGGGTCCTACTGGTGTACCAGGAAAAGCAGGAAAGAGGGTAAGATTTCTTTCCAATGAAGCGCAACCAAAATACTTTATTTTTCCAGATTTGAAACAGAAGATTATGTTTGGATTCACCCAAATTGTAATAAATCACGCCAATAAGATCAATGCTACGTTTGCCCAAAAGAAAAGAGTCTACTCTCAAACATGGCCTGATTTCACCGAAGTCAGCTGGTCTCAATAAGGGTCTGTGCATGATTTCTAATCAACAGAGTCATGTTTGTTTAACTCTAAACTAGTGAGAACAATATAGCGTCTCTTCTATAGCCATCTGAGATAATTGAATATACTTCTATTGTGATCTGTGTGTGTCTTTCAGGGTCGTAATGGCGCTGATGGGGCTCGAGGAATGCCAGGCGAGGCAGGGCCAAAGGTAAAGCACTCACCAAGAAGCCAGCGAGAGTCAGTTGGATGCTTTTGAAAAAAAGCTGCTTATGCCAAAGTGAGTGATGGAGCTAACCCTTATTCTTCTGCCCCTATTCAGGGTGACAGAGGTTTCGATGGCCTCCCCGGTCTTCCCGGAGAGAAAGGTCACAGAGTAAGTATGATGAGAGGTTATCTGTCTCCAAAAATAAGATCTGCAGTCTCTAATTTCTTACACACATTATCCTCATTGATCACAGACCTAGTCCTCAACAGTAGCATCAGGACTGATTAGCCGGTTCAAAAGGCCACCTCCCATCCATCTTCTGTGCAGTCTGGTGTTGACAGATATGATTTCTGACTCATTAGGACGTTTGACCCACTTGTTAAAAAAAAAAAAAAAAAGGGTTGGACTGACTCCAGACCCACTTGGGCTGCATTTAGCCCGGCATTGAGAGCCGAGTTTGGTGTTTGTGGAATTTAAGCGGGCATATAAGAACCCCAAAGAGCGAGAGGACGGAGATCACAGGGTGGTATTTCTAGACGGGCTGTCCTGCCTTATCCTATACTGAGTAATTACAGGGCCACCAGAGGTAGGCCAGTCCTTATAGAACACTAAAAATAGTGGAAACCACATAGGTCCATGCCAATTGTGGTGACCATGCCTACTGTAGATTACAGGCGCTCTGGTTGCCATTTTTCGTTCCTGTCTTTTATAAATCTGTATATTTGACCCATATTATTAAAAAAAAAAAAAAAAAAAAATATGGGCCATTACCTCTCATGACTGCATGTTGAGTCTCTTGTGACCTGCCCCTCCTCCTCTTTGATGATATTTCCGTTTCCTTCAATCTCGTCTCTGCAGGGAGAACTAGGATCTACAGGTCCTCCAGGATCTCCAGGAGAGGATGGCCCCCGAGTGAGTGGCACATCCACAACCTCGTCACTTTACTCTTGTTCTTAAAAGTCTGTGAAGATCAACTCTGCATTCTTTGAAAACTCACTCTTTCTTTTTCTCTCCAAAGGGAGAAGACGGCCAGGTTGGACAGAGAGGTGTGGCTGGAGAGGGTGTAAGTGAATTCAAATACTAGCTGGCAAACGGTTGTAAAACTGCATCCTTTTTAATCAGGAAAAAAGATTAGATTATAATGAATATATGTCCATCATGTTACTTAGTCCATCTGCTACCACAGGCCCCGCCCCCCCCATTCCTTCCTCTTCATTCGTTTTAGCGATTATTCACACAGCCTCGCCCTACGCTCCTCTTGCAACTGTAGCGACATTCCTCTCTGCGAGGACCGATGCGTTTGCAATCTCAACCTTGCCAAGAGAGAATGGCTCTGAATAAGAGATCAGAAAATAGAACTTGTAAACGTGCGTTTTACTGTCATTACCCTCGAGAAACTGCCTTAGTCCGCTTGGTTCAGTCCTAATGGGCCGTAGAGTTGCATGAGAAGTGGTAACCCCCTCTCATACTCAAAATAACATTACCCTTTTAAAGAAATAGTTGCACAGCATTTCATCATGCAGAGTGTCCGTACAATAATGGAGCACAGTCATTGCAGTGAGTTAATGTGCTCTACTTAAGATTTTAAGATAAGAGCCCACTTTTTATGCTTATTCCCTGAAATGCACCCGCAGTTACCGTAAATGACCACAGGGGGACACTGTTTCACACACTTTAGTCAAACCAGATTTAGGGATGCACAGAATGTTCAGCCAGTGTTTTATTGCCTGCCTATTTCTGAAAAGAGCACACTGTTTCAGACAAAGTCACTTGAAAATACTACCTGTTTATGTGTGTTTACAGGATTTAATTTTGCATCCTTTTGTCCTAAAACACAGGGTCCTCGTGGTCTGCTCGGCCCCAGAGGGACTGCAGGTCCTGGTGGACAGCGTGTAAGTACACCCTACACCTCCTACCTATACACCTTAATACTCATTTGGTCATTTTTGTAATTTCTTTTATGGCTCAATAAGATGGCTTCTTTATAGTTCCTGTGAGGAGTTTTTAACTGGTTATGAAACTGACTGAGATTTATACTGAAGCCTACAAAAGCAAATAAGACCATCAGTGATAAAACTTTTGGTATTGTAATTTTGGAAGCCTGTTACCGCTGCCAGGTAGGTGTCAGACTTTGTTTTTTTTTTAATTTTCCACATCACAGATTCAGAAAAAGCGATACATTTGACTGTTTAAAGAGAAGCAGGGGAAGATATTTTCTCAGAAATCACCTATGCATGTACAGGACATAATCAGCAAAGAAATAGGAGATTCGTCTTTGTCCACAGGGGGAACAGGCGCTTTAATTGTGCAAATTCTGATATTTTCAGGGTCTTCCTGGAATCGATGGACAAGCTGGTCCTAAAGGAAACATGGTGAGACATTTTTTCTTTTACAAATACTCCAACATTTCGCGAACACGTTTTTTGAAGCTGAGAATGTGAGAAAGGGCGTTTTCCTGCCCACATATGTCAAGACCACCTAAGCAATCAAGTGCGTAATCCAGCCTGCCTGAGGCTGATTGCAGGTCAGTGACCTTGTAACCCTGGGTAACATGACAAGAATGGGGTTCAAAGATCATTGGCTGATTACAGATGTTAGATGGAGGGGGTGTCTCATCATAGCTGACAGATCAGACCGTGATGAAGACGTCTTTTTTAGCAGAAAGGGCTGAAACAGTGTAAGCCTGTCTGAGAGTGGTGGTCCCTTTATGCACGCTGCTTCCCGGAGGGGTCTCAGTGGGACGACTGAATGGGAGTAACAGATCATCGGGTCAGGACAGCTGGACAAGCCCACACGTTGCCTGCGGTCACTGAATCACTAAGTTAAAGAAATAAGCAGTTGTTTGAAAGCAGGAACACAGGACAATAGGAACATGCTTCTTTTGAATTCCTCTGAAGTTAATCTTGATGACGGAGTTAGGGATGCTCCATGCAGTTTGTTTCCCTGAGGATTAAACAAAAACTTTAATTCAGACTAGTCCCCCTCGTGTAAAAGAAATAAAACACTTAGACAGCAGGCACACTTTGGCACATTTAGTTTAACATGACTAAACACTGTACTATTAGAAACAGTTCATCACATTCTTCAGTAATGACATTGACAGCTTTTTTAAATGCTGCGGAAATGTGTGGGACTCTGTGACGGACCTCGCTCTGTGGCTAAATACAATGTCACTTTGGTTTGCCAAGCGTGGCTAACAGTAGCATCGCTAGCACCACCGACCTTCAGTATTCGTCGCAGGTTAACATCTGCATGTCTGCGTTGAATTTGGTTAGGCAATGCTAGGGTTGAGTGGTTATTATGCTTACCTGCACTGCTCATAAGAGAGGCCATCCGTCCTCTGTGCTGGTTTACATCCAGGCAGTAGAGCTGTGAGAGCAGGTCCATTAACCAGAGCTACAGCCCCTACTAGTGGCGGGTGGCTGCGTTACAGCTTAATTACAACATGTAACCAGCATTGTGTGCCTACATAATACAAACATGCATCATTTGTTTAACTGACTCGTAATTCTGGTGCTGACTCTGAGAATGTTTAATCGCTTCGTTGACTAATCACAGACACCTCTAAGTCAAGATGTTCTCTCAATCAAAGCACAACACTTGAAAGTCGTATTAGAGCCTCAGAAAGGGTACATGTATGAATCTTTGAGGCAACACTCAAATGTCTTTCCCTGACCACATTTGTATCTTAGATGGCTGCTCAAATTTGCCTTTTCCGCACTGAAAGAAAACAACGGCAGCAGTTGGGCAACCTAAACCTCTCTGAATCCAGCTTTTGTATTTAGTGTTTGTTGTAACAGCTGGAGCCGTCTGCGTCACAAGGGCTCTTGTCTTGTTTTTTGTATATTTTTGGTTTGTGACACACGAATACCAAACAGCCCACCATTCAAGTTAGTCTCATTAGCTTTAATCCATACCCAGATGGTCTGTAGCCCAACAGAATGTACTCAAAGAAAGCCGCGTTTCAGAGCCAAACTTGTGACCAGACGTCAAATTTTTTTCCAGGTGGATTTGATTGGACTTAACTTTGGATAAGGGCAGAATACAGACAGCTCTGTCTGCCACATGAGCCGGCGTATCACATTTCTCCTCGGTGTTTGCACCTTTTTGTTTCACATTCTTGACATAGATTTGATAAAGCCAATTCAACAATCTCTCCAAGCAAGGTCAGACAATGATTTCCCTGACATCAGAAGCATAGTTTTGATGTTGAAAAAGGACATTTTCTCCTTAACTTCATGTGAAGACAGTTTTTCCTCAATGTCTTCATCTTTAGATGTAATCAGCCTTTGTCTCGGTCATCTTAATTATCTGAATTCTTGGACAATCTCGTTCCTTTTTCTCATCTAGTAGAGACAAACAGAGGGGAACAATTGTACATATTAATTAGATTTCCTCTCTTTCTTTTGTTTTGAACAGGGTCCACAAGGAGAGTCAGGGCCTCCTGGGCAGCAGGGTTTGCCTGGTCCACATGTAAGTTTCATTTTTCTCTTCCTCTTTCTTTCAATTGCTCTTTTTCTTTTTCTAACTTTATCTGATCTCCTCGATTATGTCCCCCCCCCTGCTCTCTCTTCTCTTGGCATGCACCACCCTCCTTAGCTTTTCTTTGAAACAGGTAAAGCTTTGAACTCTTTGCACACCTTTTTGTTTTCTAAATCAAACATTTTTTTCCTTATTCTTTTTCTTCATCCTTTGTTACATATGTGGTAACAACTCATTTAGTAAATTCCACAAAACTAAAAACCCCCAAAATAGAGCGAGAACTTCACGAGTGTTCGCTCAAATTTTATGTTTCTCTGCGGTCACAAAGAAAAGAAAAACACCCTCCCTGTCCTGCTGAGACGGGACATGATGTACCGATTTGATAGCACGTAACACGATTACATTCAACAGTTGGTGGCAAAGTGAAATATATTCCATTTGCAAGTCATATTTAATACAAAACAGTACACCCGAGATTGTAGCCAGGGATAAGTGACCACTGCCAGGTGAGATTTTCAGTCCTGCTGACGCTCAAAGGACAGGATGGCGTCATTCATCTGGAAAGTCTTAGCAGGAAACCTGTCCTGATGGTGTGCAGGTTGGATGAATAGCTCCAGTTGGGCTGTACCTGGCCTGAGGAATAGAAAAAACAACATAGCACACTTATTAGAGCTGTTAATAACCTCTTTTTTTTTATTCTTCTTCATTGGGTGGATTTAAATGAAGGCTGCAGGATGTGTGTCTTTGAAATGACTCCTGGAAAAGATTGAGCCTCCCTTTGCACAGCTGAATGAACACCTGAATAAGCAGCATGAGCAGCTTAAGATCCAAACAATAAACGGTTGAAGGAGTAGAAGGAATACATAAAAAAATATATGCAAATGTCAAATACACCCCGCCACCTAAATGACGGAATATGCTTTCCAAAAAGTGAACACAACAGGTGTTCTTTCCCCCCAAACTTTTTTTTATCACCATCAAGTTTGACGGAAAAGGCTGCATTTGAGTGACTGCTTTTCTAACAGACTTTTCTCCACACTCTTTCAGGGTCTCGTTGGTCCTCAGGGTCCGATCGGTCCTCCTGGTGAAAAAGTAAGTAGAAAGAAGGGGAGGAACCCAATCACCCCTTCAGTCCTCCCACCGCAACTCTGCTGCATCGATAAGTGAACACTTCAGTCAGGAGCTCATAAGTGATTCAGCAGAAACGCTGCCGTCTGAGGTTATAGGCTTTTACTGGCTTCTCTGAGGGCTTAAACACACAGAAATGACCTCTCTCTCCCTCTCTCTCTCTCTCTCTTACACACACACACACCAGACACACACATGCTATCTACATAAAACCAAAAAAATATCTTCTGCTCAGGCACTTATTTCACCTTTCTGAAAAACCTTTGTTAATGATTTTGTGGATATTCAATAATATTTGAAGAAGATGAACTGTTTGGTTGTTTCACGGATGACCAGGGATCGAATCTCTGTCTTTATATCTGTCTGTGTGTCTGTCTGTGTGTCTGTGTGTGTGTCCGTGTGTCTGGGTGTCTGTCTGTGTGTGTGTGTATGTGTGTGTCTTTCTGTCTGTCTGTTTGTCTGTCTGTCTGTCTGTCTATGTGTTTGTGTGTATCTGTCTGTCTGTTTGTCTGTCTGTCTGTCTATGTGTCTATGTGTTTGTGTGTGTCTGTCTGTCTGTTTGTCTGTCTGTCTGTCTATGTGTCTATGTGTTTGTGTGTGTCTGTCTGTCTGTCTGTCTGTATATTTATCACATATGTTCTCTTTGTAGGGACCTCATGGGAAACAGGGATTGGCTGGCCTTGGTGGTGCTGACGGCCCTCCTGTATGTAAAACACTTGTTTCCTTTTTTACATCTTTCAATCAAAAAAAACACAAACTGACAAGATGTCGCTAAGCTAACCATCATGGACTTCCTTTTATAGGGTCACCCTGGAAAAGAAGGTCCTGCAGGAGAGAAGGGAACAGTTGTAAGTATAATGTGGATTCATAGTTTATTTGATTTTTACAGAAAGGTTTATCATTGAAAAGATTCATGAACAGTTTGCAGAGAGAAAAGGCAGGTTCACTCAGACTTCGCAAATACTTGAAATGATCATTGAGTAAGCCCAAAAAGTGTGCCGGGAGGTTGAGGTTTAATTTTGCAGCAGTGTTAAGATGATTTTCTATAAGCTTGTTCAGAAATGAACAAAAAGTAAATTTGTCGACTTCTTTCCTGTGATTGGCTAATGGGATTATCTGTGATTGCTTGGTCACCTTGTATTGATGGACCATTTACATCTGAAAAATGAAGCCAGCTGCCAACTCTTGTTGTTTTAAACATTCACATTTATTTGACAACAGGGTAATATTCGGTCCAAGACCTCTTTTTAAAAAAAATTCAACCAGCTCAAATGTGGTTATAAATCTACTTTGCTTATGATTTGGATATGTTCACTTTCAGCATTGGAAGCTTTATTTTCAAGCTGTTGGTTGTGCAGTTCTGACTATAAAGACTATAAGACTCTTGGGTGCAGTTGATCACTACCTAATGGCGAGTTTCTCAGGATAGAGCTCAGAGGCTGGAGGTAGAAAGCACTGAGCTTGCATGCAGCTACCTTGAGATCAAATCATGCCCGTTATGTCATTTTTTGTTTGGTGATGCGTTGCACAATAATACAATATTCTTATCCGCAAGATACTGTAAATGAGATAAGACTTGAAATGCTGCTGGTCTGGAATCTGGTGACTTACAAAGGTAGATGTCTGGGTAAAATTCAGTAAAAACGTGGTCGTTGAATGAGACATTTTGAATGTCTTTCCAGCGGTGGCCATAGTCGTCTTTTAATCATCTTCTTGCTAATTGTCTTAAATGCTCGCTGGGTTAGTTTTATACGCCAAGCAGTGAAATCTTAAGGGATACTGTCTGGAGGGTTTACTGTTGGATTAAAAGCTTTGGAAATGATTGAAATAAAAGCAAAAATGTATTGTCAAATGATATAACACAGATGTGACACATTAAAATAAATCTTAATGAATTTTTAGTTTTACTGCAGCAATCCCATGAAACTGTTCTCAATCTTCTAGGGTCATCCTGGTCCTATGGGAACCATCGGCTACCCTGGGCCTCGTGGTGTGAAAGTAAGTTCTTACTTAGTCATACAATACCAGCCCGCCATGATTCATTTCCATTTCCCCTGTTTTTCATCCTGACTTTCCCCCCTCTCTCTCTCTCTCTCCTCAGGGTGCTGAGGGAATCAGAGGCCTTAAAGGTGGCAAAGGAGAAAAGGTAAACACCACCCCAGTCTCCCCTGTTTCCAAACATGATTGACAGATGTCATTGCTCTAACCACTGACAAATCTAGAGTTGCGATCTTACTTAAATGAGGCTCTTTTGGAATCCAGCGAGTTGGAAAAAATCTCTTAAAGGCCAATCAAGTTGGCAGTTAAGCTGTCGTGCCACAAGGCTTTAATGGACTGTGGAACATTTAACCAGAATGAGGCTGTTTGTCGGGCGGTGTCAGGGGACACTGATCTGTTTCTATTGTTTTCTTGGACCGCTGTGGCTGAGCGCTGTCTTTTGCAACCTCAGTACCACAGGATTGATTTCCTCTGAACTCGCAGGACTTTTTTAATCTCGTCAAAGATGTTTCAGAGCTCTTCTATCCTGATACTTCTGTCTTACTTTAAATCATGTTGGACTGAGATTTCTCCAATCCAAACTTGCACAATAAGCATATCGTAGTTCATTGTGTTGTGATTTATTGGGTTTCATGCATAAAAGTGTGACCCAAAATATGCACCAGAAGCCCTCAGCTGACAGATTAAGTTTGTGCAACTGCATCCTGATTTTTAACCACCAGATGTCAGTAAAGCGACACAGAGAGAAGGAGAGGCAGTGAGGCATAACTTTTCAAAGAGCAAATTCGAATGCTTCATTGAAGTGGCCACTAGGTGTCAGTGTTAAACTTTCCTCAGGAGCCCTTGTACTTCTGCCATCCATTAGAGCTTTAAGACTGCAAAGATAAACTTTTGCTGTCATTTTGTCACCAAACTTGTCCATCAGTCTCCCCCCCATCTTTTGTCCTTTAAAGTATTTTAGGATGCAAACTTTTTCATCTGAATTGATCCATTTTTCCCCTTTTTGTGATACTTGATAAACCGCTCGGCTCTTAATGACACCTTTCATCTCTTTCATCTTCAGGGAGAGGATGGATTCCCCGGCTTCAAAGGTGACATGGGTCTCAAGGGTGACAAGGTGAGCCGTCGTCTCTGCTGAGAATACTGATGATGAGCAGACGCCGATACACAAGCTGCAGCAGCAAAGACAATAACAACTTTTCTTGTTTGTTGTCTTCGCATTAAGGGTGAATCTGGTGTGCTAGGACCAAGAGGAGAGGATGGACCCGAGGGCCCCAAGGGCAAGTCAGGACCCAACGGAGAGTCCGGTCCTATTGGATTAGCTGGAGAGAAGGTGAGTGAACCAGTTCTGCGAAGAGCGAAGTGATTTTCATTTTGATGAATGTGTTTTATTGACGTCCTAAAGTTCAAGCCGAAGTCAATTACATGGGATGATTAGACACAGATGCAATAGAAATAGTTTTACAGGGTGATAAGGTTAAAACACACAATTGAATACTCATATACGACCGGATCCAGTCTGGGTTTCTTTCACTATCCAGGGTTAATAACAGAACGAAAGACTTGTCTGCTATAGTTTTGTAGCTGTCCTGAACTTAAGATTTTCTCCACCTCCCTCCTGCTCCCGAACAAGTCCCCTTTAATTGGCTCATGTTGTCAACACTTCTCCACAGAGCTTTGATCTCTCTGTAGAATATCTTGCTCCGTGTTGCTGCAGTATTTTGTACTCTCAATAAATTAGTATTAAAGGTTACAACAAGATCCAAACACTTCAGATTAAAGGGCTAGAATATGAGTGATGATGTTGAAGAGAGCTAAGGATATTGGAATACTTCAGCAGAGTTTTGTAGAGTTTATAGGCTTGTAACAAAATGTTTTGACTAGATTTGTATCATAAAGGCACAGAAATGATCTCAAACAGGGGGGAGTGTGATGTAAGCCAGTGGTTCTCAACTGGTGGGTCGGGACCCGCAAGTGGGTCGCGGGACCATTTTCAGTGGGTCGCGAACATGTGACTGGAAAAAAATGAAGCGCCCTTAAAACATGTGACATGAGACTTGGATCACGATTTTCATAAAGAAGGTGGTTGTGCGTCCTTAGACTAGACCAGTTGAGAACCACTGATGTAAGCTATAATGGTAGTGAAATACTTAAAAACAAACAAAGTCTAAACTTATTCAACATGATTTTCTTTTTATTGATTTAACTTGTATTTGACTCATAGTTTGCCAAGCTGCAGAGCTAATTGTGCCTGGCACAAACCGAGTCATTTAATTCCCCTTCTAATGCTACTTTTGCTGCCTCAGGTCTACACTTGACATTTTGCTGACATCCTCGTCCTCATTTGCTGAAAACGAACGTTAACAGTATAGTAGAGGTTTATTTTACCGGCACTGGAGTCACTTGATACATGAAAATATGACGTGACTTTAGTTTCAAATCACACAGGGTTGATACATCAGAATCATGTGCTTTTTAATGACTGTATCTTGACCAAAAATGGGCCAGAGTGAAAAGCAGAAAAAGCCTCTGCTCAAATGATGTCATAGTCACAATGTTCATAAACATTGTAATAAAAAAAAAAATTGTCCCTCACTGGAAGTAAAAGGTTATGGTTACATGTTTATTGCCTTTTGCAATGCTTCAGTGAACTTTTACTGCTTTCAGCAACAATGTCTCAGGCAATACAAAGAGAATTCATCATCTTTGTTTGCTTTGTCTTTGCTCCTTTTTTCTTTTCAGGGCAAACTCGGAGTCCCTGGATTGCCTGGGTACCCTGGCAGACAAGGCCCCAAGGTATGTGATGAGAGTCGTAATGAGTTCTGCTGATAAATGCAGAAAAGAAAGTGTTGCCGTGCAAAGCTGCTCAGCAAGGAGGTCAGAGGTCAGGGCCAGCTATAGGTGTTCAGTGTCTTTGTAAATGGCAGGGCCTTAGAATAGGTGTTTGTCAGATCAGTAATGAGGAAATACAAGAATAATCTCGGTGTTCATTTACTATACTGGTTTCTGAACGTAGTGTTGTGCTCAGGTTCAGCTGAATATTATAGACTGTATATAAAAAGTGGACGTAGTGTCTTAGCATAAAAAAAACCAATGAGTGCCTGAAGCCTGCATTCTTTATGATTGATTGTATTCTACCTGATGGATAAATTACCCTACTTTTTTAATGTGTTATCTGAAGACACTTTACAAAAGAGCAGGTTAAAAGACCTTACGTATTGCTATATTAAAAAGACCCAGCTTAATCCATCATGAGCATAGCACTTTAGCAAAAGAAAAAACTGCCTTTTAACAGGCAGAAATTTACACAGTGTTTCCTTATAATATTACCTAGAGGAAGCATATATAATATAAAGAGAATCGGTCCAAGCACTGAACCCTGTGGTACTCCATGGCTAACTTTGGTGTGCATAGAGTACGTATCATTAACATGTACAAACTGAGATGATCTGATGGATAGGATTTAAACCAACTTATAGCTGTCCCTGTAATTCAAAAGTAATTGTTCTAGTCTCTGTAATAGGATTTGATGGTCAATCGTGTCAAATGCAGCACGAACAGCAGGAGCACAACTCGTACATATGTACTGTATTTGTGTATTAATATGGATTTAATATGGATTTATAATCACAGGATAGCTCAATATACGATATGTTACTATACGATAGGATACGATACATGGCCCATGATAATGATAATATAACGAAACAGTGATTCTGCGATTATTGGTATATTGCAAGACAATATAATTGAAGACATCTGATGAGCTGAAGAATACAAAACAGCTCAAAAGGGTCAAGTAAAGTATTGATGTACAAGTATTTACTCTCTGCAGTTTCACCTCATGTTTTTTTCTTTTTCTGTGAAAATATGTATCTCAAAATGTTTTATCGCACAAGTAAGGATGACAACATAATTTGCTGTATTGAAATTTGGTCCCACCCATGGGATTGATTCCGTCCTTGTCCTTCTCATCAACATCCTCTCATGTTGCTTGATCCCTTTCTATATTCTGCTGACCTGCTGACTAACCTTTCCTCACACAAACACAAACTCAAGCAGGCACCTTCTGTACTCCCGGCCCAACCCCTTACAGAGAGCCTGAGCAGCACAGTCACCTGCTGGACTCGTCAGCTGTCCGCCCTCCTAAAACTCTTCCAGCCATTATCTAACAGGCTGGCTTTCCTTGCTCCGTAGCGCTGACCACTGTGCCTCATCTCCTCTACGGAGATGTGCTGCTGCAGCTGCTTGCCCTCTGCTGCTGTCAGCACTGACGGCTTGGCAACGGATAGGATGGGTCAGATACACCTACTCCCGCAACATCCTGCTCTGTCTGTTACTGTCAGCAGGGTCTGAGCTCAGCATGGCACGCAGATTAATAAGAGCTCCGGACGAATTGCACAGAGTGAGAGAGATGCAGGGAAATGAGATACGCCGTCAGAAATCCAATAAACACTAACCTTTATGGTATTCGCTACTAGTTGTAGCACTTCTTTTAATTACTGGATATTTTACACTAGAATAAACCTTTACCAGAGGAGGAAGTGTAAAAAGAATATTGATGCACAAAGTCTATTCCTTTGCCTGTATGCATACATCTTTTTAAAAACAAAGGCTGCCCACAGAGGTTCCCAGAGGAGCACGAGATCAGATCGTCTTTTTAGACTATATTCTTCAAAAGAGAAATTTTTAGAGAGAATATAAAGGCATGCTGACTTTGGCATTCAATAACAGTGTTAGTGTTTTCTAAAGCTGCTTTGAAGAGTTTACTTTTCAGGAAAGATTGAGATATATATAAACAGTATTCTCAAATAATGACATCAACTCTTACTTAAAGTATGAAACCGTTTTACCGACTCATATTGAGGATGCTTCCATAAACAAAATCCAGTATTATTGTGTTTTTGGAACTTACTTTCATCCTAAAATATATTCTAAGACTTCAAGAGACTGAATCCTGTTTACTCTTTGAGATAGAACAAAATCAAATTGCGTATCATCCATCTTTTTGACCCATCAGTGGGTTCAGGGTCAAAGCCCTGCCTCTTTTTGTAGACTTTTACCCCCCCCCCGCCACTCCCCACCCACACACACACACACACCCACCCACACACACACACTAAAAATCCTCCTATGCATGAATCCCTTCTGTCGGCTGTGTTTTTGGCTGCCGCACCCCATCGCTCTCTGTTAACAGCTTTCCCACGCCGTTAATTCTGGATGCCTGTTTTGCAAAGGCTTCAGAGGACTGTCTTATCTCTGTGGCACAAGTCAGGCTTGTCCGGCCGCAGCACTCCTTTCAGTTCACCATAACTGCACCTCTGTGAAAAACAAATTAGGCAGCACAGATCTCCCTTCCTGGCATGCTGTCTGTAGAATGTCGGCCGGTTTCACTTCTTTGCAAATTCTGCCCCACGCTGCCTCCTCGTCGTGGTGCCCCTTGCTTATGCTGCACAGTATCTCACCTCGTATACATATTATGCATGTGAGCTGTAATGAACACTAGAGATGGGAAACTGCATAACAGTAAACTCAAAACACCCAGACGTGACCTTGCTGTGCAGCCTAGAGAAAGAATTATTGAATACAGATCGCTTGTGGTTTATGCTTATGCAACCTGCTCCTCGTTTTCCCACGACATGTTTGTTTGAACGGCACCATTAGCAAAGCCGGCCAAAGTCCAATAACGAAATTGCTGATGCGTATCAAGTGGGATTTGCTTTTATCCTTCGACTTTTCTTCATTTGCTCCCACTGCCATTCTTATCATCTTATTACGCTTCCTAACTGTGTTAACAACCTAACAGCACCTCCGTCTGTCTCTGTGTCCCAGAATCTCTAAATGTTAAGCAGGAGACTTTCCCTCCTCCAAGGTTACTCCGACTCTAAAGGGTAGCCCTATGACAACAAACTGTCGGCTCCTATACGTCAGGGCTTCACAGCTTCTTTTATTAATTAGCCCTGGTCAGTAAAGCACAAAAAAGAAAGTTGGTATTCTCTCTTCGGCTGCTGTCACACTGTTCCTGGACATGGTAGACATCTCTTGTTCTATATACTCTCCAGCTCTGTGATGTCTTTTTTTCTTTTTCCCCCTCTTTCACTTTTTCTCTCACTTGTCTCGCAGGGCTCCAATGGTTTCAATGGATTCGCCGGGGCAAACGGCGAGAAGGGGGCAAGGGTGAGACACAAAAATGCATTATTCTCTATCCTTTTAAATTCATGTACACTCGGTGGTTGTGGGATTTTTTTTTTTTTGTGTAGCGGATGGGTTAGATGTATGAATTGTTGAAGAATAGAATAGAATACAATAGATGTTTATTGCCATTTGCGCAGGTACAGGACAGTACAGGTACATTGGAATTCTTGTGCGTTTCTCCCTGAGTCAGCTTCTTCAAAAAAAAGTTAAAATTATATATAAAATAGAATAGCATTGTAAGAGTAGAAAAGTACAAAAAAAGTAAAAATAAATAAGTTGTAGTAACAGCTAAGTGATTTAAAATAAACTGTACAGAAGTTATACACTGAATTAAAGCAAAAAATATAATACAAAAAAAATAACAAGGGGAACACTGTACAATGAAATTAAAATTTAAATATGTTTTCTTATTGCATCTGAGGTTATTGCACTCATATTTTTCACATTATATAATTGCACTGTTTTTTTGTTTTTAAGGTTAATATTGCACACTTGTATTGCACTGTGAGGTGGTCAACTGTCCATTTAGTCTGTGAGGTGTGGGGTGAAGTACTTCCTTCCCATCTTAATGTCCTGTGCTACAAGTCTCACAGCAGCAGGGAAAAAGCTGTTGTGGTAGCGGGCCTTGTGGGAGGAGATGCTCTCTGGCCTGAATACTGAGAGGCAGCATGGCTAGAAAGCAGACTTCATCATCATGATATTGCCAGTTTTTGTTAAATGAAAAAAGTCTCTTACGTTTCATTAGTCTGTTGTTTGACATGAATTTGTTTGCTTCAAATGATGTGCTGTCAGTAAACGCCAAGTCAGGTAAATGTTATTTAGACTAACACAACAAATCACACAGGCTGTATGATGTGTGAAGCATAAGACACCATCTATCATTAGACCGTTAACTTTGGTTGTCAAAAAAAACCCAAACCCAATAATTGGAAGATAATGTTTTTAAAAGAAACTTCAGGAAAACATGCACATGTCAACTCCTCAACAAACTACGGGCCTCATTCACCAATATCTTACTCGTTTAATTTCTCCTTAAGAAGTCCCTAAGAAAATTCTTGAGCAGATGTGTGAGCCTTTTCTTAAACTGCAGAATAAGTCACACGTGTGGTTTTAGATTGTTGAATTCCATGTCCTTGTATGCTGGAATAATCTTCCTGATTAGTTTCAATGCAAATTTAAGGGCGTGAGACCGCAGGACCATGTGAACACACAGACGTAACACAGATTTTAAAGGAGAAGTTGAGGGTTGTCTGGAATGCCCAAATTAAGATTTTAAAAAAAAAGTTTGTGCACCGGACTCCAAATGGAAGAAATATTTTAGTTATCCTGAAATCTAGCAGTGATGCTGGCACTGAAACCAAACCGGCCGGGGTTTTTGTCCCCAGCAGCGTCAGTAGTAAATATGAAAAAGTAACTACAAACCGATACATTGGATGACATCACTGTTTCGGAGGACTCTACTAGACTCAGGGTGTCAAATGGCATAGCAGTTAGGTCGCTCCCCATGTGCTGAGGCCATAGTCCTCCAGGCGGATGGTCTGGGTTCAAGTCCGACCTGCGGCTACTTTGCAGCATTTCATTCCCCACTCTCTCGCCTCTCAATTTCCATCTCTTGTTTGAGTTTCTAAAGTTTCTAAAAAAAAATGAGAGCGACAGAGAGACTGAGAGACTGAGAGACTGACCATATCTCATTATTTATTTTTTTTAAGTTCTGTAATGTTTTTATCAGTTAGTGTTCTGCGTCTCTTCTTCATCAAGGCCACGATCATGAAAACAAGATCATAAGGATCAAACGCTTACTGTGCAGCGCTCATTTTGACCACCACTATCTAGTATCTTTTTTCATGTACTGTTTGTTTTGCAAAGTGTTCAGAGGTTTGATAAATACTTGTGATCCAGATCTTGTAAAATCTAGTACTCGTGTTTTATAATCGTGATCTCATTATCAATCAAAAAAAGAATTATGATTGTAATTTTTGCCATAATGGAGCAGCCCTAGTGTGCGTGAGCTCGCTCGCTCGCAAGTTTGTAGATTCTGTGCTTTGCTAACAACAAATCCTGAATTAAGAAAACGTTTAGTCGAAGTGGCTTTAGAGACGATATGATGCCTGATGGTGAATGAGGCCTTCTGTTAATACACACACATGTGATTTTGAAAATCATATCCCGAAGCTGTCTGCCGATATATAGAGGCCTTCACTCTTCGTACAAAGCTTTCTACAGGTCTTTGGAACCTTGCTGCAAGGATTTTCTCCCTTCAAGAGTGTAAGTGAGGTCGGCCGCTGATAGTGTGCGATAAAAGCTGTCAGTCCTTTTTCATCACAAAGGTGTTGGTTTTGGTCGAGGTAGGGACTTCACCGTGTAGTTGAACAGAAAAAAGGAACTTCCTCAAAGATTAGCCAAATCAAGCAGGATTGCCTGAAGTATCATGGCTTGTTGTATTATCATTATTTCTTAAGACTTAAGCGCTTGAACCATGAAAAAAGAAAAAGTGCAAAAAGAGAGAGAACATGGGAGTCAAAAATGTATTCAGCTGTGTAACAGTAGAGCGGTCCAGCTGACAAGGGTTACAGATGAGGGGATTTGAGGTTTTTTTAGAATAGTGGGGATGGTTATTTGCGACGAGACAGGCTCCTCTCTGCTCTGCTCTGCTCTCAGACAGACATGGAGAGGCACACACACACACACACGCCCCGGCGTGCTACAACTGACAGGTAGTTCAAGCTGTCAAGCGCCTGTGGGTAACCACTTACCGCAGCAATTTGATTATTTATTTTCGTCAAAAGATGCTCAGCCCTCGCTCAAACCCCCCTCAGCATGTCTGTCTGTCTGATGCCTCAGTGTGTTTGTTATTATTGCAGGCTTGCTTTAACTTCTAAAAAAGAAAAAAAAAAGAAAAAGAAAGAAAAGAAGACACAGAAGAGCTCACATTGCCTGATGGTACAAGGAATGATTCTGTCCTAAATCAAAGCTCTTGTTTTGCTTTCTCAGGGAATCGCCGGCAAACCAGGCCCTGGAGGGCAACGCGGCCCAACGGTAGGCAATTCAACCGTCTGCCAACTCAGCCTGCAGCCCTCCACATAAATAATTTAATGTGTTCAAATGAAAATCTCTTCCACTGTGTAGTCGTGTATGGTGGGGTATTATAGAGACGGAGAGAGAGGGCACAAGACAATGATATCTGCACTTTATAGTCTAACTTCTTTTAAAATGAATGCTGAAAATGCTGCTGCTTTGTGTTCTATTTCTTACCTATGCTGTGTGTATATATATATGTATGTATGTAGGGTCCACGTGGTGGCCGCGGTGCTAGAGGACCAACAGGAAATCCAGGTGCAAAGGTGAGAATCAGGGCTGTTTTTTTATTTTTTATTTATAATGGTGGGGCCGATGAATATGTCAACATGCTCGAGATAATCCCGAGAAAGCACATGAGAGGGAACAAGACACAGGCACATTCAGAAAGTCACAATCATCTGCTGTGAAATAAACACAGCACACAGTTAGGCTCAGTCTGTCTGATGTAAATCATATGAAGAAGCTGTATATCTATGGAAGCTTTACATGTACATGCATCAATACATTTTACTTTACTCCTTTTCCCACAATAGCGAGTACTTTCTGGTAGTATACTCAAGATCTCAACTTTTTACCTGGACATCTCAAGATAACGATGCTAGTTTTTCACGTGATCACGAGCTAACTTTTTTAGATCTCTTTTTTTTTTTTTTGCTTTCTCAGGATTTTTAGAGCACAACATTTTTCTCCCAATTTTCTCAGGATAACAGGGAATGTTTTCCCATAAAAGAACAATATGTCCTGTTTTTCAATTCATTCACAAAATTCTCGATAGATGATGAATGATTTTCTCGTAAGAAAGAGATCATTTGCGATCTAGGAAACAAAACAAAAGGCTGCGGTCGCTGTGATAGGCCAGGCCATGACATGCTATGATACCATTTCTCATCTTAACCGTATTTTTATTTTTATTTTTTTGCATCCGATACTAGATTTTAAAAAAAGTCAAGATCTCGTGAAAACAGTGCAAAATCATGACCACAGAAAAAGAGTACATATAATGAACAGGTTCATGTCTGATAAGCACTTCTGTTCATATCAGACTAATTTAACATAATTATCTTAAAGTTGTTCAGTTACAAACAAGCTTGCTTTATAGCCACGAATAGGTTTTATTCACAATTGGTACTTTGCCAGTTTTGACACCATTTCTCTGTCTCTCTCTCTCTCTCTCTCTCTCGCTCTCTCTCTCTCTCTCTCTCTCTCTCTCTCTCTCTCCCTCCTCAGGGCACCTCAGGCAATGATGGACCTCCTGGCCCGCCTGGAGAAAGGGTTAGTATCAGATTTCTCTTTTTCTTTTATCTGTCCCTGAAAATGTGAAACTTTATGCTCTGAGTTAGTGACAGCCAGAGAACACCAGGTGCATTCCACTTTTTAATTTTAATTAAAAGTGAATGAGGTTGGGGCGCTGGTGGCGCAGTGGTTAGTGCACGTGCCCCATGTATGGAGGCTGTTGTCTCAAGCGGGCGGCCCGGGTTCACATCCCACCTGTAGCTTTTTTCCCACTGATTTCCAACTCTATCCACTGTCCTATCTCTCCATTAAAGGCACAAAAAGCCCCCCAAAAAAGTGAATGAGGTTTATTTTTTGCATGAGACAACAGTTGCTGCTGCCAACAATTTCAAATGAGTAATTATAGGTTTTTATTTAATTTACCTGTAGAGACCAAAATGTCTACATAAAATTACATTTTTGACCAAAAAATTTGAACATTTATGCCAAATAAATTGGTAAATATGTTCCTACAAATCTTGCCAAGAAAGCTGGATTTGGCAGCTTAATTTGAGTTGATAACAAGTTAACACCACTTGTGTCTCATCGTCTCCTCTCTCTACTCCACTGTATAATGTTCTCTTTTCATTTCAGGGCCCTCAAGGACCCCAGGGACCTGTCGGCTTCCCCGGACCTAAAGGACCCAATGTGAGTAGCTCCTGTCAAACTGTCTGTGAGTTTGCACCATCCACAACAACTCCATGTTGACACTTTCCTCCAGAGCTTTTCAAATATTAATACACTCGCACGACCCGATGTCTCAAGTTTTATGAACTGTCCACCTGTTTCTTCTCCCCCCACCTCCTCCAGGGCCCACCAGGGAAAGACGGGCTGCCCGGCCATCCTGGACAGAGGGGAGAGACGGTGAGTGGGTAGTTTCGTCCATGGATGCATCGCGTCAGGCTGTGTGACCCTGAGCATCATGCATCAGCGCCCACACACTCCCCACTCGCTCTCTTTCACTTCCTCACTTTTCTCACCCTCACAAAGGTTGCAGATAAAATCAGGCAACAAAAGGGGATTACTGTTGTAGCATACAAATTGTGTTCTTAGGGTGAAAGACGAGCTCCAGTAACAGAAGAAGGGATATTATGCGCTCTGCAACACACCAGAGACGATAGCGAACATCATCATCACGGCAGTTGATGATTATCTACGTCTACCAGAATACCAACACTTGATTTGGTTGATTGTAAAACATTAAACAAATCACCGACTTTATTTTAAAGAACAGTGATTTTCAGATATTTTCGGGGAAAAACATAAAAATTCTCTGATTCCAGCTTCTTAAATGGGTTAACATAGAAAATATTTTCCTTTCTCTATGTTGGTGAACTCTCTTTAAACACATCAGGGTGTCACTTTGGTCTTTCACAAACACTTCTGGATATTTCAAATCAGTTTCTGACTTTTTTTTTTTGACCAAACAGCAAATCATTTAATCGGGAAAAAAAACAACAGAAGAATCGACGATGCTATTTTGTGATTTAAGATTTCTGAGATCAATAAACACAAACAGTAGTGATTCTAAAGTCTGTTGGGGCCTTAAGCAAAATTCACTGGGGGCCCCTCCAACTAGCATTGATCGGCATTATGTTAGAAAATAATCTGACACTAACGGCAACTTTCAGTGACACATTTAAGCTTTCACATGAATATTGGAACGCTTAGTGGTGTAACAACAATACCCCCTTACGATGTTTTCCTACTGTCATTTTAAAATACATAATGTATCACACATAGTACATACTCAATAACCTTACCTGTGTACACTCAGCATAGTCTCTGTTTTCTCCTTCAGGGCTTCCAAGGAAAGACAGGACCTCCCGGACCTGGAGGGGTGGTTGGACCTCAGGTAGATATCCAACAACACAATACTCATCTATAGATAGAATCTACCTCCTCGCTTTGTTTTCTGGGTCAGCTGTTGGAGAATCATGAATAAACAGATATTTCAATACGAAGCTGTTACAACTGCAAAACAAACCCAGCACACTCAAGATGTAATCAAGATGCACCGAAGGTTTTGAAAATAATTTTGGATTCATTCAGTGAGATCGTTGTGTCATTCAAAAGTAGTGAAGCGCGTGCTGAAGATACAGTTTTCCATCTCATCAAATCTTTATTTACATTGACGATAGAAAGAAAGTAGATGAAGATTAAAAAAAAAAAATTCTGACTTGTATCAGATCTCCTTCTGGACACGTTTTCAAGCACGTTGACCTTGTCTGTTGTGCCTGACAGGGCCCAACTGGAGAGGTGGGACCTGGCGGAGAGCGAGGACACCCAGGCTCCCCTGGTCCACCCGGTGAGCAAGGTCTACCTGGTTCTGCTGGAAAAGAGGGTGGAAAGGTAAATGAGCATGTACTTTATATGTGACCAAAGGCGTAGTGGTTGCATGTCTAATGCAAAAGTGTTTTGCTCTTGGTAATTGGTGACATCAGAATAACTCACAGCTTTTTTTGTTTTGGTCGTTGGAGGTTTTTTGACATTGTCTGATCATTTTTTTTTTTTTTTTTAATTCATAGACTTGAACTACCTGTTAAATTTTAATGTCACAGATTACAACCTGCGTCCCTGAGTGGATAGGGCTATCTGTCTTCTTCTAAGAAGAGGCAGGGCTAAGAGTTGAAGAGGGAGGGGTTCATGTGAAAAATGTATGAAAAGTGTTCGAGCCCCTGAGCGAACCATGAAAAAGCTGAAGGACGCGTCGTCCCTTCAGTGTAAACACAGAGCTCAGAACAACAAACCCAGAGGGAGTTTGACTTCACTCTTTATTTTTTAGAAAACAATTACTCAACAATATATTTAGTGAGGATATATTCGATATCTGCGATAGAAATGTGTAAAATGTTGCATATTATACCTTTAACTTTTCCTTATACATGGGTTCACTTTGTAAAAAGGACTGAATAATGATCTAACAGTAGTTATGTGGTTAAAAAAAATGAACAACCAACATGAAGCCCAAAACAAAACAGTTCTGTTTTCAGTGATTACCTGTCGATATATCAGACCTCTTAAAGTGTTTTCAATTGTTTGCTCCCTCTGCAGGGTGACCCAGGTTCTCAGGGTCCTGGTGGCAAGTCAGGACCTGCTGGACTGAGAGGCTTCCAGGGGGCAAGAGGTCTTCCAGGGGCCATGGTAACACACACACACACACACACACACACACACACACACACACACACACACATTTACCCACTCATGCAAAAACCGACACATGTGAACATAACGAACAAGTGTGTCATCCCGAGCAAACACCAAGTTGAATTTAGCTCCAAACGCCAATTACTGAGCTAACAACCTGCTGTTAAACCAAATGTCAGGCCTGGCAGTGGACCTGGCTGAAAGGTGGAGAACTGGCTTACATGGACGTAATTGAGAAAGTCGAGCCAGGCATAATGTTGACATATTTATCATCATAAGTCTGCAAGGCTGCAATATGTTGTCAAAGTGGCTTTGGCAAATAAGTGAAAGCAGTAAAATGTCTATGAAACCAGCTGTACTCTGCATTTTTACAGGCTTTCAGTTCCACATTAGTCGCAGATTACTTTTGTGGGAGGAATCCTGTTAAGTTTTCGATCGGCGAACGAGTCAAAGCCCTTCTGATTCTGATCCAAACCCTCGGCTTTGTGAGTGCATCACAATGCACCGTTTCCCCCCTCCCTGCTGAGTAACCCGAATTAATTTTCAAAAGAAGTGGGCGTGGGTGAGAAAAAGTTCAAGGTGAAAGCTGTAAAAGGCTGTTAGAGGCTGACTGAGGATCAGCTTGAGAGACTGAGGCGGAGGCTCATTCCAAGGCTGACCATTAAGAGAGAGCACACGACAGCACAGCCCAGACTTATTACCACCGTTATGTTTGTCCCATGTGTGCAGAGGGATGGCTTTCTCTTCATAACAGCAGCACCTGCACCCAAACAGGCGCAAATAAAACCTCATATTCTCTCTTAAAGGGATCCCGCGCAGAGCAGACACAAACATACACCGACACCTTTCCTATGAGCAATAACATAAAAGTTAATCTCAATCTGTTTGCAGAGTGAGAGCAGGTACAAACACACATAGTTTGTTTTCCTTTTTTTGGAGACACACACACACACACACACACACACACACACACACACACACACACACACACACACACACACACACACACACACACACAGTCCTCATCCCTCCTCTCAGTCTTGAGGAAATGGCCCAGTAGCAATATACGAGCCAATAAATAACTTTTTGTGTGTCCGGCAAAGAGAGATCCTTCCAGCCTTCTAATGCTCGATGGTGAAATGTGGAAGTCGAGGGAGCCTGAGAGTGTGCTTGGCAGCGTCTGTGCCCCCCCCCCCCCCCCCCCCCCCCAGCTCTGTCGGGCCCGTAAATTAGTTATTATAATGAAAGTCTTTACAGCCTCTGGTGAAGCCCGTTTTTCCATATGCAATCTCAGCCTCCTGATGCTGTGATTCAGAATCATGGATGTGTCATTTAAGACCCAGTACCGTGTTGCACCAGGTATGCAGAAGTTCAAACACAGTCTAGTTTGAACGTAACTTAGGAACGTGTTGACAACAGAGTTAGTGTCACTATTTAGCTTTGAGGTGTTGCACCAGCTTAAATCTTATACCTAGCTCCTATTGGCTGTTAGATGTGTTCTCATTTTCATTCTGATTTACTGCATCCCTCAGAAATGAACGACTCCTACATTCGTTTTCCATGAGCAGAGAGAATGTCCTTTGTTCAACAAAAGAGCACCATGAAGTAATCTTTAATTTCATCCCCTCAGTGTCACCGGTTCTATTTCACACTAGCTGTAGATTGAGGTTGTAGCAGTTGTTATCACCTAATCATAATGCCTTCACAAGGCTTTGTCATATACATCCATATTTGTCGCTGTTTGTGGAACCATACTTCCCTGTACAATGACACAACCTGTGTTAGAACTTAACTGATTTCGACGTAGGGGTTAGCGTGGACTTGACACCCAAACTTAAGACAGAACTAACACATAGCTGGTGCAACAGCCCACTGAGTCTTGAGGAGATGACATTAGTCCAGGGGTAGAGGGACTAACACCTTGAACCTTTTTCTCACCGGTTGGCTTCAGAATCTGTCCCCCACCTTTCTCTTCAATCTCAATGAATGTGATCTTAAGTAATGGCCACATTCTCTCTGTTGAAGAGCCGTGTAGCAAATTGTTTGAAATCTTGGTATCCCATTTACGATGTTTGCTGTGCAGTATCTCTTGATCACTGTCTGTTTTCTGAGTTGAGTGATATTTGCTAGTTAAAGCCTATTAACAGATTACAACTGAGACGGCCTGATTAATCACGTAACCAACCCCCTGCGGAAGCCAAAAAGTTGCTTTAAGGATTTATTGAATATTTGATACATGTTTGAGCGATTATTAATGAGTGACAGCTGGTTGGAGACGTCTGTCTGCTCTCCAGTAAGGCTGATCTGTTTGTTAGATGTGTGGATTTTGGAAAACAAACAACAGAAAATGAAAAGTACTTGTTAATTGGTCGCTAGGGTGCTTCGAAAATGAACTCGTATCCTGTAAAACCACCAGAGAAGAAGAACGGATTTCTGTTTAAGATCAAAACCACGCGTCAAACCACAAGGACAGATTTTTTTTTTTCTGTGCCAGGTTCTTAAGATGTCCATCTTAGAGATCTCTGCCTCCCTGATACAATGGATGTGAAAGGATTTCTATTTGTGGTGTTCACAGCGTTTGACATTTCAAAAACTCTCCAAAAGCATCTTCTCCTAAGAAACATCTTTCCACTTTACACTCCATAAACTTTACGGCCCTCCCCCTGTAAAGATTTTTTCTTACAGGCTATTTCTCCACCACAGTATTTATTTTTTTTTTTTTTTTACAGAAATCTGTCTTTTTGCATATTTCAAATAGAGATCCATTTACAAAATCTCCCCCATCTTTATTGCAGTGCAGTTAAATATATCACACTTATTTTAACAAACCTATGCAAGAAAAATTAAAGCTAAATCACAGCTATGATTCACAAGGACTGAGAGTTTTTTTTCTGTAAGTTAAATCAACCCTTTGGAGCAATTCAAAGAAGGCACTTTGCATACTTTCCCTTTCTTTACTTTGATATTCATAAATCCTGAAGGTTAACCTTAATGACTGTTTAGAGAGCTCTACTTGGGAGAACAAGAACCCAAGTATAACTACGAGAATATTCTTTTTTAAAATGCCAGTGTCTGTATGCCTGTCTTGATCCAAGCCCTCCAAACACACCTCAACCTTAACATGTATACAAATATCGTCACACTAAATTGCGCACCAGACACACACATTAACATTTCCAGGTCCATTTGACAGCTGTGGTTACTGCTCTCAGAACAGCAGTGAGCGGTGGACCACGCTGATCAGAGATCTAACCCTCTCTTGTCCTCTGTTTTCAGGGTCCAGCTGGCTTAAAGGGAGGAGAAGGGCCTCAGGGTCCCCCCGGTCCCATCGTAAGTAGCCTGTTACTATGGTAACCCTGTCTCTGCTGCCACAGAGATTGCAGGGAAAAAGTGACTTTTGGAGAATGGAGTTGCTGTGTGCAGTTATGCTCTCCAGGCTTTCAGAAACATGTAAGCTGCAGTGAGAGGTTTGGTGGAGTAGAGCCGGTGGGAATGATTGAAATCATGTTTTTTTTTCTGGATTTGGTAGATAAACTAAATTGATATAACAAACAAATTCAAATGACAGTTTTACCCCTGTTCATTTACTTTAAATATGAATTGTGTTTCTACTGCTGATCTTGTTATACACAAAGTCCTGCAGACACACAATAACCAAAATAGATAAAGTGCTATGATGACTCAAGTACACTTTTTTCAAACTGTGAATCATCTCTCGTACAGCTTTTTTTTCTACAAAATTGTTCAGCAGAAGGTAATCATTTCATATAAAGCCCTTCGTTATTTAAGCACTGCTGTGATTCGGTCATGGGCCCGAGGCCAGACGCGGAGCGATGAAGATAATCACTGCAGTGCTGATATCCAGAACAACATCACTTCCTCCGTGTGTGACATTGCTTCTATGACAATCACACAAAAGTAATCGGTGAAACAAACAGGTGATGCATTGTTTTGCTCCACTACATCAAATAGTTCCACATCTTAATTGAAATGTACCTGTTTCTGAGGTACTGTTGTTTGTCTCCATGGTAACCACCCATTTATTTTGATGTTTGAGTTGATCACGCAGCGAGGTAAATACCAGTCTGTTTAGTAAATCAGAGGTGCCAGCTAGATGAATCAGGACAAACGATGTCTTCTGTAAAGGTAACTATCAATATTCAGGTAACTAGATTTAGAGTGATATCGGCCATGTCCAAAAATCACACATTACTCACTGTGTAGGAAATTAGCTATGAGTATTATCATGACTTCTATGGTGAACTCTTTGTATCCCACAATGCATTGCGAAAAGCAGTGTACAAGCGATGGTAATTTATATATATACCATCATGCAAAGCTTTCGCAAGCAGAAAGTAACGTTTGGCTACTCTCAATGCGAATGGACAACAGAAGCATTAAGAAGTTTATTTCTTAATATTGGGGACTTGCATCTTCTGCATTAATGAACCGTCCTGTATCACAATGAAAACGTCCTTTTAGCTGCTTAGGCTGCATTCACATACACACAGGGCTTTAACGTCGTTAAAGGTGCAGGACTCAGGTAAAGTGCAGGAGTGGCAGGTTAATCTTGAAATAAGTGGAGCACTTTCCCCCTGCTTTTGTCTCTGATCCCCCTCAGTTAGTGATATGTGCAATGAAAAAAAAAGCCTCAGGAGCTCCGGTGGTGAATCTGTTCAGAAAAAAGCTGACTGACAGGCAGCTTTGAACCGTCTGACATTTTGTTCAAGCGTTAAACGCGGGCCCCGATAATTGCCCCTGCTCACCAGCGACAGAGAAACACCAGATTAGATGACAGCGGATATGCCGAGCACGGATGAAAAGATGATGAAAGCTTGAAGAGGGGTGTTTTCTGAATGAGCGAAAAAAAGATTTCCAGTGCTGGAATGAGATAGTTTTCTTAAATTGGCTTGAAAGTGAGCCATTTGGATGAAAACATGTGATAGACTGTTTTGGTTAGGGCTTTGAAAAACTCTATGAAAAAGAGGACGGCGGCGCCATCGATTTCCTGCCACAGATTGAGCTGCTGTTGGAAGGTCTGTGCGTACGGTGCAATTTCATAGGGCTGTAGCCTACATGTGTGTGTTAGTGGGGAACAACAGACAGAGAAAGCAGGAAATTGTGCAGGAAAAAAAAGAACAGCGAGGATAACTGCTTTGGAGTTTGGGTTTGATTGATTTTGTGTTGCAGTTTAGATTTTTTGGTGAGATGGTGCAGTGTAAATGTGTAGGAGAAAACCATGGATGTTAGAGAGGGAGGGGAGCAGAAAGAAAGAATGTGAAGTTGTGTGAGTCAGAGAAACTTGTGTGTGTGTCCTGGCGGGCAGGTTGGCAAGCCAGGGTTGACAGTTTGGAGCTCTGTGTGTGTGTGTGTGTGTGTGTGTGTGTGTGTGTGTGTTTCACCGGCAACGCCTGTCATGAAACGGGCCAAGGCATATGAATGCCAGGTGGCAGCTCCCCACAGCAGCTGAATCAGTGTGTGTTTGTGTGTGTGTGTGTTGGTGGTGGTGGTGGTGGTGGGGAAGGGGGGGGGGGGGGACTTTGGCTTGTAGACATGCACATGTTGTAGTTGAAAGCAGCCGGAGACCTTCCCTTGGTGAGAGGATGCACTGAGGACCTGCTGATCAAGGATTTAGTCACAGTTTATGTGATGTGGTTCCTTCCAAAGTCAACCGCACCCACCTTAAATCAATTACACGCTGCGTTTTGCAGCTTTTTGCAGTAATAAAGAAGAAAAAAAAAATTTGAAAAGGTCAAAATCTTCTAGTTCTTTATTTTGCTTGTTGCAAAAATGCCTTAATTCAATTATAAATGTTCAAATATTGTCAGGAAGCGTTTTATTAAAGTGGCCTTAGTCTGTTAAAAAAAGGAATTTCTTGAAACTGCCTTTATTTAAAAAGCAGCTTTTCCTCATGAAGTCAAACTTTCAACGCTTCGAGAGGCAGAGAACACTTTTTGCAGAAGTTTCACGCAGTTCTTCAGTCAGGAATCGACTTCTCTTGTTAGCTCGAGCACACTGTGCAGCTGTGACTGATGGGTCTTTGTTCTTGGGTGACAGGGTTCTCCTGGTGAGAGAGGTGCTGCCGGCCCTGGAGGTCCCATTGGTCTGACAGGACGCAACGGCCCCCAAGGACCCCCCGGTCCTGCAGGAGAGAAGGGAGGCCCTGTGAGTATTTCAGTTCAGCTCTCACTCAGTGAAAGTTTGCTTTAACCCTCCGTTAACATGCACTTCATGAATGTTTAAATTATAGTTTAACATGCTCTTAGTTATATATGTTAACATGTATATGAGTATTCTTTGTTGAGTCCTCCGGTATTTACAAAGCAGGCAAATCAATTTGACTGTTTGTAATAACATCTGACCATTAAGAACTTTGAAATTTTGAGGAAATATATGAATTTGACTGCTGGTGATGTGACACTGTTCAATGTATGTTGTGTTCAGGGAGAGAAAGGCCCCATGGGTCCTGCTGGCCGTGATGGAATTCAAGGTCCCGTTGGTCTTCCTGGTCCTGCTGGTCCTCAGGGTCCCCCTGGAGAGGACGGCGACAAGGTGGAGTAAAGATGTGTCACACTAGAATACTACATTTTTAAAAATGGGGAGTTAGCAGCATAAACATTTCAATAGATTGCCAGGCAACCACAAACAGTGTCCTTACAGAGTCGCTGTGATTGGTTAGCTATATGTAAGCGACCCCGGATTGTTGTTTTACACGTTTATGCAAAGGAACATTTTAATTTAATGTCATTAGTCAGATGCAATGATCATCATTTTTGATTTTAAACTACATTTTAATGAATGAAAAACATAATGTAGCTTTAACCCTGATTTGAAGATGACACTGACAGAGTTTATTATACGGAAAAGAAAAGATTCAATATGTTTATAGTCACTGCAATTATATGTAAATGTGTGACACTCTTTTGCTTGGAGGCTCCATTAAAAAAATGGTAAAGGTTATATACTGTATACAGGTAGTCAAATTTAATAAAATAAAAGAATCACAGAATAAAAGAGACAGTTGTGAAAATAAAAACAGGGCTGTTTGAGGAATATGTACATTTTACATTTAGGGCTAAATATATACATTCAAGGCAGTATGCAGAAATATACATTCAGGAAACAGTTGGAGAGATCCTCTGAGTTTGACTTCAACATCTGTACCATCACCTCCACCACATCCACAAAGTTCTGATTCGTCAGGACATTCAAGGGTATATATGTAGGCACTTTTTCTACATCTTCTTACAGCTTCTTCTATACTTCTGTTCTATTTTTAGCTTGTGACACATCAAGGCTATTCAACGAGGCTGCTGCACTGTTTCCACAATAATAATGTATTCCAATGTCAAATGTACTGACATCTCTTTGTATAGAAAATACAACATTTAAAACTTGTGCTGCATGAAGAAAATACTTTTTATTTCCTGTTAGCTCCAAGCAAACAATGGCAAAGATAATGATCATAATGCTGCATTCACTTAAGAAAATAAGCACGCACAGAAAGCGTTTCCAAATACAAGCGGACAACACAAACAACGACATGTACTGAAATAGCCACGAGCTCCCGTACTGTTTAACCTCAGGCCAGCTAGTCCCGCAGCCGCAGATGATAAACCTGAACCACAGATCTGCATCTTCACATTTGTAACCATCATGGCGCTCAGATCCTAGTCACGTCTTCCATCACACCGTTTTGTCAATCATCGTGCCAATGGGGTTAGACAGGGAGCCAATCAATTAATTGCAAACACTCGCCCAAGGTCTTTGTGGGCCAATCAAATTAAAATCTCTTGAGAAATATTTACTGCCCGAGCGTGGTAAAGGTGACACTTTAAGATATTGGACTTAAAGATGGAGAGGAGTGATGTGAGCTCTGCTGTTTGTATTGCACCACAGGGAGAAGTTGGCGGACCTGGACAGAAGGGGAGCAAAGGAGACAAGGGTGAACTTGTGAGTGGCTTTTTTTTTTCCCTTCCTCTTCCTCTTTATTTCTTTAATATATATAAGGCAATGAGTTTTGAATGAAAATCCAAGCTGCTGAATTCTCATATGAGCGGAATAAATCAAACAACACAGGTAACTTTGCAGTGACTCACCTTAGGTTATGCTGCCCCAAACAGTCTGCAGAATATAAAAGATGAACCGAAGTGCTACTGTGCTTCCTAAGTAGTTACTTAGCTTTCAGTAACAACACCTGTTTACTCCGTCCTCACCTTCAACATCTGTATTTTTTTACATTGACTTTGGTTGGAGACATCAAATAAGAAGAAGTCCCAAGACGTACTTTAGAAATCCCACAAAGGGAAGTAAAATCTTACACTCTGTTGTTGAGGCATGCTACACACACATGCACAAACAGGATCCTATGGACATGCATTAATGGAGAGATGTCAGAGTGAGGTGGCTGCCCACAGTGAGCGCTCCTGAGGCAACCAAAGTCCCTACAGACTGAGCTACTGTCGCCCCAAATGTTGAAACATATCCCCTGTTCTTTGAGAAATAACATTCCTTCAGGTAGACAATCTGTATGTGGGGGGGAAAACAGCTTTAACCTATAGACGTTTTCATTAACTTTCATTGATTTCTAGAATAAATGAAAACAGTAGTTCTAGCCTGTGTGTGTACTAATGGACTGCAATAAGACCATAATTTTCTCTCATGGTTTCACTGTTCTGGATATCAGAGTATCAGTTCTTTTTTGTTAACATGATGATCATAGTGAAAGTTTCAGATGCGACAGCAAATGGTGATGCCTATTAATCTTTTTGTTTTTGTTTCTTTTGCTTTTAGGGTCCACCAGGCCCAAGTGGTCTTCAGGGTGTGGTCGGCGCTCCTGGTCCAGCTGTAAGTATCTCTTTCTCTGGCTGGAAATATTTGTATGCAGTTTCAGTTCACCTTTCTTGGATGTCAGAAAATGACCACTTGGAAACCACTTTGCATCAATTTTAACAGAGAAAATGTGTACATTCTCATTTCCAAAATGTTTTTTATTTATTAATATTGAATTGCCATTAAGCTCAAATTGTTTTGTATCCAAACTTTCAGATGATGACACTTCTCTTAGTGTCATCTCACATTCTCACAATGCTTATTTTGGCGTTTTCTGTGTTAAAATAATGTACAGTAATGGCAGATCAGGTTTTAAATGTAAGGCTCCATGATGACAGTGATTCATTAGAGAAAATGAAACTGCCTGTGGGCTTAATGACTTGCTGTCTTCATAAAGTGTTCCACAGAAGTGACAGAATCATGTCACAGCCATGCTGTCATTGTGCTAACTCTACACAGGTTTTATCTTGAACTTTATCATAATCGTTTAATGAGCTGTTACAGTGTTTGGATGCATTAAGAAACTTGACATTTGGCTCTTAATGGCTCACCGTTGAGGACTCCTGTTACAACCAGGTCGACTGTTTTAAAAACTCTGTTTTATTCCCAGCGTAGGCTGAAGTGAAGCACTGCTCCAGCCGGGTCAGGGATATATTATGCAGGCAGAGTTACTTTTAACTGCCACCTCTGTGGTCCAAAAAACCTTTGGCTGTGGTCCCCATTTGTTTAAAAACCCACCATCCTTTATCATTTTAACGTTACACCAATTTCATTTTAATCACAACTTTTACTTCAGGCAAAGTATTAATATGAGGGTAACACACAAGAGTTTTATTTCATCACAGTTGTTAACAGCTTGTCCTTTACTAGAAACGTTTTTAGCACCCAGACTTTAATTATATTGCAGAGACTGATTTTGAGTTTGTATTGCTTTGTGATTCTTACATGGGATTAAACTTGTGACCTCCAAGTAACAAAAAAGGCTCACAGACCTCAACATCACACAGATAACACAGTCACTTCCATATAAAACCTCATGGCACCAGGTTTAGCTGCAAACACAGCCTTGTTTTTCTGCAGAGCATCCTCCACTCATCCATCTCATTAACACAACAGGAACAGTCCTGCTTCTACTATAGCTGATGGCCTGAGGGCAGCCAACAGCTCATTGCTGTAAATTATCAGACCTTAACAACCATTCTAGCAAAAAACTCAGCATCTGCAGGGCTCTGTGGGGGCTACAATAGACCTGGAGAGACGGATTGCCGTAAGCAGGTAGTGCGCCCAAGCTGAATAACAAATTATTTAACAGTTGTTTGTCCTGGTGAGTCAGTCTGCTCATGTGTATTCATAGCTTCAAAAGTGAGGCGTGACTCGTGCTGCATACTTTTAACCTTTATCTGCACTCTTGTATGATTGCAAATCTTGAATGCCATCATCAATTTCAAGTCTCCAAGTCTTAATACCTACCCAGCCTCTTAAACCAGAACAGATTCTGATGTTTGTATAAGAAAATGAATGATCTAATTATCGTTCATCTGAGGCTGAACGAGGTTCGCAACAAATGAGTCGGCACATTTTGTTTGTCAAGGTGAAACCAAGTTTAAGCAACACCTTATACCTATCCTTATAAGGACCATACTAAGCAAAGCATATTAAGATCATAACTCATGTACAAAAACTTCCTAAGGTTCTGTCAGTAAGCAGGAATCAAGTGAGTATTGAGGGAAACTTCTTAGCTAACGGCCTATTAGCTATAGATTATGGTCATATAGAATAAGGTATTAATACATTCTTAATAATGACTAACTAGCAGCTAGTATGCTACTGATTAGCATGCTAATAAGCAACTAGTTAATGGAGAATATTGTTACCTTTAACTGTTTCCCCAATTGGAATGAAATACTGCTCATCTCCATCAGAAGGTTTCTACATCTACCAACATCTATATAAAATATATAAATTCAAAAAATGTTATAAATGTTATTTGAGAACATTTTTGGGGGCCATACTTGGCAGGACGAAACACTATCTTCGTCTCACTTGGCGTAACAGAAACAGAATCCCAGAATAGCCACTTAGATTTGATTAGATTTGAGACAACATGTCACAACAAAAGTTGTTTCTCTACCTTAGGACAAAAAACAATCAACAGTTGCAACTTTTAGTACAAGACATTATACAATGACTTGTGAGGATTTGAACCCCAAAGAAAGCTCGTTTTCATATTAGATCATGAGCATTAGTTGAATCCACATATTTTTGGCGTTCCCTCTGTCTTGCAATATCCATTCAGGTAACGATGTGTTTTTTTTAGAATATTCTGTATCCAAGAACACAAGTCATTCATTCTGTGAGCGAATGACTGTCAGAAAGTAACAGACTAGTTTCCCTTTGTGACATTTTGATCTGCTGAATATCTCAATGAGAAGTCTAACTTTTGAGTCTTGAGTTTAGACAGCATTTGACACAATAAATATATAAATACCATTTTTCATGTATAACTTCAGTTAGATCCTTAGATCTTTATCAACAAATGTTAACATAATGGTGACACTGGTTATTCGCAATTTGTTTTCAGAGTGACAGATTATGTAGAAATTACTTTAAGCACTCTGAATCTACTCCAATTACTGTTTTCGATGGCCTCTAGGGGCTGTTTTGGCCGTCACATTTGTGACATGTTTTGTTTAAAGCCTCTCTCAACTTTAGTCCACCTTGTCTCCGACTCTTCACTTCAAAGCTGAACTCGTGCTACCTGTAATCAGCCAGCATTCCCCTCCTAAACTGCTCTGCATTCAGAACCAGCGCCCGAGGCTGCCTCCATGTCCCTGGGCTCAGCGAGAGCTCCACAAGCACTTTCAAGTGCTGACATGTGTTTGAACTGAAAACTCCCAGTTTGTCAGCACTTCACTCCTTCCCTGTAGTCTCCCTTTTCTATCCTCTGTAGCCCTGTGCACCGCTGGCTTCACACATTTAGTCAGCATCTTTCACAAACTCTCTGTACCATAACCCTGTGGCTATACTGCACTGTATCCTGATCCCCTCACAAGAACCTCTGGTATTCTAGCTGATGTGTCCCCGGGTAGCAGCACACAGGGTCAATGGCTAAAACTGCTGCCTCACCGGTGTCCAGTTTTTTTTGTTTGTTTTTGTTTTCCTCCGTATTCATTTATTGGCTGACCTGCTTGAAAGATTTGAAGGCTCTCTCAAGACCCTAAACAGCATGTGAGGACGGATCCTGAGATAGACTGTTGACCACAGACTGTATTAAAGATACAATGCGATACGATACAATACGCTACGATAAGACAGAACTTTATTAATGCTTAATTCTGGTGCCAGGCTACTCCAACATAACAGTACACAAAAGAATAAAACAAAGAGCATCAAATATAAGTGAATATAATATACCTGTATATTAAGTATGAAGTGTTTAAATGCAAAGATACCATGCCTAAAAAAGGAAAAAATAGAGTTATAATAAGTCAAGTAACAGAGTAGGTGAAGTTCAACAGTAATGGCATTATTGGCAGTAGTATTGGAAGTTCATTGTAGTAGCACCATACTGCTACTACAATACTTCTACCTAACTCATATTGAAGAGGACTGATGTCACCCAGTGGTCTGTGAACTTCATCAACCTTGGAGTTTTTTGGCGGTCACCATCTTGGTTTTTTGGACCAGTGGTGTCCATATTTGAAAAAGAGGGTCCATACATATTGGCACTCCATCACTGGTTTACCATCGTGTCAGTCACTGGCAGGGGCAGATCCAGGGGCTGGCAACGGTCTACCCCTGAATCCTCAACAGCCTACATAGTGGCCACATAATAGCACTTTACTTAAGCATACCCTACTTTGTCATAAATCTACTGAATAATGCGGCATATCATTTTTCAAATTAAAATCATTCAGTGTTGGAGAATACTTCTTATCTGGAATTGAGACTATAAACTCGTTAAATGTGGCTTTTTTTTAAACAAGTGTTGTCTCCACCTGCTTTATCATTACCAGTGGAATACAGTTGTAAGGCACCTCCACATTTGTTTCCCTTTTAAAACCACTTTTTACTTTAAAGTCCATGTTGTTGACCTATCCTGTGTGCATGCTTACACAATCGCCATCCCCTTAATGGCCCTGAGCAAGAAACAGGGTTGTGGAGGTTTGATGGACCGATGAAACTGCCATAAAATGACCTTCAGAAAAGGCATTAAGGTAACTGTCTGTCCTAATCTGTGTTTGAGTACAGGCATCGACCCAGCCTCTACCATGTGAGCTTGAGTATACCCCTCCATAACCTTGAAAAGGATTAAGAGGGCAGAGAAATCCCAAAAGAGAAATCCTAAACAGATACCAGTGTTTGTGGACTGTTTGCTGAAGCTTCGGCTAATTGGGATCAGAATAAAGATGTTTGGGTTTAATGAGCTCTGACCTCCCACAGGGCAGTGATGGTGAGTCTGGGCCAAGAGGACAGCAGGGTATGTTTGGCCAGAAAGGAGACGAGGGATCCAGAGGATTCCCTGGTCTACCAGGACCCGTCGGACTTCAGGTGAGTCAACACCGAATCTGCATCTTTACCCACTCATGTTTACTCTCTTCTCTAAACACACAACATCTAGATCACGTTGAACACAGCCTGGTACATATGCACATCTCTCTCCCCCTCAACTGGAGCAGAACGAGTTCCTCACATCCTTAAACCGACAACATTTCACCTCTCCTTACGTCATTTATATTGCATCCAAACAGAGCGTAATTTATTAATGCAGCCTCAGCTCCTAATAACACTTTGTGTTGCTCCTGGGCAAATGATGCTCTCTCCACCCTCAAGGACTTTCCCCAGCTTTGACAGTGCTAAAAATCCATCACCATTGCAAACATTTTGCATTTGGCATTGTGCCTCGGCGTTAATGGTGGAGGGAAGGCTGCCGTTGGTTTTTCACTCAGACCAAATCATTATCATGCAGTAAACTGCTTCCCTGCAGTGCTCACAGGCCTGAATAAGAGACCAGCTGCTGAGGTAGCCTGCATTTGATCAGATTTTTGAGGCAGTTACTGTTTTGCAAGAGGATGCTGTTGATACAGGACAGGACACATTTCATGTGCTGTATCAGATGACAAAAGGCCTGATTGTACCACTATTTGTGTCTCCTAAACATGGAAAATGGCTTTTATCAATAAATGACCCACAGTTTTATTTTCCACTTCAACACACATCGATCCGTGGCCATTTATCTTTTTTTTTTTAATGGTGGTAGATCATTAATCTGTAGGAAGCCTTTTTCCTTGAATCCTGCAAAGAACAAAAACATTTATATATTTTTTAAATGACCCGATGTAACCTCTGGGAAAAGAAAAAAAAACATATGTTCCCCTTTTAAATTAAAAGTTTAAAAAATAACCAACAAAAATCAGCCTTTTGGTTATTAAATATACTTACACCACCTCACTTTATGGGCTTTAATATGTAGCTTATGGTAGCTAATTAAACTTGTGTTAGGAACTGTAGGTGAATATTGTTGTTTTGCTGATTGTTGAGTCATTTCACAATACACCTCTGTTTTTAAAACAGTAAAGTCCCCCGTTTGTGCAGGCAGTTTTAATTGAATTACTTTGGCTACAGAGACGCTCTATGTCTGTCATTAAAAGTTTTCATCAACCCTTCTACAAAAAAAAAATCCAGTAAATGGAAAATAAGGTCTCTTCTTCACTGGGGCGACTTTTCTGTCCTTTCTTTTGCTATCCCTCTTAACATTTGTAGTCATCAATAACTCTCATTTGTGCTCATGGTTTTATTATAAAAGACCTATAGGTCACTTTGAGAAACAATACAAAAATGTTACATAATATGTAATATTGCATAACATTTAGAATATTTGATAAAGCCCATCACTAAACCTTGTTTGTATTATAAGGATAAACCAGTAAGATAGTTTAAGTTTTGCTCTATTCAGCTCCTTCTTCCTCCAAACTGCAAGTGAGAAAAAGGAGAAAGCATTTGATCATTTACCCAATCAGCTAAATTCTAAATGATTTGCTCTGGTGGCAATGAATTAAAAAAAACAGCTCATTTTAGAAAATCTCAATTATCCAAGGACTCTCTGAGGATGAAATTAGAGCGAAGCCCTGCTGGTCAATAGGGTTAGATAACATTGTTATTAAGTGCAATTGGCTTTTAATTGGGCATAATGCACTCCATCTCCTCTCTTTTAATTATGTTTGGCTAAACGGCCCTTCAATAGATGGCAGCAGCCACTGCGAACTCAGCTCTTCAATGCAATTATCTGCAGAATTAATGATTTTTGACTATGGGGAATGAATGGCTCTGCTTTGAAAGGCTTCCATCATTTGGAGCTGTGTTTGCTGTGGAGTATTGGAGTCGACGCTGAGCCGATGAATTCTCCCGATTAAGAGGTTAAGATGTGGACATAGAGGAGAGTAAATACCAAATTTGATTACACCAGAGTGTACTTATAGTTCAAGGCTATAGTGTGGAAATAAAGGGGAGTGCCAAATCCCAAGTAAACTCCTGATGTGCTCTGACATATGTGCAGTTGTGTATTTAACTGCATGGGGTGTGTGTGAATTGAACTCGTCTTTCTGGCCCTGTAATCCATTACATTACTTTTTATTTACAAAGAAGCCCACCATCCATCAAGCGCTGCCATATTCAAACATTAAACATAAATAAGTTGATGCTTTATTTATTTTCCCATTCCTAACACCGCCATGCTTTATTACAATTACTGAATCCCCCATCAGAACACGTTATGAATGAGCCCTCGCTGCCGTCGACACAGGTACAGTTAATCAACCAAATGGGCTGAAACTACACATGTGTGATTTCAATGATCGATATCCATGTCACTGTGATTTTACAGCAACTTATCATTACCGCAGCTTTCCACCCACCAATTTTATTATGCATGCTCCATCACAGAGTATAACTAACACAACAAATTACTGTAATTATGGGAATAAACAATAAGCTACAATGCAACGTGAGAGCCGCTTCCCTTTTTTTGCTCCAGTACGCTAAAGTTATATTCAAAGTGTTTTAGTCAAACATGACTGGATCTCAAAAGTGGATTCTAAGCATCGCCTGCACTGACCCCTTTGTTTCCACTTTCCTATGGACGTAGATGGATGGAGCTCCCATCCTGTAATTTACACAGCCTGATTATACCCCAGGACTCCCATACCCTTTAATTACAATAGGTGTCCCTTTTGACTAATTGTGTGTTTACACTCAGGGGTTCAGCTTGTATTAATGCACTCTCCATCACACTGCATCCTGAACCCCCTGTGTTCAATACACGTCACATGAAAGTACCTGTTAATGAGCTGCACGGCTGTATTTATGCTCCCGTCTGTGGATTATTGAATGTGCCCTTTTTTTGTCTCCGATGCCGCCTCACATGACCTTTTTCCCCTTTGTTCTGAACAATATTTGTCTTCTTCGCAGGGTCTGCCCGGCCCTCCTGGCGAGAAGGGAGAGAACGGAGATGTTGGAGCAATGGTGAGTGTCGATTTCTCAGCCACAGCGATTCACATTGTTTTCACGTCCAACCCGGCGAGGTGGGAAATTGTTGCTGATTGTTCTGAAGTTTTTGGCTGGTGGCTGAGTTTGGCAACTCCAGCAGCCTCTTGACAGACGCTTCAGAAGTCTGTGGAAGATGTGTTGACAGAAAGGGAAAAAAAACATTTGTGCTGGTGGAAACTTTGCATGCTCTATTTGCATGCAGTATGTTTTCTTTTTCTTTTTTATCAAAATTTTCATTATTGTTACGGACAAAAAAACAATCTCTAAATAGAGAAAGAAATGTGTAGCATGTACAGATTGTGTCTGGAGGATTGACATTTTGACACACAATCACACAAGCACCTGAAGTAAATAGAGACTCATGCCTTTATGTGTTTGAACATTCACATTGTCAGTTTCTCCATGTTGGCTTTGGTACATACTGAGTACCTGAGTGTTACTGCTGCACAATTTACAGCAATTTCATGGGTGTTGTGATTTGAGCATTCACATTAAATATATCACAGAAGACTATGTGTATTGCAAAAAAAAAATTATGTAAACAAGCAATGTTTTCTTACTCAACCAGTGCACATATAACCTGTTTGAAGGAGGTCTGACTGGCCATGCTTTGACACCAGTTTGAATCAGACGATTGAAGCTTGATCTAGTTCCCTCAGATTTATTGCTGCTAATTTGGAGGTGAAAAAAAATGCTTTTGGTTTTATTCTGGATTAGTAGACACATGTTTTAAGCACAGTTATTATGTAAAAAAAAAAAAAAAAAAAAAAAAAAAAGGAACAGCAGATACACATAAAAAGCCAAACTTCACTCTTTAAATTGTGTTTTTTTTAATCACACTTCATATCCTTATCGTAATATTGAACAATGTAAATGCACGTTGCATGTTTTTCTCATACCGTGCAGGACTAAGTGTTGCATTTTTGGCTCAAGTCTCAAAGACTCATGCCAACATGCCATGTGTTGGAAACATTAGCACTCAGATTCAGTGATCAGTTACAACCCCTGTTTTAACTAAACAGCAGGAGTAATCAAACAGATCTCTTTTTTAATGTTGTTTAATGTTGTAGGGACTTTATTCTGCATGTTTCCCAGCTGTAGAACAGTAATCCTGGCTGCACTGTTAAACTGTGGCTCAAACGTTACCTTACTGTTTCTGCCAGCACACTTAATTGTATATTTATTTGTTGTGTTTTAAAAAAAAAAAGTAATATTATCAATTTAAGTATCGTCAATTGTTTAACTATATTTTCCATGATTCATTGTCTTCAGCTATCTTATTTTCTATCATGTTGTTAATGCATCCCTGTTTTTCTGTCACATACACCAGAACATATACCTCGTTCACATTTCTTGGTATTTATCCAGAGAAGTTATATAAAAAAAATATAAACTGCACCAAGGGATTCTTTTGGATTTATTTTTAAAGTGTTAGCAGGGTGGAGAATATATGTAGTTTGCCTTCTGTAACATACATACATAACATAGAAAGAAAGTTATTTTGGCATTTCTTCAGAGTGATTGAATTTTTTATTTTTTTCGCTGTCAGGGTCCACCTGGTCCTCCTGGCCCCAGAGGTCCTCAGGGTTCCAGCGGAGCCGATGTAAGTTTGAATTTTGGTTTCTCTGTTTGACAGTTACAGTCAGTGCTTTAAAAAACTACGGTGTGAAAAAAAAAAAAAAAAAAGTGTATCTTCACTGTTTCAAACTTCCTTAGGGTAACCTCTATCTGACCTCATTGTGATTCATCCACAGGGTGCACAAGGTCCTCCCGGTGGTATTGGTTCAATGGGAGGTGTTGGTGAGAAGGTAAGAATACATTCCCTTTATTTTCTTCTGTATTTCTTTCCCAAAATATAACAGTTTTATTTACTCTTTTTTTTTTTCAAGAAAAAACTACTTCAAATGTGATGCGCCTCATTTTCACACATTCACCTTCTTTCTCTTCGTGATCTAACAGGGAGAAAGCGGTGAGGCTGGCAACCCAGGATCACCCGGAGAGCCTGGTATTGGAGTAAGTACAGAATCATTCTAGAGTACTCCTCTCCTTTTTTCAGATTGCATTTTGTGTTTCCAAAATGAAGAAAACAGGCAGTTTATCAAGGTGTGAACAACACTTTCAATGCAGGCAGTTGGCACAATCTAGTCGTGTGCACTTTTGTGCTCAGTTGTGACTGTATGTGCCTGTGAATATGTAAAGAGTGTAGCTAAGAAAATTATGTTTTTATTTGACACTTGTGCTGGGGAGGCTGCTCTATCTCCTGAGTATTTTACCTCCATGTTACTGTAGGCTGAAGTTTAGCTGTGCTGGCAACCTGAGGGCTTTACAATGGATAATTAGCTCAGGCACATTTAGACACCTCCGCTGTTGGTGCTGTCATTTTTCACCTCCTGAATGAGGCAAGTACGGGCAAAAGTCAGAATAAAGAAGGAACTGTTTTGGATAAGAAAATGAATTTCTCATTAAATTCTGTTGTTCAACGCTGAAAATCCACTGACTTGACTTTGTATAAGATGGACAACACATCTCCCCTCTTCCTATTGTACAAAAGTGAAGCCAAAATAATGATGACATATTGAGCTGATGAAGTCATTTGAACCCAGAGTTGACTGCCACACTTATGTTACTCTTTCCCTTCCGCCAACCCAAACACTCATTTAACTTCCCGATGAAATGGCAAAGATCCGTCAGGTCGGACCACAGCAGTCTCTATGGATCTGAGACTTACAGTTATGGAAGGCTAAAAGATTTCAGTGTTAGTGTTCATTATGTTTCTTCTCGCCTTTCATTCTCTTCACTGCCAATCCAGTGCAGTATTATCTGCATTTGTCAACAGAGCTGTCAATCATGACATTTTACATCTTTTTAGCGCATGCGGTAACTAATCAAAACAAAACTCTTTGTATAAAAATGTAACACTTGGACATAAATCAGAATGTCAAAAATGTCCTTGACTTGTACTTCTGTTTCATAATTTGACACATGTCCCATCTGTTAACATAGAGGAGGAGGAGCTTATGACCTATAATGCAGCCAGTCACTAAAGGGAGCCCCATATGTTTTGGCTTCACTTTTTGGGAAGCATCAATATGCACAGCTTCGTGGTGCTGCAAAGGTGCACAATCTTTGCAAAAGATCAGGAAAGTACATTTCCTGATCTTTAAAGTCTCCGATCAGAACAGTGCCATCTATTCCAGGCGAAGCAGTAAACACTGCCCTGGTCTACACAACCAGGCAGACCTCACCTGAGTTATGTGCGAGTGTCAGCAGGTGGTATTGACGTATCCATCTGCCACCGTGTGTCTGTTTACAGTGACAGATAGAACCAGTGTTGCACGTCACATCGAGGTCAATCTTCAAGGTGGCATGCTGGCATCGACAAGAGAGAGCCGCTCTGCTCTAATGGGCCGACTAACGATTCAGGGCTTGTAATTATGCTCCAACTGCTGCTCTGAGTCATAGCCAACACTTTAAGACACAGAGGCTGCTAATACAAGAGCAAAACATAATGATAATGTATTGGTAAGACTGTTTAGCACTGATGTAATTGTTATGAGGAGTCAAGTTAAAACTCCTGAGTAGATCATTTGAGAAGCTTTATTTCCATTCAGCTCGATGAATCACACTCTGAGTTGTTCGAGGCAGCCTAACAGTTGGAGTGACATTTGGATGACACATATGTCTTCTGTCTTATTTAGCACGTAACTGTCAAGGTCTGTGTGTCTGCCTTCATTTTGACAAGCCTGTGATGTTTTGTTTCCCCTTCAGGGCCCCAGAGGAGAGACTGGAGAGAAGGGAGAGACCGGCCCCCCTGGAGCTGCCGGACCAGCTGGTGCTCGAGGACCCCCTGGAGATGACGGTCCCAAGGGTAACGCTGTACGTCAGCTCCGCCGCTCCACGCACAGCCGTGACTGATGCTCTATTAAAGCTGTCAGCGGCAGAATCTTTGTGTCATGTTCTTTTCAGTTTGAGCTGTCTGCTGCCAGACTTGTTGTCAAGCGTTTTGAGTCGAGCTCAGACTTCTCACTGTCTCCGTCTGTCTGCAGGGTCCTGTGGGCTTCCCAGGAGATCCTGGTCCCCCTGGTGAGCCTGGTGCTGGTGTAAGTGCAACATTTATCCCCCGATGCATCACACACTTATTTCAAAGATATCATACCATTCAGTGAATGCCTGTGATTTGACTCTGTGTGTTGTATTTAGGGTCTTGATGGTTTAGCGGGTGACAAAGGAGATGATGGAGACGCCGGACAACCTGTAAGTTTGAAAAGATCTCACATTTCAACTTACAGCTACTCAGCTAGTTCTATAACCCGAAATTGAATACAAGTTTGAAACCTAGAAGAGTGTTGAGGTAACACGTACATAATGTGATAAAACTTCATTGTGTGTTCTATTTGCTCACCTGCTTTGGCAAAGTAAACATATGTCTCCCATGCCGTAAAGTAAAGTCAGTAAAGTCCCTTTGAACTGAATTGATATTGCTTTTTAGATAAAAAAAAAAAAAAAAAATTATTATGCAACAAAACTCTTTGCAGGTTGTAAAATTGAGTCTTTTATCTGCTTTGATTTAGGGCCCTGCAGGTCCCTCTGGTGAGGCTGGAGTACCAGGACCTCCTGGCAAACGGGTGAGTGAATTTTAAAAAGGATGCATGTGCTGTAACCCTGCTGTTTAGCTTCCATACTCCCCTTCAGATAAAAACCCTGCGTACCTCGCTATACAACTCAAGTAGCTTCATATGTTTTGCATTTTCAGAAAAAAAAAAAACCTGTTTGTATGTGTGATGTTAAAAGATGCCCATAAGTTAAACTGAGTGTCTAGAAAAGGCAGTAGGAGCAGATAAGAGACGATCCTGTGAGAGAATACTGATGTTTAGTAGTGCTATAAAAGCAGTAAGACTGAAGCTTCTTAGGCTGTCGCCGTTAAGGCTGGAGCACTTGTTCATTTATTTCAAGCACTCGATGCCCTTCCTGTCAAATGAATTTTGAGCTGAGATTATTGAGTTTTACTAGCTAAGCATTTTAATGTTGCCTTCCATTCACCGTAATAATGTTTCACAGTTAGCAGTAAAACAAACCATTAATGTGCTTTGTAAAAAGGGCCGGTACGATATGGAAAGAACTTGAATATTTAAAGTCATCTCCTTTAGTTTGGTTGTTGAAGTGGCAACATAGTTTACTGTCCTGAACGTTGCCAGACATAGGAGTATCATCAGGGTGTATTCCTGCCAGAAATGCTTTCATTTAAGCATCAAATGGACCAGTTTGCACTTTTTTCCTGCAATTCTGTGGCTTGAATAAAAAATGCAGGCCTAGACGATTGGTTACACATTTTTTTTAAAGTTGGTAAAGTAAGCACTTTTAGAGCCATAATTTGTATTCCAAGAGATAGAATCCAGGTGACAGGGGCTACAGAACAAATTAGACCCCAGTTCCATGTCCATATTAATGGACTTTGAGATATGAGTTTTCATCCTTCACCGAGGTAATTCTGAAGTTAGTCTCTCTCCCAATATCTCATCCAAATTGACTCAGGTTCGGTGCTCATTCATGCATGAGGCGGCTTGACTACATTAGCACACATGCACGCACGGGTGGACACGCACGTCCTGAATACACTTTTCACTAATGCACACACACAGTTGACAGGGCTCATAACCTACATTGAAGACTGGTGGCTTTTGTTTGGTCTATTTGATCATGGTTTCTAATGGCCAATGACAGCCCACTCACTCAGGTTTTGACCAGAGGCTGTTTGGTTGAAAACGCTGATGTGCTTTTAGCTCAGTATGTTTGAAATGTAGGGCAGTCTGCTCACACTGATGATTTCCCTCCATACCCCTCTCTCTTTTAAAACGATTCAAGGTCAGAGCACGAATCAGTTGAACAATTAGGACACATACAGCATAAACTGCTGTTTGTCAGCAAATGTTGGATTATTTACCCTTGATTTAAAAACTGCCTTCTCCGTCCCTTTCTAAAAGGTTTATGTTAAAGGCTTTAACACGAGGGAGTGTCGGCTTTTGTGCGTTTGTTATTCAAACAAACGAAAAATATGTACATTTTAAATATTCTTGCAGAAAAACCTGAATTGTACTTTATATGTTTGTTTGTTTTTCTTCTCAGGGACCCGTTGGACAAGCAGGTCAGGAGGGCAGACAAGGAGAAAAAGGATCCAAGGTAAGTCACCACCTGTCCGGTATTAGCTTGACTTTTACTGTACAGTTATGGCCTGTTATTTGAATTGTAGATTGTAATCCTGCAGGGATGGGTGTTGAAGAATTACACAGAAGCAAAGAAAGGATGTGTTTCAAGTTTTGTAGGAAATGTTTGCCAGCATATTGTAGGGGTAGGGCTGCGTATTACATCATCGGTGTGCGCACATGTGTGGCCCTGCTCATAACGGGAGATACACAAACAGGAAGCCACACATAAAAACAACTTACTGAAAAAAAAATATATATTCCAGCTAAATCAGATCAATTATCTGTTACAACAGATAATGCAACACAGATTGCACAGCTGGACATTTATGTTTTCCCCCTCGGATTGTGTTTCAAAGAAAATCAGTAAGTTAGTCAGACAGAGGAAGCAGCAGGGTTTCTGGAGGCTATCAGCAGATTTGATTGATTTGTAAAAATCCATAACATGCCTGTGTTTGCATAGCTGAAGAGCATCAAATAGGGGGAAAAAAATCTTTATAAGCCCCAAAGAAATGGTTTGTCTCTAAATCCGGTGGTTCAAAGAAAAGTACAGACAGAAAACCTGACAAATCTCAGACAAAGCTTCGCTCCTTCTTTTGTTCTGACTGTCTCAGCCCCACACACACACACAGACACGTATACAAAGTGCACAATCTATCCACAGCGAGGTAAAGGATTAGAGTTGATTTGATGGAGACAAGACAAAGCCTGCGTGGGGATCCCTGAGTGTCAAATCCAGGCCTAATTGGTTGTCAGAACAATTTAATCCCCCTCCTCCTATGCGCTCAGTCAATATGACATGTCTGGAACTTCAATACACAAAAACTTGATGTTTCTGCTCGAGACAATGGATGAGATGTGGTAACATCTGATTTGTTTGGCTGTCGCTAATCCTCGAATGTTACCTATCTGAGGAACATATCGAACAATGTGGCTTTTCCAGACAGCTTTGCATTAATGATGAAGTTTGATAAAGGCCTTGCTGTCGCTCGGGTCATGTTGTTGACATCTCTTTGTTTTGTATCTGCTGTGCAAAGACAAGTACAAACAGTATATGCACACACAATGATCAAGACATCAGCGTGTGTTCAAGTGTTTTTATGGAAAGGAATGCATTCAGCATGCTCACTAAGCAAAGATGTAGAAATATAATGATCAGGCTGGATGAATGAGTTCTATAGAGAAAACTTTTTAACTGGTAACTTGTGTGCTGATGTGTTACAGGGAGAAGCTGGAGCAGAGGGGCCTGTTGGGAAAACTGGACCTGTGGGACCTCAGGGGCCTGCTGGAAAGTCTGGTCCCGAGGGACTGCGTGGAATCCCTGGACCTGTTGTAAGTAACATTGTTCAACTTGTCCCAGGTTTCACGTTTGTAGCTTCCCCTCTCAGAATACCAGATTCAAAACTTTGATTGCAGTATCCAAGATACTTACGAAAAAGACAAAGTTAGATATCCCTTGATTATCCAAATATGTTGACATCCTCATTGTATTTGACAAACACTTTTTCTCCGTTTCCAGGGTGAGCAAGGACTCCCTGGTGCTTCTGGTCAAGACGGCCCTCCTGGACCAATGGTGAGACACTTCTTTTCACCTTCTCCAAAAATTGTAGGACTTTTTAAAGCCAGAAATACTGGAATCTCCTACTCCTCGTTAAAACAGTCTTAGATGACATTTAATGTTCAAGCAACTCTTTTTCTTTTGTATAATATATAGTTTTTTTTTTTATGAAAACAAAAACATATTTTAGAGCTATGACGATACATTGATCAACAGAAAACTAATCAGAGACTTTTAGGAGTGGTGATGGCTAAATTGTTGTTGTCATTGTCTTAGCAACAATGACAAAAAATGGCTGTGTCTCAGCGTGTTAAGTGTGATCATTTTATCATTGTTTGTCATGAATTAGAGCACACCTGAAGCACGTTGTGTTTTTGGACCGGTGATCAGTAAACTTGACACATTTGAAAGCGTCACCTCACACTGTGGAAAATTACTCTGAGCATAATTCAGACTTATCTGCAATTTTCACGTTGAATGGATTGATTGTTAAAGTCATTGTTCAATTCACCCTCTGAGTTTTTCTTCCAGGAGCGTCTGCAGCGTCTCTGCAGATAAACATATAATAGTCAGAATGAATGCAGGGCTCTACGATGTCTGCCGCTGTGAAATAATATGAATTGGTTTCACATTCTACTTGACAATCTGATCCTTCCCCCCCCCCCACAGGGACCCCCTGGACTGCTCGGCATGAAAGGTGACTCTGGACACAAGGGAGAGAAGGCAAGACATTATTACGATGCTAATCTCAAATGGCTTTATTGTGGATTTCTCATATCTCCTTCATGGCCTTATCTAAGGCGTCCACAGTCAGCTCAAATCTCAGCCTATGGCTTCTATATCTCTGCTCTCTCACGCTCAGTTAGATGAAGAGAGGCTCTGCTCTGTTAGGAGCATGCACACAGTGATTTAATGCCCTCGATGAATATGTATAAGTCCAATAATATCATCTTTGTAATGGTCATTGGTTTAATGCCAGCATTCAATATGCAGCAGCAGATGGTCATAACTCTGCCCAGCAGCAGGTGTCGAGACAGAAGCACCATTGTTAAATATGACGACCGCCATAAACACGCTAATTATTTGTATGAAGAAATAAGACGGTACTGAGGTCGTGTGTGCATAAACACGCCGGTGATTAGCATTTATTTGTTTTTGCTTTGAATAACTGCTTTCATTATCTGCAGATGAGGAATGAGAAGAAATTAAAGAAATTGGAAAATTGCTTTTTTGTCAAACAGATAATCAGAACTAATATTGTTTTTTTGAATCTTTGAATTTGCTCTGGTTTTTTTTCCCCCTCACATTGTTGCTATTTTTGTATTTTCTTGCTTCAGGGTCATCCGGGTCTAATTGGACTCATTGGACCTCCTGGCGAGTCCGGAGAGAAGGGTGACAGAGGTTTGCCTGGACCTCAGGGCACTGCAGGTGTAAAGGGAGAAGCTGTAAGTCAGTCTCTGTGTCGAGTGTAATATTTTAAAACAAGCTCCCCATTTCCTCCAAAGGAATGCGAGACGGTTCAAGTGTTTCATAAATGTTTGTGCAGAGTGTTACTTTCCTCGACTTTTGAGGGTAAACTGAGGCGTGAGCTGCATATAGTGATGGAGGAGAGATTGTTTTATCACAGCTTTATTCTCATTTGACTATAAGTAGGGCTTGGTGTTAATGTTAACCTGCTTTTAGCAAAATAGATTCATGATCACATTAGAATACTTTCAATCTTTACAAAGGGCTTTTTTCACATTTAGAGTTTCTAACTGGTGTAAAGAATAATGTTTCACTGGTACTGATGTCATCATGTCTGTTTTAAGGGTTTTGGTGGTTCTCAAGGTCCCCTCGGCCCCCCTGGTCCTCCTGGTATTTCTGTAAGTTCCATTTCTTAATGACCAAACACAAACTCTACAAATGTCTTACTTTGGTGCTGTTGCTCATTGCTTAGTTTTACTTTTCTCCAACAGGGCGCTCAAGGACAGAAAGGCTCCAAAGGATCGAGTGTAAGTGGTGTTTTGTTTTGTTTTTCCTTTTTCAGTGTTTTTGAGCCATTAACCCTCCATCATGGGTTTGGTGGGAATGGGCCTCCTCTTAAATCTGTCCTTCATACTTTTGTTTTCTGTCAGGGTTCAACAGGACAGAAAGGAGACACCGGACTGATTGGACCACCTGGACCACCTGTAAGTAACCTGTGTATCGTCATTCAATCCAGTTAGAGACAACGAGGCTGTATAGTGTAGCTTTAGCATTTAGCTTCCTCAAAAGGAGATTTTCTTTATGTAAAGGAAAACTGAACAGTTTTTGTTTTTTGTCTGGAGATATTTAGAATTTCAAAGAGAAAGTTTAGCTTACGCAAATAATAAATTACTTTTTTTTACTGAACCATGGTTGCTAAATGTATGTGTTGGATTCAATATAAACTTAAAGTAAACATTGACTCCATACAGACCAAGTTCAGACCATAGTTTTTACTCTGAAATTGACAAAGGCTTTGGAATCATCTCCTTGACATATCAGTCCAATAGCTACAGTATAATGTGCCTGACCGTCACCTCCGTGTTGCAGGGTCCTCCTGGTGATTTCATCCAGCCACTTCCCATGCAGCAGCCTGCCAGGAAGACCAGGCGGCAGGCTGAGATGCAGGGAGACGAGGCGATGCCAGATTATGGCGTGGATGTGGGCATTGAGGGGATGGAGGATGTCTTTGGATCCCTTAACAACCTCAAGCAGGACATCGAGCGCATGAAGTTCCCCATGGGCACCCAAGACAATCCTGCCAGGACCTGCAACGACCTGCGCCTCAGCCAGCCTGACTACCCAGATGGTAGGAGTGAGACAGGGTTTATCCTGCTGTCACAAATCAGACAATCAGTCGTCTCTACTCTTTACACTCCTCCCTCTGCTGTCACAGTTTAAGATTTGATGCTCTTGATTGAAACCTCACTAAACAGGTTCCTCCTTCTGCCCGGATGCCAATCTCTCGAGGCGACAAAGAGGAGCTGTTAAAATAATAACATGATTAACCGAGTCACCTTTCATCTTTGTCATTTAAGCTTTACAAGCAGCAGCCCTGTCATAGATGATGAGGTCATTTTGGTAGTGTTAATAGAAGAGTGAAGGCACTGCTTAGTGTCAAAGAAAAAACACCCTGCTTTGCATTTTATTTAAAAAAACTGTTGATCATATATTTAGGTGTGAGATCTTAATCAAGGACAAGAAATAAGTAAAGGCTTGGACATAATTAATTTATTTTTTTTATGTCACTTTTCTTTTTGTTTCTTGCTACTGGGAATAAAAATATATCTTGACAAAGGAAATAGCTTTACCCTATTTTTCTGTGTGACCCCAAAAAACGTTATTGTTATTTTTGATCGACAGGAGGGTGCAAAATTATAAAACATTGTTTAATCTATAAAAATTATTCCATTTAAAATAAAGTCCCTTCAAAATATAATTTTACGATGTCTTCAAATGTTGGAAACTCCAACTTTCTCTATAACTTGTTTTCACTTCAGCAAATTGTCACATTTTGAAACCTGAAGTCATCAAACATTTGAATTTTGTTTTTACTTAAACGATCATTTAAATTGTTGATCCATTTTCAAAATAGTGACAGACTTTTCATTAATTCATTACAAAAAATTATGAAAATGTTTCCATTCTTAATGAACGTTTACGTCTATAAAAGCAAACATCAGTTTTCTAACCTCCCTATGGAACCTGACATTCATAATACATGACTGTATATTATATAAAAGTTCTGTCCAGGATGAAATGACCCTTAAATAACAGCAGACGTTTCACCACAGGAGGCAAAAGCTGTTAGTTCATAGCACCACCTCTTTCCCTCTGTCTGATGGCCTCTCTCTCTCTCCTCTCTCTCTCTCTCTCTCTCTCTCTCTCTCTCTCTCTCTCTCTCTCTCTCTCTCTCTCTCTCTCTCAGGTGAATATTGGATTGATCCAAACCAGGGCTGCATTGGAGACTCCATCAAAGTGTTCTGCAACTTCACAGCAGGCGGAGAAACGTGCATCTACCCTGATAAGAAATCAGCAGGGGTGAGTGCTGGACACACAGTCAGTGTTGCAGTGTCGGTCCCGACAGAAAAAGTTCATCTAAGACGCTTAAAGAAACCGCCATGCTTTAAAACGATTTGCTCATTTTTCTTTTAAACACCCTGAATAATTCAGTGAGGTTAAAGAAAAACATTTTTCCCCATAGTGACATGTTTCAAAAGGTGTCATCATATTCATTTTTGGTTTCTTTTTTTTTTTTTATCTCAGGTTAGAATATCCAACTGGCCTAAGGAGGCTCCGGGTTCCTGGTTCAGTGAATTCAAACGTGGCAAGATTGTGAGTCAACCTGTATCATTTCTTATTTTCTTTTCTCTTACCTCCCAGCAGACAAACACACCTGCTTTAGATCATTCATCAGAACTCATTTACATCTACTCTTTCCCACTTATCTCTCTTTTCTACGCTCCCGTCCTCTGCCTAACAAGCCCCCTGCTTCACCTTCTTCATATTTCCTTTATTTATTTCCACTTTATATCCTTGTCTTTCTCTCAAACGCCTCACTCCAACCTTTTATTTATTGTCCCGTTTTATTTATTCTTTTCTTTCTTTCCTGTTCTAATTCTCTTTGTCGTCCTCTCTCTCCAGTTGAACTACGTGGATGTAGCAGAGAGCAGCATCAACACAGTGCAGATGACCTTCCTGAAGCTGCTGAGCTCCTCGGCGCGGCAGAACTTCACCTACATTTGCCATCAGTCTGTGGCCTGGTACGACGCTAAGGCTGACAGCTATGACAAGGCGCTGCGCTTCCTGGGCTCCAACGATGAGGAGTTGTCTTACGACAATAATCCCTTCATCAAGCCGCTGTTGGACGGCTGCTCGGTAAAAAAAAAAAACCTTTCTTCACTTTGCAATCTCTTTTTCTTAAGCCATTTAAATCCAATTAAGCCTCACAAATATGTGGACTGATGTAGCAAATGTCTGATAACGATGTTTGTACAAGTACAGAACAAAGATCAGAATTTGGTTAGAAAAGCATTTCCTGTTCTCCTTCATGTTACATGCACCAGATTTAAAAAATAATTGTTTAATTAATCTAGAAACGAGTTGAATCAACAGAAGATTGATCTTCAACTTGTTTTTATTATGAATGAGTTCTATTAATAATTTAATTAGACATATATGATGAACATTCACTTGATATAGCTTCTCAAATGTGAGTATTTGCTGGGATTCTGAACTATATTGAATGAAATCAGTTCCGTTTGTTAGTCTGTCTCAGACAAAACGAGCTATGTAATGACATTCTGGTGAACTTTTAGAGAAAATGTTTAGTTAAATAGTTGGAACAGTAACTTACAAATCTACTGCTGCTCTTCTTGACTGAAGTACTGATTTTTTTATATATATGTACAACAGTTGATGAGTCATCCTCTTAAAATGATTTCAAGCGATTACTGTTTTTCTTACGTTTTTTTTTTTTGTAGATATAGTCTGTACAATCTTAAAATGTAGAGAAGTGCTTATCACAGTTTTCCAGAGCTCAAGTGGAAATATATTTTTGTGGTTCAATCAACTCTCTAAAACCAAAAAGTATTGAATATAAAATGTTATTTAAAACAAGAAAAGTAGAAAATGATCACATGAAGATTTTGTTGCCAGACTTGTTGTTGTTTCAAAGTCTGTGAAACTACAAAACCCATGGCTCAGCACTAAGTAGTGTCAACAACCCAACAGGGTTTTCTGCTCCTCTAAGCTAAGCATGGGACAGGATATCACCCGTCAATGTATTCTTTTTCTAAACCTTCTTTTCTGTGATGTTCAACCTCTAAGAGTTTTTTTTAATTAAACCCCTCTGATAATAGACTTCTTGAATCGTGTGTGCACACCTCACTAAACACGGCCTCTTTGTCGGCCCTTTGTGTCCGCAGCTGAAGCAGGGCTATTCAAAGACAGTGATGGAGATCAACACTCCCCGCATCGACCAGTTGCCCATCATTGACGTCATGCTGAATGACTTTGGGGAATCCAACCAGAGGTTTGGCTTCGAGGTCGGCCCCGTCTGTTTCCTCGGCTAGACACGCCCCTACTCCCCGCTGAAGGACAGGGTCAGAGGGTACATATTAACACCCACACGCTGTGATCTGACAACCTTTACCTTCTCTCCCCGCCAAACTTAAACAACCTGTGTTTTGTTTTATGCCAAGAAGATCCACTCAAGCCAGAAGAAAAAAAAGAGAAGAGTGCCCCCCCCCAGGCCCTGTCATGAAGCGCTGACCAGGGGAAACTACTCCTCGCCCTTGTAGGGCCCCGAATCACATGACTTTAACTTACACGTACGGATGGGAGTGACATCAGGAAAAGGACATTTGATGCCGTGGCGGACAGTAGCGCACTTTCAGCAACAGAGAGAGGATCCACTCACCCCGAGCCCCGTCCTCCCTCGTCCTTCCCCTCCCACCACGCCTCCCTCTCTGGGTGCTCCAGGTGCTGCTCTGAATACAACCACAGAGGTGCTTTTGTGCAGAATCACAAAACACTCAAGGTGCTACAAAAAAGTGCTTTTTTGATAAAACTGTAATTATTATTATTATTTTGTACAATATTGTTCCGAATCCACTCTAAAAAAAAAAAAAAACTTGCATGTGCCCCAGCTCTTAGAGTTTAAATAAATATTTGCTAAACTATATAGAAAATAAATCCAATGAGTATATTTGATGTGTGTTTGAAAAAAAATGATTTTGCTAAGAGTTATGTCTTTTGAAAACATTCCAATTTGTAAGTATAAAAGTATCCTTTTGTAAATAATATAACTTTCAATATTTGATTTATATGAGAGCAAGCCAAACGGGAGCATCACAATTTATTCTAAAAGCATTCATGACAGGCCAGTTGGTCCGCCTTTCAGGATATCAAGCCATAATAAGACGACATAGTAATATAAATATTGTAAGAAAGGGCTTATTCTTCAAACTTGATTTTTTTCCTAAATGCTACACCTCGGTTTCTATTTTTAGCGATGTTTAAATCTGAACATTATTTGTGGTGGGTAGCGTTTAGAGAAAATCTTTTTCTGTGAGGTAAAAACTCATCAATAGTTGTTCTTAATAATTACATTTAAAAAGAGAGCCCTGTTGATTTTCTTCTTTGTAACAATGAACAAAATGTTTTCATGTGCCTTGAATTGTTCATTCAAAAATATTAAAACTGGATTCTGAAAAATGTCGGGTTGAATGTCTGTATTGTTACAGAAACCATTGGTGCTCTTTTTCGTGATTCTGCGCTGCCTTATCCATATTACCTTCCTCTTCCATGATGATTTAAGATTAGGAGGATTAGTGGCTCTGAGTGTTCGGGGTTCATGTGATTGATTGTGCTGAGCCCAGGCGCTGTGATCTCCTCTCTCTCTGACTTAGATTTGACTTTGATCAAGATCTGTTTGCATCTCCACCTCGTGAGCTTGAGGCTATGATAGCACAGACTTCAGAGCCGCTTTCAAACCTGTGTAATTACAGTATGTTTACAACCTATGTACAACTGAAATAAATGTTTGGTGCTTTGCCAATTGCACATTGCAATCCTTTGCATTTACTTTTAGATTATAATTATTTGTAAATTGCGTCTATAGAAGCAATGGATCAAGCCAAAATAAGAGTGAGATCAACTCCACAATTCTACTATTCATTTAGCAGACGCTTTTATCCAAAGCAACATCAGTCTCTCCAGGAGTATTCCAGGTACAGTCAAAATGGATTTTACAACCTTTGACCCCAGAGAGGTTGACTTTTAGCCCAGTTATCAGAAACTGTAAAAATCAAAACACCCAGAATTTTAACAATTTATACTAATTAATTCAATGCAAACACTTTATTGGCATTAAAGGAAGAATGTGTGACATTTTACACATAAATACAGCAGAAGTCAAGTGTATCCTCTGTAAATGTCTCTCTGAGTGAGGTTTAAATGCTGGTGCTCAAGGGTGATCTAATGGATCGAAAAGTTCCTTTAAAATGTCAGAAATCCACAAAACAAATGGTCTAAAACAATGAGTTTCAAAAGTTAGTTCAATGCAAAGCACAACTAAAACTGTATTCCAGATAATTCACTTAATGTGCAGCTAGCTTAAAGTACAGGAGGAATGTGTACATTTCTTCACCTTTCGTGTGATTTCTTGCTTCCCACTTCTTACATTGAAATGAATTCCTTACAGGTGTCATGTGAAGCGTAAAATACAACATAATCAACATGATGCAGACATAATGATGGCTTACAGAGCCAGAGAGTCCCATGGAAATGCAAATTGACAGCAATTATCTGAGTGTTTGTCATGTTAAAAGCGGTGAGTGTTGAATAGATTGTAGTAGCTAAGAGTAGTTAGAAGGCTGTGAATATAATTGTCCATGCCTTTGAAAAAAGTTTCTAGAAAATGATCTGGTACAGTATTTCTTGTGCAAATCTCAATGCAACAAAGTGCGTTTCATTTTTATATGTGTGTGGGTTTAGCTTAACATTAAAATAACAAATAAATTCTGAACATGTCCACATGTTTGAATATTCAAAGTGACTTTGAGATATTAATTTCATCCAGATACAACACCAGAAGAAGAGGATTTTTTTTTTCGCTGAAAGATAACCATGGCAACAAAATAACACCAGGTGATGAAAAGGCTTGTTCTCATGTTCAAAACATTTCTATAGTTGCTGTTTATTGTTCAATTATCACCCCTCTAGAATTTATTCCATAGCAACTCCATAAAGATGTCATGGCAGGCTTCATAATCCGTCTTAAAGTCTTATTATAAAATCGAAAGTAAACACATAATATCGCCTGCTATTAAATGTTTATGCACCACTTGTTAATATCAAGTGTTCAGCGCAGCAGAACATCACTTTAAGTGGATAATTAAAAACAGTCATAGGTCAACAAAATGTCTAAATAATGCTTGTTCAATTTTGTGCCGAATTGATTTTATTTTTAGTCTTTTTGAGTCTTAAAAAAAAAAATTCCATTCTCCTATTTCATGGTTGGTATAATTGCAGAAATGTACTGATGCAGGCATGTGTGAGAACCAGACAATTATGAACGCTCTTTATTTTATCCGACAGATTCGTCTAGTCATCCTTACATTCAAACACTTTTACATCTGACCTGACTCAGGTCAGGCCACTCAAAACTCTTTATCTAGTACTGTGCTGTTTGAAACTCCACTGAGGCATTTTCATGAACAAAATAAAAATATAAATGAATAAAAAAAAAAAAAACATCTGGTCATCTACCACCACAACAAAATAATCTTTCTGAGGGAAGAGTGGATCAACCAAGCGGCAACCCTTTAGTGTTCAACAATTAAGCCAATGCAGAATGACAAAAAAAAAAATGCATTTCCTTGAGTGTCCACTTGAGGCTGGCTCCAGAACCCAGAAGTCCCATACACACGCCATATTAAAATGTCTGTTTTTACAGCAGAAATTAACATGTAAAAGCCTGGCCCAAAAACAATTCTAGTCTGACAGGTTAATGCCTTAATTGGCACACACTGTAAGGGGGTTTAATTTTCAATAACTCCCCTGTTGTGATTTTATAAAGGATACCAGTCATGCATAATTAGGGGCGTGTCAGATCTTACTGCAAGCAGCCGTGATGTAGCGGTTTGTCAGGAGGCTTAAGGCCATCCTCAGCTGCAGCTCTTTGCCTGTTGTTAGGTTGACCGAACACTTTACAGAGTCAGTATTTCCTAAACGGCAACCACCAAGGATGGGCTTCCAAAACAGCCCATCAATGGGTGACATCACTCAGACTTCGTCCATCAACCTAGCTAATTAGCCAACGAAAGAATTATCAAAAACATTGACAATATGTCTGTAATAATTTTACATTCACTAGTGATGGGCTCCTATCCAGCTTCACCCTCTCTTCAAAATATGCTTACTTCTGGCTCAAAAACTACAGTTCAAAAACCAATGGGTGCTATATCAGAGGCTTGTTCACTCCTTTTTTTCTATTCTTAATGCTAGTTTGGTCGCTAGCCTATCAGCTCATTGCCACATCACATACTTTGTTGCTCTGAGCGTCCATTCCAGTCCACTGCCTGACTCTTGGAAATACTAAAATTGAGCTGTGAGGTTCCAGACTAATTTACATTTTGAAATTGGTCTGGCAATCTCGGGCTAAGCAGGCCCACAGTGGGCTATAGCATTACAAGACCTACAGTATTGTACTCATGGTGATGAAAAACATGTCAATCTGAATTATTTTCATTGGTGAGTTTAATTCTCACATAGACAAACCTTTATGTAACCTCATCAGCCATCATGTCTCAGCACATAAGAAAAAAACAATTTCACTTTCTCGTTGGCTGTATAATATTGTGTTATCAAAAATGGTTTTCCTTCTGCTGTGTGAATCATTACATCTGTCAGCAGAGTTCTGTGTGTACTGTACTCCTTCAACCTGAATGCTATCATCATGTGTGGTCAGTGAAAGCACATATGGTGATGACTAATCGTGAAGTTTGTTTTGCTGACAATTTTTGCTTTGGCTGATGGCCAGTCATCATTTTTTGTTTCTCGTTCTCTGCCTTCAAAGATGAAAGAAAAAAAAACAGGTGGGCTTGTTATGACATTTTTTGCTGTTAGGTGAAAAATGCTGCAGAATCAAAACAAGGAGGGGGGGGGGGGGGTAAGGTTGCAGTCCTGCAAGGAGATGTTTGTGAGGAGTTACGGGCGGCTTTCTTTCTCTAAAGTAACCAACTTTAAACTCATGCCTAAACCCACCTAGTCACAGCCAATCTGTTGTGACGCCCTCTCTGGTAAACATGCCCAAAAGATTTTGTCAACACTCCAGGCCTGCCGTGGGCTGGAGTCACTTCTGATGAGAGGCAGCTTCCAAGGAAAGGGAAAAGAGAGGAGGATTTGTTTTCTTTCTAGAACTGTAATGTCTCCCCCTGTTTTCACAAATATGTTGGACCTGTTAAGGCTAATCATTACCAGGGACAAAAGGGGGCTGGACACTACCACAAGGAGCCATGTGAAAGCACAGAAATCCCCAATCTGTCGCCTGGAGACAGATCCAAGTCAACGTGACATTCACAGTCTCCGCTTGGTCAAACTTGTGTAGTTTAAAAAGGTTGTGTTGAAGATACAAAACATTCAAATAGAAAACAGAGAAATTAGTGTAAGGCCATCCTAACTGCTTCATCTATTATAAGAACAATACATGTGAAGCTCCTTTCTTACTTTAAGCCTTTCTATACACCCACAGGTGTTTTTAGTTTCTCTAGCTGATATGACCAGGACAGATGAGAATATGTAGAGCAAGGGTGAGGATATAAGAGTTAAAAGTTTATTGTGTCACAACCCAGGCTCAGTGAACTGGACAAACAGGAAGAACACACAGTTTATTTATTAAGTTATTTAAGCAATAATTTATTGAAAACTAAGGCAAAACATCCCAATTAAAGAATATGCAGTCTGTACATCTGTGGTGAATGTGTGTGGTGTTGTGGAGGCTAAACAAAGACCACAAACCGAATGTAGTGTTGACGAGAGAGAGAGGGATAGAGACGAGAAACCAGATTAAATATCCAGCCTGCCCAGGTACATGACATCAAATTAAGGGACTCCGCCCTTTACTACCTGAAGGCAACCTGAGTGTGCAGAGATAAAAGGCAACAGGAGGAGCACTGACACAGTCAGGGGTCGTCACATTTGGCACCAACAACTATGAAAACAGGTCCTACAAAATGAACAGGTTGGTGGAGCTGTCAGTCAAACAAACTTGTCCACACCTACATATTCCTGAGAAGGGGTCTAATCACTTAACCTGTGTGGCTGTACATAAACGCCGCGCATCAACCACTGGGCCACTTGCCCCCCTGTGGTGTAAATCTAACAGATAACTGACGTCAAGCGCTGGCCTATTGCCTCAACAACTAGCGCCAAGTGTATAAAACTTCTGATGATGTAGTGGAGTGAAAAGAGAACCTCCTTTTTTTTTTAAAAAGGGCAGAAAATAACATGTTGACTTTCCTGGATAAAGGAAGATAACAATGACTTGTTTAAAATAGTCAACACCATGTAATTTTCATCTATTTGAAGAGGAACACTGGAAGCAGCCTGTATTGACTGCCTCTTTTGTAGCAACATAATTGCTCGTTCTCTATTGATATTTTTCTTGAAAGACAAAATTCCTGCCGACACAATACATCTGCCATGTTTACAACATTAACATTTTTCAGTACATTGATTCTTTTCTCCACTTCTGTAAAAACATTGTTTGAAGTTTTTCAAATTGTATATGAACTGCAAAAGATACCCAGGGCTGGTCATATGTCATAGCCAATTTGAACTGAGTAGCGCCACAAAGCGAGGAGCAGCAACTGTTCTTACTGGAGAGAGTCTCATCGGGTATGCAGGTCAGGGCTTCCGAAAAGCCTTTGTTCAAGTACGCCAAGAAACTTCTGCCTCCCTCTCCTGTCAGAGACGCTCCTTGAGTTAAAGTATTCCCTGTTCAAACAGTTTCATTGGGAAACACTCCAGCAGTGTTGTGCCTCGTTGCCCAACCCATCAACTCTTCCAAAACCTGCTGCCGACTGCTGATCTGCAGAGGGCCCTGCAGACACTCCTCATGTCTCCACTCTATACCAGCTGTTGTTAAATTGGCACTGCCTTAAGCTTCCAATGAAGCTGACCAACTCCAGCATCCAATGTCTGAAAGGAAATGTGTGTCCCAAGTCCCAATCTGACAGCACAAATGGAAAAGTAATGAGAAACATGTACTTTGCTACTCTACTGAAGTTAAACAGTTCAGGTATCTTTACATGCATATGTCGGATATGTGCATATGTACCACTTTTTCTTTTACCTCCTACATTTTCACACAGACAAGACAGGGAAACTTCAAGACTTCCCAAAATCTTGACTAATTTCATCATTAGGGCTGGGAATCTTGTGTCTCACGATTCTTTGACTTCGATTCTTTGGGTCACGATTCGATTCAGAATCTATTTTCTATTCAAAACGATTCTGGATCCATGGATCCATGGATTCAAAGTCTATTTTTGAATTAGTACATATTTCAGGATCTACTCCAGTCATCTGTGTGACTAGCTGAATTTCTTGCTGCTCCATTTGGCATTCTACTGATTTAAAGAGCTAGCCTTAGCACTTAGCAGGAAGTGACTGATTATCCAAAAAAAAAACGATTTCTGGAAGTTATGAATTAAAATCTCAGATGATAAGAATCTTGATTTTTACAAAAATCTATTTTTTTGCATTGCATATCATGCCAAAAAACACGAGAATCACATGAAAGATGTATCCAAAAGAAACCGACAAGAGACAAGAGACGGACACTCAACTTTAAAAATAGGCATATAGTGAATGTGGTATCTGAGATTGAGGGGGAAAACTTATATTCAAATGTGCAAAAGTGGAGCATCCAATGTGTATGACAATAACCGAGCAGATTTAGGGGTGAGCCAGATGATTCACTAGTTTGTGTATTTTTGAATATGAATGATTTATATATAATAGTGCCCTGAAAATGACTTAGCAGGTAGAAATGTCCCACAGAGGGCTCATTTTTACTTGACTACTGTGAGTTCATTTCAGAGCCTGTAGCTCTGAATCAGCTCGTTCTTTCTTTTACCAGAGTTTTACATAAGTATCTGTTCTTTCTGTTTGAGTTAAGAACGTCTGTACTTTTGCAACTTCTGCCTGACAGTGCTTTGCATCTCTGTGTCTCTTTTGCTGTATTTCCTCTGTCTGAACAAAGACGGCCAGAACAATCTGTCCTTTTCCCCTACAAGGAACAGGTGAAACATTGATTGGCATAGCAAAGTAAAAAAAAAAAAGGCTTCCCGCTGGGGTGCAGGTGACTCCTGCAGTCAAGGACATGGTCTTACTTCATCCTCTGGAGGGAAGGTCTAAGTTGCAATCAAAGTACAGAAGACATATGGCTCAGGCTTCAGTCGAGAGCTCTTTAGGAGAAGAATGCATACATCATGGGCCTGACTTACATCTTCAAATCAAACATGACCATTCAGGGATCTCGTAAGCAAAAGAGAAATTCCTCTAAAAAGAGCCAATCTAGGAAGCCATCTGATATCTATGACAACGATTCAGCCTCTAGACGCCCAATTTCTCATGGTAATTAATTGGGATAAATGATAAAGGACTTCTATATCACTTCCTTTTCCTTGAAATCATCATTGTTTATAGTCTGACACATTATTTGTCATATCTATGAACAAAATCTGCTCATAATCTGCTGAATCCCCGGGCATTTGGCATGATTCCTTGTAGTAGAGGAACTTGGGCCCCTAAAAGTTGAGAGACCCCTACCCGAGGTAGAACAAAGCACGACCATATTTTTTCATAACTTGAACATGTCTAGTTTATGAAACGGATAGTTGTATAAAAATATTTTACTGCAAAATAACTTTTTTTGGATGTTTTATGTATCTTACCAAAAAATGAAAATAGGTCAAATTAGGGCTTCTCCAAAAGGGACAGCTCTAGCCTTATCACATGTATCTCTGGGAATCAGAATCAGAATTTCACTAAATTTGGACAGGATGTTCACAGATAGTTCTTAGTTACAATTATGCAAAGTTTTTATCAATACCATTTTCAATTTTTGAATTCTTTCACACTTAAACACACATGTAGTTTAGGCAGAAATTGAAAATTGAAACAAAAGGTATGTCAAAGTCTGTCATTTTTTAAGTAAGTACACCAAACATTAAAATATGTCATTTTTATCTTCTTTAGACTGTTATCTCAACATAAAAGCAAGTTATTTGACTTTTCACTTGACCCTATGCTGTCACCAGCCCCTAACAGGAAACTAGTGCAGCCAGGATTTCAGGGCGACCTGGTACAATGGGGCCCTATGGAGGTGTATGTGGGAGGAGGTGGCCACAAACAATTGATTAAGACTTAACAACAAGACACGATATAATTGTATTCTGTAATATATATATAATTAAACATTTTATAGTTATTTCTAATACATTTTGTCTCACATTTTCTATCTTACATATGATTTATATGATGACACTCAGAGTCAACCCGTTGCTTTCAACAATATTGTCACCTATGACATTGTTTCTATTTCATTCTAAAACATTAAAGCATTGTCTTGACATCAGTTGTGAAATATTAATGAACTAAAAAACAGTATTGATGTATATAACCTTGAGTTCTTAGAAATTAAATATACTTCATATAGTCTATTTGTATATCGGCTATACAGCCTGTTGTAGTTTTTTAAATGTATTTCAGTCATATAAAGATGGTGTGTAGTCACCATATCTCCTGCTAAGGGATAGTTTTTATAATAATGATAAAGTGTTAAAAAAAAGCTACAATAGCTATTTTTGTTGAATGATTTATCAGGCAACCAATGGAGCTGGGATACAAAACAATTCTTCTGATGGCGTAAATGTGTGTAAGGTAAATTAGGATAACAATTATGCAAACATGTTTATTTGGTTGTGGTGTCTTGATTTGGTTGTGGTGTCTTGATTTGGTTGTGTTGTCTTTGGTTTTGTTGTCTTTGGTTGTGGTGTCTTGATTTGGTTGTGTTGTCTTTGGTTGTGTTGTCTTGATTTGGTTGTGTTGTCTTGATTTGGTTGTGTTGTCTTTGGTTGTGGTGTCTTGATTTGGTTGTGTTGTCTTTGGTTGTGTTGTCTTTGGTTGTGTTGTCTTGATTTGGTTGTGTTGTCTTTGGTTGTGGTGTCTTGATTTGGTTGTGTTGTCTTTGGTTGTGCTGTCTTTGGTTATGTTGTCTTGATTTGGTTGTGGTGCCTTGATTTGGTTGTGTTGTCTTTGGTTTTGTTGTCTTTGGTTGTGGTGTCTTGATTTGGTTGTGTTGTCTTTGGTTATGTTGTCTTGATTTGGTTGTGGTGCCTTGATTTGGTTGTGCTGTCTTTGGTTTTGTTGTCTTTGGTTGTGTTGTCTTGATTTGGTTGTGTTGTCTTTGGTTTTGTTGTCTTTGGTTGTGGTGTCTTGATTTGGTTGTGTTGTCTTTGGTTATGTTGTCTTGATTTGGTTGTGGTGTCTTGATTTGGTTGTGTTGTCTTTGGTTATGTTGTCTTGATTTGGTTGTGTTGTCTTGATTTGGTTGTGTTGTCTTTGGTTGTGTTGTCTTTGGTTGTGTTGTCTTGATTTGGTTGTGTTGTCTTTGGTTGTGGTGTCTTGATTTGGTTGTGTTGTCTTTGGTTGTGTTGTCTTTGGTTGTGCTGTCTTTGGTTATGTTGTCTTGATTTGGTTGTGTTGTCTTTAGTTGTGGTGCCTTGATTTGGTTGTGGTGCCTTGATTTGGTTGTGTTGTCTTTGGTTTTGTTGTCTTTGGTTGTGGTGTCTTGATTTGGTTGTGTTGTCTTTGGTTGTGTTGTCTTTGGTTGTGGTGTCTTGATTTGGTTGTGTTGTCTTTGGTTGTGGTGTCTTGATTTGGTTGTGTTGTCTTTGGTTGTGTTGTCTTTGGTTGTGGTGTCTTGATTTGGTTGTGTTGTCTTTGGTTTTGTTGTCTTTGGTTGTGGTGTCTTGATTTGGTTGTGTTGTCTTTGGTTGTGTTGTCTTTGGTTATGTTGTCTTGATTTGGTTGTGGTGTCTTGATTTGGTTGTGTTGTCTTTGGTTTTGTTGTCTTTGGTTGTGGTGTCTTGATTTGGTTGTGGTGTCTTGATTTGGTTGTGTTGTCTTTGGTTGTGGTGTCTTGATTTAGTTGTGGTGTCTTGATTTAGTTGCGTTGTCTTTGGTTGTGTTGTCTTTGGTTGTGCTGTCTTTGGTTGTGCTGTCTTTGGTTGTGTTGTCTTTGGTTGTGGTGTCTTGATTTGGTTGTGTTGTCTTTGGTTGTGCTGTCTTTGGTTGTGTTGTCTTTGGTTGTGGTGTCTTGATTTGGTTGTGCTGTCTTTGGTTGTGCTGTCTTTGGTTGTGTTGTCTTTGGTTGTGTTGTCTTTGGTTGTGTTGTCTTTGGTTGTGGTGTCTTGATTTGGTTGTGGTGTCTTGATTTGGTTGTGTTGTCTTTGGTTTTGTTGTCTTGATTTGGTTGTGTTGTCTTTGGTTGTGTTGTCTTTGGTTGTGCTGTCTTTGGTTGTGTTGTCTTTGGTTGTGGTGTCTTGATTTGGTTGTGGTGTCTTGATTTGGTTGTGTTGTCTTTGGTTTTGTTGTCTTGATTTTGGTTGTGGTGTCTTAATTTAGTTATGGTGTCTTGATTTGGTTATGTTGTCTTGATTTGGTTGTGTTGTCTTAATTTAGTTATGGTGTCTTGATTTGGTTATGTTGTCCTGATTTGGTTGTGGTATCTTAATTTGGTTGTGATGTCTTGATTTGGTTGTGTTATCTTTGTTTGGTTGGTTGACCTTGTTGATGGTTATTTTCTGCAGCAGTTGTTTTCTTAAAGCTCCTGGGAGGATTGTTTTGGTTGGTTATGGAGCTCACTTAAACTTATACTGATATCGTGAAATGGTTTACAAAAGCAAACAAGACCTTAAGATAGAATATATTTTCTTCTGTCAAGTTATTCTTATTCATTACTGCTTTCAGCGGGTTGGTGTCATTTTCTACAGCCAAGATTCAGAGTTAGGGATATATTTGACAGTTCAAACTTGGCAGAAGGAGATTTTTCATCAGTAAACACAACTTACACAAGTACAGGACAAGATCAGCGAAGAGATAAGAGGTCAAACTTTGTCTCCAGGGGATGTTAAGTGTGACACAAAGGTTTTTAGTTGTACGGTGTTAAGCTCTCAGGTTCACAGCCATATTGTCTGAAGTGGAAATCACAACTGATGTCAAGACAATGCTTTAATGTTTTAGAATGAAATAGAAACAATGTCATAGGTGACAATATTGTTGAAAGCAGCGGGTTGACTCTGAGTGTCATCATATAAATCATATGTAAGATAGAAAATGTGAGACAAAATGTATTAGAAATAACTATAAAATGTTTAATTATATATATATTACAGAATACAATTATATTGTGTCTTGTTGTTAAGTCTTAATCAATTGTTTGTGGCCACCTCCTCCCACATACACCTCCATAGGGCCCCATTGTACCAGGTCGCCCTGAAATCCTGGCTGCACTAGTTTCCTGTTAGGGGCTGGTGACAGCATAGGGTCAAGTGAAAAGTCAAATAACTTGCTTTTATGTTGAGATAACAGTCTAAAGAAGATAAAAATGACATATTTTAATGTTTGGTGTACTTACTTAAAAAATGACAGACTTTGATATACATACCTTTTGAATTTTTGTTTCAATTTTCAATTTCTGCCTAAACTACATGTGTGTTTAAGTGTGAAAGAATTCAAAAATTGAAAATGGTATTGATAAAAACTTTGCATAATTGTAACTAAGAACTATCTGTGAACATCCTGTCCAAATTTAGTGAAATTCTGATTCTGATTCCCAGAGATACATGTGATAAGGCTAGAGCTGTCCCTTTTGGAGAAGCCCTAATTTGACCTATTTTCGTTTTTTGGTAAGATGCATAAAACATCCCAAAAAAGTTATTTTGCAGTAAAATATTTTTATACAACTATCCGTTTCATAAACCAGACATGTTCAAGTTATGAAAAAATATGGTCGTGCTTTGTTCTACCTCGGGTATGGGTATCTCGAAAAACTTTTTTTTTTCGGGGTTTGTTCCTCTACTATTGTGTCAGAGGTGTTATTGTTTTTGTTTGTTGTCCTATATCATCCGCTGGCTTTTCTTTGTATGCAGGGAACAGCACCAGAGGAGAGCAAATGTCTGCATGACAGAACAGCCACCAATCTGATCTTAAACCTCTCCAATCTGTCTGTCACCTCTCAAATCCAACGTCACTCTCGTTTCTAAAGTTGCTCTTCTGACTTTCTGGCATGAATTCATAGAATTGAAGTCGCGATGTTAGGCAATAATGGAACCGCTAAACTGACGGGCAAGAAAGGCTTTCAACTGCTGCAAACTGTGGAGAAGTTGCTGCTCTCTGTTGCCACGTCAGGGTTTTTAACCAGTTGTGATGTTTCGAACGAAGGACAGTTGTTGTTCAAACGGCTGCACAAACCGACATCTGAAGTTTTATCCTCGTTTTGCTGCTGTTATCAGATGATGACAACAACATTTTGCGTCTCTACGTTTTGAAGAAATTGCCGGTCAAGCGACTGAAAGCTATGAATGGGAAATGTTGGCCGGATTTCTTTTATCACTTACTACTGAAAGCACTGGAAGCCTTACATTTTTTTTCATACTGCTCACAAAAATCCAAGAGGTTACGAAACTGTGTTACTTAAGACATGAAAATGAAGTTGGAGTAGGAAGACAACATCTACTATCACCTTGTAATTTGGACTCATATACAGATATCCATTTACAGAGATTTGCAAAAAGCTAAAATTGTGCTCAAAATGATGGCTGAAGGGTTCCTGGATTACATTATGAATGATGCTTTCTATCTTTCATGCTCTCCAAATTGATTATTTCCAGTATATACAGGCATGCTTCAGAGACTACTCAAGAAAACTACAAAAACAGAACACTTCAAACACTCAAAATCTCTACTATAGATTCTGTATTCATGTCCACATAATGTGGAGGTTAGAAAAGGGGCACGTTCTGCTTTTGTCTAAATTATTATTAGCACAACAGCATATGTTGAGTGTTATAAACATCCTTTGTAGATAAATAATAATAAATAGTTTACTAACTGGGTAATCTCATAATCATTAAATATAATCTCAGCACACTGATGTTTAACTGATACCTTTTTTTCTAAAATTGTTGCGTAGGATGATCAAAGTTCTTCAAAAGCAGCAGAAAACTTGCTTGTACAACTGTGGTAAAAAAAAATTGCTAAGGAGAAATGAGATAAATGTCAAACACAAGGAAAGCCTGAAGCACTTTGAGCAAAACATATTTCAAGTGTTACTTGAAAACAGCGAGCGTCTGAAAGTTTATGTTCAGACAAAAATTTTGCCAGTGGTCTCTTACAAATCTTCCATGAAATAAAAATGCTTGAGCACGAAGAGTTGAATAAACAGCCGTGTGTCTTATGCTCCTGCAGAAACTCTGAACTCTATTTGGTATGCATAATGAGCGCTCCTCACATTGTTTAATACCTTGACTAAATTATTATAAGCCCTGAAAATATGGTGTCATATCAGAATACGTGACTAATGGCTTTAGCCGGTGAGGAACATTATAACAGCATTACACCGGGGAGAGCTTTGTGTCATTTGTTTCACTAATTTGACAGATTTTAGATTCGAGTGTTGAATGAAGTCTGGGTTATCAGGAAACCTCTTGGGTAAAAGGGTTGGTTCACTGAAAATACCTCAGAACTCTTTTTGGTTTTGCTTCCTATTGTTTGTCACCATGCAGTAAGTTTTGATTTGACTTCTCATTGTTTTTGAGATACTTAAAACAAGATTTAAAGGAAGAATGTGCTACTTTTTGATCCGCCCTTGAGCACCAGCACTACGGGGGACAAAATTGTCCTTTGCTCGAGCTACAATCACCTGTGGTCTGCATTGGCGTGTTAGCTGGCTAACGTTAGCGCACTTTGGTTAACTCATAGTTTCATATGGCACATAAATTGACACAGAATGACCGTGATCTAAAGACCCTTACATGACATCCAAATAAGTAGTGAGTAGGCTATGTTATTCTTCTTTTCTCTAGTCCTTGACTGAAACAGTTTTATACACAAGGCCGTACCGTCCATGTAAACATGATGTAAACACAGCTCTGACAACAATACAGCTGGCGGGACTCGGGCTTCTCACTCATTGTAGACAGTCATGACTCGGTGCAGATGATAAAGTGATTAGGTTGCACCCAATGTATTGAGACTATAGTCCTCCAAGAGGGCGGCCCAGGTTTCCTACTCTATCCAGTGTCCTATCAATATAAAGGCATTAAAAATGTATCACCATGTTTATGTTAAGAAACTCTATTTCAAAATATTAAATAAAAATGTGTAACCAACTTGACTACATGTTGACTGTAATTTTACACACAAGGAAGAAAAAGCTGATCTTATTGGCATTACATTTTAACAGGTAGAGGCCAAACGCAGCTCAAGAGGCATGTCATATTTTGACTTGGTATTTTATAAATTTGATATACCATTATTGTTTGTTCTTCCTAGCTTTCATGTTTGACAGGTTTCTGTTTCTTGGCATGAATGGGCTACCGTATATTACCTTCAGAAGTGGGCTTTTAAAAGTGTTTTTAAAGAATTGCGGCGCACTGAAGCTTTTATTTTCGCATTTTTACCAATACATTTCACCCAAAATCCATCGTTTTTACCCACATTCTGTCAGGTATGTGTTCTTTGTTTTGCGTAATGTCTTCTTGCACGCGCGCTCTCTCTCTCTCTCTCTCTCTCTCTCACTGTCTCTCTGCGCGTGCACTCGGGCACGATAACGCAGCATCAGGAGCAGCTCAGATCTCGCGCTTCCACCTCCCAGTTTCCGGTAAACACTACCAGCTGCAACTTTTGTCCCCACACAGCTGCTGGTGGTTCCTCCTTACTCTCTCTCACCCACACAACAAGCTGGATTTATTAAAAGTGGAGTGGACAGCTGGGTGATGTCATATCCGTGAAGAAGGGTCCCTCGCGTAACGTAGACGCAGCACGGAATTTCGTTGCATGTATCCCCACAAACTTTTTTCCTCCTTGCAGTGACGAGGTTTCTCCCCGCTGCCTGCCCCACATGGCGTGCGTAACGGCGGGGGCGAGTGGATGGACGTGCCCTCTTCCTCCCCAGGAAAATACGGATTCCACCTTCGCGTGGTGAACGAGGTGGCTCGAGCCCACGGGAAGAAACTTGCGTGATTTTTCAGTATTTTTTGTTTCCCCCGGTCGAGGAGGAGGAGGTGGTGGTGGAGTAGTAGTAGTAGGGAAACACCGAAGCAGCGAGCAGAATGTGGTCGCTGTCCGTGGTCCTGAATCCGCTGCTGTTTCTGCTGCTGTTCGGATACTGCCCTTCGGTGGTGAGTTCACTGCCCTCACATTGCTCTTTAAAGAAAATACATAGGCTACTAAACTTCAGCGAGAGCTAAGCCTGACGTGTAATTCCCCTGTTGTAAACTTCATTTAAATGGTGTGTGTCATTACGCAGGGTGGAGCTGCAAAATGACCAACAAAAAAATGCATGCGAAATGTTTCAGTTTCAATGCATGTTCTGTTTCTTTCTTCTTCTTTTTTTGCAATAGTATCTGCAGCCTTGTACAACATTCGGCAACTATATATAGCACTCATGTGCAAAAAATGTTTGGAATAAAAACAGAACTTAAATTGGTGGCACCCCCCCACAGCACTCATGTTTATTGCTTACATCAACCACATAGCACTCCTATTGATCCTGGAGTATTTCCAGGCATATAACTCACTTTTAAGGGGGGGTTCAATCAGTGTAAAGAAAAACATTGGTGAATTATATCCAGATCCCCTCCCAGAGAGAGAGAAAAAAACACTGAACATCTTGATAGAAGCAGGGTTTCTCTTTCCCTCTGTAAAAACTGGCTTAAACTCAAATGACTCATTTCATTTTGATGTGGTTTTTGTGGAAAGATAATTGCCTGCTCTCCGTTTGTTGCTATACCCATCGTACTCTGTTTTTTCCAAATGTGATATCCTCAGTCTTGCCAGTCTGAATCAGAATGCATTCGGTAGCATTGTCACAAAGAAGAAGGAGCAGCTTGCAGATCACCAAGCCATTTGGACAAGAACAATGGTCGATTAGGTTCATTCCACCCAGGCAGAGCACAATCCCTGTGCCAGTGTCTTGATTGCAAAGCAGTGTCCTCACATATTTCCACACCACCTTGCTATAACTGAGTGGTGTGTGCAGAATTAATGCGTCCAGGAAATGTTTACAGGCTAAGTCGATGCTCGAAATTGTAAAAGAAAAGACCAGTTAAAAAGTCTAAACCAAGGACAAAAACAAAGGAGGAAGCAGCTGTCTGGATTATTTAACGAGAGAAAAAGTCTTTGTGCAGAGTTCCTCATACATAAAAAAGAAAAAACCCTCAGTGGAGAGTGCATCTGGCTTGGCTGAATCACAGATTCATTTTAATAAGAGGAAATGTGAGAGTGTGAAGAGGGGAAAAGGATGTGCGTCACTCAAGAGACAGAGGAGAAAGACCTTTTTAACAGATTAGTTAAACTTCTTTTTAGACGCCTCCCATTACATAGTAAGGAGAGGAAGAGCTGAGGGTGTTCTTCTTCTTCTTCCTCTGACTCTTTTATCCCATTCAGCTGTGAGAGAGAGGCAGATTCCAGCTTCATTCCTGGTGCATCAGCAACTCTGAAAATGTCTTCTACAGTGCCACACATTACCTCCAAATGCCTCAGTGCAATTTCCCCTTTTTCTCCTTCTTCACTTTTCACTGTGGTTCTCCTCTGATCAGAGGTGGCATCTACTGTGAAATCTAAAATAAATGAGAATGTCAAAGTAAGACTTTTAAATAAACGTTTCTATAAATTCTGACACATTTGTATCAGGACCAATTAAGCATCAGAGCATCTATAGGATAGCTTTTTTGTTATGGGGGCAAAGTAGAGATAAGACAAAAGTCATCCTGCTTAAGATACAATTAGTCAACGTATCATGATTGGAAAATGCAGAGCTTCAATTAGATTTCCCTGCCAATTTGAGTCACTGCATCACCACTCTGTGACTCCTCGTGGTGGTGAATATAATATAATATAAACAGAGGTTAATTGGCTAAGGGGGGAGGGTAATTGTTTAAACTTCGGACAAAGTCTGACAGTGTTGAAAAGTAGTTGAAGGATGATGTGTGATAAAAGGTGCAAGTGACACTAAACTGTACTGAATTAATTAATTTAAAGTCCTGCACTTTACCTTTATGGTTCCTAAATTGATTTGAATGTTTACCTCTTTGAGGAAACAAGTACTCTGTTTTAAGTGTATCCAAGGCTTTTCAAGGCCCACACAGTGAGCTGTACAGAAGAGCAAAGAACTAAGTGTGTTCATAACAAAACTCAGTACTTCCTGTCAAAGTGAGACACCTAAGCTAGGGTGTGTGTGTGTGTGTGTGTGTGTGTGTGTGTGTGTGTGTGTGTGTGTGTGTGTGATAAAGACAATGTACATAATACCAGAATATTTGTGTGTACAGAGAAGGCCTCTTGTCTTTTGAAAAAAAAATAATAAACACAAGTACATGTTTTGTTTTTTTAAATGACACACTGGCTTTAATATTTTTCTCAGTTCCATAAAGTAAAAAATATATACTGGGGCGCAGATGGCCTAGTAGTAGCACACCATGTGCTGAGGCGATAGTCCTCCAAGCGGACTGTTCAGGTCCAAGTACAACCTGTGGCTCCATTCGTATGCCATACTCCGCTCTCTCTCTACCCGGTTTCCTACTCTATCACTGTCCTTTCTAAATAAATTAAATTGTAACAACATTACTTTGGATTTGTCACAACCCCTGAATTAAAGACTTGTTTTCAGGGTGTTGAACATAAACCAAAGAGTCAGAGGAAATCAAATTTTGCAAACAGAGTTATTAAACTATCAGTAAAAACAACAAACACAAATGATTAGGAAACAAAGAAAACCTAAGCAGATGGTCTGGCTAAAGGGAACAAATAAGAAGGGTCAGAAATAAATAAACATTGAACGAAAATCCACAAAATAAAGAACTGCCAGATCCATCAGTAATTAAAACATTACAAAGTGAAGCAACTGCAGCAGCTGAGACAGTCAGGAGGATTACAGAGAGAGAGAGAGAGAGAAGGACAGATTCTGCCTCCTTATATTAACATGCAGTGATCACCCCAACCAGACACACCTCAGGGAGAGAAGACTAAACCATAAGCAAACAGATCAACATGTACACATTCTGACCAGCAGGGGGATGAAAGAGCATACAACAGGATTCAATTATCCATTTGTTTCTGATCCGTTGAATCAAATCGTATCGAATCGTTCTGTATTTGAATACATCGTCTCTGAATCTGATCGTAGCTCCAGAGAAATCAGAAATCAGATCGAGCCATCTTGTAAAGGAGAGATTCACACCCCTTATTAGAAGTCTATCGTATTTTGTAGTATGTAATCTTGCCCAGAGACGGTCTTGTGTTTTGAAATTGTTTTATACTGTTTACAGTGATATTATATTCTAATGATCTATGTCAAAATGTTTGGCACTGTCTGTGTTTAGATGCTAAGACATTCTCTGAGAAATGCCTTCTCATTCTGCTTTGAACACTGCTGCGTTGCAAAATCCCTATAAAGTTTGATTTGATGCAAAAGCTAAAGTAGAAAAGACAGAGGAGTGGGGAGTTTTAAATCCTAAGTAGAAATAATATTGAACGTTTAGAACTAGGGCTGGCCGATATCACTAAAAATGTTATCACGATAAAATAATTCATGTCAGGCAATAATTATCTCGATAAATGTCAAATCATTATATCTTTATTATTATATCTTTTTCTAGATTTAGAGGCTGTTTTTGCTCCTGAGTGAAAGTTGAAGACACCAGATGATTAATTGTGGGATAACCTTCTTTACTGTCAGAACATGACAGACTATACTTGAACATTTCACCTTCATGAGCTGCTGGAAAACACTGAGAAAATTTATATTGCAATAATTATCACTGTCATTTTATTGGCCGATCATTGTCGTTTCATCGCCCAGGCCTATTTTGGACTACAACGCTAATTAAAAGTGTGATCAGTGCAGGACATTTGTACACTTAAAAAAACATATAGTATCAAAGTTTTCACCAGCAGAAAACACTCTCTGAATAGTTTCAAATGTTCTCCTCCCTGGTCTGATGTCTTTGCATGCTCAGAGGGGACGTGATCTTTCATGGCTCATTCCTAACGCTCTGTAAACTCTTCAGGCTTGGCAGGCGAGGATGAATGGGAGGAAGTGGAGGAGGAAAGGTTCTCCTGCACTATGAAAACTCTTTTCTATCCATGAGCTTCAAAGTTCACGTTTTTTTCACAAGTGATTCTCCAGTCGGATAGACTTCCAAGAATGTAAAGGCGAATCCAAATCAAAAGTTGGTTGTCTGCCAAAGGAGCTGGTAGCACAGACAACATTTCGCCATCATCAGCGGTTAAAAGGTTGCCAGTACTTGGCTGGAGGCTTGTGTTAATTTCCCGCGCCGACAGAAAACAGCAGCATTGTTCAAACACTGAGGCCGTTTCTATGTCTGAACGCTATCAACTTTTCCAACACTTGAGCACTCTTTGATCAATATTTGGAGCCAAACTAGTTTTCACTGGGTACACTCTGACATTAGTTGATGGTGCCGCATTCTTATGATGCATAACTTTATGTTCTTTAAGCTTTATTCTCCAGTGCTGTGGAGCAGATTGAGCGTAATAGAAAGAGAGGGGAAAAGCTCCCACAAATCAGGTTTATCTGCAGCTCCCAGCAGGACTTTTGAGTTTCGAGCACAGGAAGAACTAGCGTGGAGAAACAGAGGAATCTCAACTGTCGGGTTATTCATCAAGGCCTGGAAACTATTTACTGTATAGAGTGGAAATTCACTGGAGACTACGGAGGAATATCTCACGGCAAAAGCGCTTTGAAAGACTTTTTTAGAAGTCAGTGGAATTGGTTGGTGTCAAAGCGTTGGTGTCAGAAGAATAGACGACCCGCGAGAAAGAAAGTAGGAAACTTACAGAAACAGCTGTGTGTCTGCTATTTTCATGATATCATCAGTGCTGGGTGTATTCAGCCAGTCTGTCTCTCTGCAAGTGTGTGTGTGTGTGTGTGTGTGCTGTATGTTAAGGACTGTCCCTGTGCTTCTGTATACAGACCATCCGGCCAAAGGAGGGGTGGCAGGTGTACAGCTCGGCGCAGGATGCAGATGGGCGTTGTATCTGCACAGTGGTGGCACCCGAACAGAATCTGTGCTCCAGAGATGCCAAAGGCAGACAGCTCCGCCAGCTTCTGGAGAAGGTATGCACACACAGCACACAGAGACACACACACACACAGACGCACACACATTTGTGTTTACGTGACTCACTCGCACACATTCACTGTAAGCTACAAGCCCCCCTTAACTTCATATAAATTGATTTCTATCCTTATCCATGCTTCTTTGTTGCCATAATCTTCTGAGAGATTGCACCAGCCAGGTCCATAAAACCTGTTTTCCACTTCTGCATTCATTACATGGATGACATCAGCTCAATGGTTGCTTAGAAAGATGAAAACACCCCTGTTTTTTTTCTTCCCCACAAAAAACAATGCAGGCTACTGTTGACTGTTGAGTTGGTGTGTTATCAGGCTTTATTATTATTTCTCATCCACCACCAAGGATTTCTTTTTTTTCTCAAATAAAAGCATGCAGTGATATGATTTATTAAATGCAGCAGCCAACAATGGGATTCCAAGTAGAAAAAAAAAACTTTTAATTCCCACAACAGAAGTGATTAAAAGCATTATCTACAAATAAACAAACAGCACAGCACCAGAGTCACTTTCCTCAATTAACAGTCCATATAAGGAAACGTTGCTTCAGCCTACATTTTAATGTTGTGTGCTGGAGGCTGTTCTCCGTCTTTCACTGTGGTCTTTGACACTAATGTACTAAGCTGCCTCAGGGCTTCAGTGAGGCCATTTCAGGATCTCTCAACCAGAGCCAGAAAAGTATGCAGAGCACAATAAGTGAGGGTTATGCCACTTTGCTAGCGATGTGCTCTGGCTAGCTACAATTAGAGCCAAAGAGTGGACAGATAAGAAAGGACCACATTTCATCTTGTGTATACGTGGCCCGTAGACCTAGTTATCTTTTGTTGAACCTGAGAGAGGCTGTACACTGCTCCAACAAAATAAGGAGGGGGGAAAAAAAAGCAAAACAATCTGTAGAATATCTTTTAAAGCAAGCAGTTACCTGCAAATAGAACAAGAGGAACCACGTAGACATTTTTTTTTTCTCAAAACAAAGACAAATATCCGTCAAAAAACCCAAATATGACTTCAAACTAGCACATTCAGGCTTTAAGCTTTAACGGGACTTTCAACAATCGTCCCCATTACCTCGGAAAATGTGCCTGAATGAAGCTACTAGCACCCTTGTCTTGGGAAAAAAAGCTGTTTTTAGGAGTTATATTTTATAGCCAGGACAGCTAAACAATCAGATCACATCAGTGGCGTCAAGTTCAATCAAATTAACATTCTCACAAACAAATTTAAAAAGTAATAAAACGAGGGGAATTATAATTAAAATGAGCAATTTTTGTCTGGCAATGAAAACGGAAAATAAAGTTTAAAAAAAAAGAGTCTAAAAAGTAGCACGTCCAGACATTTGAATTTGTTGTTTGTCTGACACAAAAAGGGTTTCTCATGGTGGTGCAGTGGTTAGTATCGTCTCCTCACAGAAAGAAGATTTGTGGTTTGAGTCTCTGTTGTGTGTTGAGTTTTATGTTTTACCCTCCGTGTACTCCGGCTTCCAAAGACATGTTAGGTTAATTGGTGACTCTACATTGTTCGTAGGTGTGAATGTTTCTTTGTCTCTGTATGCCTCTGACTGACTGGCGACCAGTTCAGGGTGTACCCAGCCTCTCACCCAATGACAGTTCAGATCGGCTCCAGACCCGAGCCCCATAAGTGGTATAGATAGTGGATGGATGGAAAAAGTGAATACCGTCATGTTTTCTCAATGCGCTTAAATACAGAAACTGTTAACACCATTGTCTCAAAGTTAGGCTGTTTTGGGAAGTATAACTTAAAAAAAATAAAAATTAAACTCACTAAAGAAACAGTGACTGTAAAAATACATATTTTGAAGTGTACATTTAGGTTGACCTGCTCGGTATTTCTTGTAATTCAAGTTAAATTAAATTGCTCAGAAATATTAATGGAACCCAGTAATACGTTTTATTATAAGGTCAGCCTTCAAATAAAATAAAAACCAATACATTGGAAAATGTTACTTTAAATGAGCAAAATTACCTGCCAACGTAACAAGAAAATGTCATATGCCAAGTAGAAAAAAAGGCAACATATTGAATGTCAAAGAACCCCTTTAAAAAATGACATAATATTATAATAGGATATTATTATCTTGTTATGAATGAACTGGTGATACTTTGGTCTCAGAATGAAGTCATGTAAGGACACATCTTCAGTGACACATTATATTGTATGAAATGTAGTGACGTGTTATATTTTATTAGTATAATTTAACATAAAAGAGGTTGAAACAAGTGAAAAGCAAACTGCTGAGTAAGAAGAATTGTTGCCTTGATTTTAGATTTCATCTCTTTATATGTTGCTATTTTGCAGTGTAATGTGTGGAATCTGAAAAAGACATCAGATGAAATGGTGCATGCATGATGTTTGTTGTGGTTTTCATCTGATAAAGAGAAAAGTATGTTTAAAAAAAAAGAGAGAACAAGAGCATGAAACAACCCCATGACAGAGTGAAATCCATTCCAGGCTCTATTCAGCCCACACATGGATGGTTAAAAGACAATCTTGTGGAGGTCAAAATGTTGATTTGTTCCTGGAGAAGTTAGAGCATGGCAGGCTACCGAGTGGCTGAACATGGAGGACATTTTAATCTGGCTGTGGACGGGAAAATCAATGGCGTGCTGTTTCATTCTTTTCAAAAGGTGCAGAACATGTCACAGTCAATCGAGGTGCTGAACCTTCGGACGCAGAGGGACTTTCAGTACATCATGAGGATGGAGAGCCAGATCAAAGGGCTGCGCTCCAAGTTCCGTCAGATCGAATCGGACAGGAAGACGCTCGTCAACAAAAACTTTCAGGTATGTTTTTGTTTGATGTTCAACTTTGTGTGAAACATCACAGACAAGGGGCTGTGAAAGGATCTCCTCTAAAGAAACCTGAGATGAATCTGAATGGATACCTTTACGAGATCAATACAGGTCTACCACTGCCAGCGAAGGACAAAAACTGTCTCAAAAGTCAGACAGGCTGCGAATACAACATCCAGCATGGACTACTAAAACGCTCCGGCACGGAGGGTCAAAAACAAGAGATGCTTAAAAAAATAAACTTCTTGACAGCTCAGCAGTTTTAAAGTGCATATCACATGAAGGTGTAATATGGTAATGCATCAAAAAGGACGTGACCTTTGTTATATATCTCTATTTTTTTTTTAAACTTATCTCAAGTGTTTCCAACAGATATTTCCACAATTTATGTTAAATTATTCAAATAAATTTAAATAAATTATAACATTTGTTTGCTTTGTCACCTGGCTTCAAGATAAATAGTGAAACACAAGATTATATATCAGCGTGAGGGACGTCGAGGAGCTGATTCTGTATGCTCATCTTACTTTTGACTATTTTATAGTAGAGATAAAAGATAAAACAAGAATGAACTTAAAAAAAAACCTGCTCGTCTAAAACTTACAATACCTCGTCATTGTAGTAATACCTAGTTAAACTGTTCTAGTTTAATGATTGACAAAATGTTATCTGCAATGGTAGGTGCTTACAATAAAAACAGCAACTCCCATGATCCCACACTACTTCATAAAGTTATCAAACTACATCATCTTTTATCAAAGTTTCTATTGAAGGAGCCCTTTTAGCAGAAGTAACATCCCGTGCCTCAAATGTATCAGTTTGGATTACATTAATCTCTAACATTATGTTGAACATCATGTGTCCTCTACCTGTCAGAAATATGACCTACCGACTCCTCATTATGGACCCCACTGGATAAAAAGTCAAAGTTAGAAAAAGATGGACTGCCACCAAGATAAATTTAGCTTTTTCAAAGAACAGAGGGGATTTCCAGTCGACGTTGTAAACACTGTCAGTAAATAACAGCAATTATAGGAGCAAATGATAATCATCACCATTATCATCCATCAGTGAAATTTGTTTGGGACTTACTGGAGCCTCCCTCCTCCTTTCACTGGGTGTTTTATTATAATGCTAATTTTTTTTTTAAAAAGTGTAATTGTGTTTTTTTTGTTTTTTACATTTTTATGTAAATATGTAGGACTGACAAGTTGAACATCTTTTCATGATGATCAATTTGGCAGAAACAAAAAATAATAATCTTGATGATATGCAAAACAGAAGATGGCAACATCTGTTCATATTAAGTATTGACCTGCTAAGAAGATACAGGTTTAGTCATATAGCAACATATCTGGCATTGATTTGTCGATCTTTGAGTCTTCTCTTTTGAGTTTTCTGAATTCTTCTTTGGTTGAACATGTTGCCAATGGAAAAAAAAAAAAAAAAAAAAAAACAGGACTGGCTGAATTGGAAACGACCATCCAGCCAGATTGAGATATTTGATGAGACAGATTGTTTATTCTTGGTGCTTTCTAGGAGCTAAAGGGCAAAATGGAGTCCCTGCAGCCGCTGATCCCCGTCCTGGAGCAATACAAGACAGACGCTAAGCTCATCTCCCAGTTCAAAGAGGAGATCAGGAACCTGTCTGCCGTGTTGATGGGTATCCAGGAAGAGATGGGCGCCTACGACTACGAGGAGCTGCAGCAGAGGGTTCTAAACCTGGAAAATCGGCTCCGCAACTGTATGAATAAACTCAGTAAGTTGTTGCAGGCGGAGAAAATGTAGGCATGGTGACCCTAGATTATGCAGTGGCACAAGGAATCATAGGCACATTTCTTGCAGCTGCCAGCAGATTGGAATTGTAGATAGAGAGTATAGGAACACAATGAAACTGCCAGTGGAGACAGAAATAAGAAAAAGCTCTATTACCGGAGTCAAAGAAACGTTTTCCATGCAAGAGCTAAAAGGTGGTGGTATCATGAAGCTTTGTGCGATGGAGGCTTCGACAAAAATCAAGATTTTCATGTTTATTTTATAAGCCTGTTTTTTTTTAATTCTGATCCCTTTGGTTCCTTCTTCGCCATAATGCAATTCGGCGCTGGAAAGCAACGCTTCCTTTTCTCCACCCACTGAGGTTTAACTCATCTAATAAGATCAATTTATGCCTCCAGAGCAGCTCTGCCTCTGATAACGGTGTGCATGACTAAACTCCAATTTGCCAACTGCCAGGTTATCAACACTGACGCAGCCTGTCAAAGTGTCAACGTAAATAGCTGACACGTGAATGCTAATGGGATGTGGCTGGAAGTCTGTCTGAGCTGGAGATGATTACTTGAGCCTTGGTTGTGCATGAGATTTGATTGATTAGGTAAAAGAGCAGTTAAATACTTAATAGGGGAACTTGCGAGCTTGTGTGGAAGTGATAGCTTACTGTCATTTGGCACAATTAAAGTGTCTGGTAAGATGAATTAAGTGCAGCTCGAGTACTTCAAATATTAAACCATGTGGGATAAATATTCATACTGCTCTGACACATAGTAAAGGGTTTTACTGCTAGTTTAACTGGGACTGCTTTTCTCCTCTCTGTTTCAATTCTAAGCATGTGGTGTTCTCCAGATACTGAACAGTCCAGGGGCCAGATATTTTAAACAATATATATCATCGCCCTTACTTGTGTACAACAGGTGCAATAACTGAATTGCTGATACCAAAACTTGAAAAACTCAAAAAAAGATACGGTCCTCTAATCAAATATCCCTCAGCAAATTGGCTCAATGCCTCACAACTTTGACTCCTCACAGTGATGCTCATGCTATGAATGTGGTTAACATGAAGATGGAAATGAGCTAGTACAGCAAAAGATATTTTCTCTTCTGAGACTAATGTTATTTTGGACACTGTCCCTAATTCAAATAAACTAAATTCTAAGAAAAGGTGTTAAGTGCTAATGAAGATATTTAAGAACCATCTTTGTTCAAGCTAACGTCAGACCTGTAGACTATTAGTTAGATTTGGACTAAAGTCTCTCACATCCTGACGTGCCCTGAGGAATTCATGAACACACACCCTCTTTCTCTTAGCTGCTCGTCTCCCCCTCCGCAGCAGAAGAAAAGTTGGGGATTTTTTCTCAATAGTGGAAGTATAGGCTTACATAGTGCTGTGGCAGTAGTTACTTTCTCGACTATTGTTTCTGTCACCTAGCAACGCGCGCTGTTGCCTTTTGCTCGTGTGCGCTCTCCCCTTTTGCTCTGCGTCCTATCTGAAAGGTCCCTATTTCTTAAAAACGTGCCTATGCAGATCTAAAACTAGACAAGCCACGATCATATTGAAGCAGTCCAATGCTCTAAGATGTATTTCTGTATTAGCATTCGCTGTAAAGCTGTCTGTGTGCATCACCAAAGCTGTGTGATGTTTTCGCAGCATGTGGGAAGCTAATGAAGATCACTGGCCCGCTGACAGTCAAAACTTCAGGGACCAGATTTGGAGCGTGGATGACCGACCCACAGGCATCTCCGAAAAACAACAGGGTGAGTGAATGTGCCTCGCCATGTGTTGAAATACCTTTGGGAAACAGTGAGGGGTTTAATGATTTACATACAACAAAAGTCTCTCCTGTTGTTCATGGAGGACAGATGTCAAACAAATCACATCGACCACAAGTTTTTGTGCACTGACTGCTGAGATCAAACATAAAACTTTGATATTCATGCAGATGTTTAATGATTCCATAATACACTAGTTAGTGAACAGGTCGGATGAGGAGTTTTTATCTATTTTGTGTTACTCACCGTACTGCAATGTGTGTGTCCTTGAGGCCAAATAAAACATAACGGTGCCATCCTTAAAAGGAATTAATGCCATTATTCTTTTCTGTCAAAAAAGGCCACAGAGGCCGAGTGTTCCATACATTTCAGTTCAAAGACTCAGTGACGAGAATGCTGCTACTGAAGTTAAAAACATGAGTCAAAAATAAAGGGAGCACGGCCTCTTTAGTCAGGCATAACATAAAAGCATTTCATAACTTTTCTTCTTGCTTTGAACATTTCCTTTTTTGTGCAAGAGTTTTTGAACTCCTTTGTTTAAATTCATTTGTGCTATCCAGTTAACTCCAACCAGCAGTGCTCTTTCTTTCTTTTGCATGATGCTTTGCTCTGTCTTGGCCATTACAACCGTTGTTTAATGTAACAGAAAAAAGCAGATATTTGTAATGTGTCAGCTGCCTGCTTGTATACGTACACATATGGATACAATACAAACAGTTGTTAAGCTGTTGCCCCCAAGATGTCCAAGATCTCAAGCCTCCTAAAACTCGGCCGGTTTTTACCTCATTTGTGTGAAATTGTTTTTAATGAAGCTGTTTCTTATTATTGTATTTTCTTATTTGTCTATTTGTGAGGGCATGAGCACCAACGGTACAGAAGCCCTTTTGTTTTTCATTTGGAAAATAAGTTGCCAAAGTGTGCCAAATGAATCACATCTTTAAGGGCCTAAACATGAAACTCTGTAGACACAGCAAAGATTTGCATTCCTTAAAGATCACCCAAATGCGTGTTTGAAAGCCTTCATGGTGCCCCCTACACATTTCTTGATATAGTATGCCACGCAGTGTGTTTCACCTAGATGTACAACATTTGGTATTTTGGTATACATTATGTCCAGAGCTAAAAAGGTCCCAAATACTCAAAGTTGTTAACACATCAGGAAATCTAATATTTTCGTTTCAAGTTGAAATTCAGGTGTATTTTTGCCCATGTCCAGGTGTCACACTTGGACTAACTCCTCTTAGGGGATAAATCGGATAAAGCTCAAATTTGATGGGAAGCTAAAGGAGACCTTGATGAGGAAAAGTTATCAAACTTGTGTAGATAGCTCAAATGGCGTGGCCTTGGCGAGCCCTCGAAATGTCATGTTCCGGGTTTAATGACCTGAGAATAAATATCATAAAATGTTACCCCTCCTACTCCCTGGTTTGGCTTTATTGACCATTTGGCTTCTATCATTTTAAAAAAAGACCTGTATTGGTATCTTGTGAGTCAAAGGACATACTGTATTATCAGGATCAGGATGTTTGAATTTAATTGTGATTAAATGTATAGTTAAAAAGGGAATTTTGTATGTATTTATCTGTCCTCAGGTCTGGTACATGGACAGCTACACCAACAACAAGATTGTAAAAGAGTTTAAATCCATTGCTGATTTTGTGGCGGGAGTCGAGTCAAGAACCTACAACCTGCCATTCAAATGGGCAGGAACCAACCACATGGTGTACAACGGCTCCCTGTACTACAACAAGATGCAGAGCAACATCATCGTGAGGTACAGCTTTGAGACGGGCCGCGTGGTCACACAGAGGGCTCTGGAGTCGGCGGGTTTCCACAACGTGTACCCGTACACCTGGGGGGGCTTCTCCGACATCGACCTGATGGCGGACGAGCTGGGCCTGTGGGCGGTATACGCCACCAACCAGAACGCCGGGAACATCGTCATCAGTCAGCTGAACCCGGACACGCTGCAGATCCTCAGCACGTGGAACACAGAGTACTCGAAGAGGAACGCCGGAGAGTCTTTTATGATCTGCGGGACGCTCTACATCACCAACTCCCACCTGACCGGAGCCAAGGTATACTACGCCTACTCCACTAAAACCTCCTCGTACGAGTACACAGACATTCCCTTTCACAACCAGTACTTCCACATGTCTATGTTGGACTACAACGCCAGGGACCGCGCTCTCTACGGCTGGAACAACGGCCACCAGGTCCTGTTTAACGTCACGCTTTTCCACATCATTAAAACTGAGGACGACTCTTAAGTAAAGTGATAAACTGTAAATGTGAAAGAAAAGATAAAAACCTGAGGAATTTGATGGTTACGCTTGAATGTTCTTAGATATTTCTTATTTATTTATTTATGTCAGTTTCTAAATTCATTTGGGGAATTTAACAAATGTAATCATCAGCAATGCACTTTCTCTTTTGAGTGTTTCCAGATGTAAAGATAATCAATCTCAGCATTCTCCACATGTGAACATGACACGTTGAAAACAAATTGGGTCCATTATTAAACAGACAGCAGGCAACACATTTCCAACTAAACTACAGCACTTTTACCCCAAAACTTTCATAAAAAAAGAACAATGAACTTCCAGTTATTTCTGCAGCTCATTTGTCTCTTTAAAATGAAAGCTTTTCCAAAATTAAGTCTTCTTATTTATAATGGTTCCCTCATCCAGAATTGCATTTATTCATGCCTTCCCTAATTTATTCATATTTTGAGCGTGTTCGCTAATTGTTCGTTTTGTTTCCATTCTTTCCCCTCCATTTATTCATCATGGTCTGCTAATTTATTCCTGCTTTTCACAGCCCCCCATTTAGCTTTCAATTTCTTTGTACTTTCCCTTTTAAAAGTTTGCTTTGCACTTGACCTTGAACAAGACAATGAGAAATGTGGTGAACCATAATGCACCTGTAAAATTGCTGTACTTGGCTTTTTTTTGTGTCCATAAATCTTCTCAGTCATGCAGGTCATGTTGTGTCTTGTATTTTGAACTATTGAGTTAAAATTGACAGAAAATCTAATCATGTTTAACTTAGTACTTTGAGATATTCGATATTTTTTTGTATCTTCAGCGACAGTTCGTATGCCTTATTCAGTGCAGTAAGTTCTGTAAGCCCAGGATAACCGTTCTCGTGCATGAATGTTGGCTATCCTAATAGCATTTCTACTGTAACTGTATATCTGTGTATTTTGTATCTGCACAACATCCCATTCTTCTCCACTCTACAGTAGCTATTAATGGTATAAAGATTTATACAGACAGCAGTAGATAACTTTAATAAGCATTCATTTCTGTAAATAAGATGTTCACCTAAATAAAGTATCGTTTTCATTAAGTCGGTGATCTGGGTTTTGGAGTTCTTGGGGTAAAGTTGTTTTAACTTGTTTAAAAAAGGGAAATTCAGTGTTCAAAAGAAACACTAAAAGTCCTGAAAATACACCAGAGAATAAGTACAACACAAGCAAGGATCTAGAAAGGAGGAAGAAACATCAGTAAGTGCAAATAGCTTCAAGTCTGATAGGAGACAGGTGATGACAGACAGCTGTTCTTGAGAATTCTAATCAGCATTAAAACCTTCCTAAATCATTAAGTGTGTAGTTGTACATAAAGAGCTGGGTCTTTAGCTTTTTCTTAAAGGTGCAAAGGTATTCTGCAGCTTGAATGGAGTTTGAAGTTTGACAGAGGAGAGAAATCTAGTTAGAGACTCGGCCCTGTTGTGGAGGTCAGATCAGACGCCTTTTATTGGCAGTGTGTACTGGGTTAGGAGTGAGAGTAGACCTGGATGAGAGAGTTTAGGTATGGAGGAGCATTTTTTTGTTGTTGCTTTGTAAGCAGGAAGCAGGGTTTTAAATTTGATGTGAACAGTAGCTGGGAGCCAGTGGAGGGACTTGAACAGGGGTGTGACGCTCTCTTTTGGGTAGGTTGAAAAACAGTCGCGCTGCTGCGTTTTGGATTCATGTGTTATAGCTTTTGCATCAAAGGACCTGAGTGGAACATAATGTGCCAAACAAGTGTTATTTTACTGTCCTCTCAAAGACAAAGTGACAGAGGTTTATGATAATTCCCTGCACAACCCTACTCATTAAACATTACTGTGAATCTCTGACAGAGCTTTCATCACGTTAACACATTTCCTCGTTATGTTCAGAAAGGAAGAGGGCATAAACTTTGAGCTGTAAATATCACTTTGTCTTAGATGAAATTAGATTGTAAAAGCTTCAAGTCGGAGGTGGTTAGTTTGAATGGGATTTACTTCTTTATTTATTGAAGAACAAATCGGCCTCAATTCCTCACTGAAAGATTATGCTATGAAGTATACTTTGGGATTGTGGCTGCTGGATTGCAGCTGCTAAAAGCTCCACATATTGTGCATCATCTACTCCATCTCAAGAGCTAATTCACAAAGCATATAACCCTAATGATACTGAGGCTCAAACATGTAAAAAAAAAACTGTCCTGCTCTGCAGTTTGCTCTTGTTTCGAGTCTGAATGTGGAGAGAGGCTGTGTGCACCTTTACTCTGCGCAGTGATGAGCTCTCATGTTTTGTCCGCATAAAGATGATGAGAGGTGAGGGGAACATTTTTCAGGGTTTATTTTGATGGAAAACATGAACAATTGTATATTAGTTTCACTGATTGAAACAAAGCTTCCTCTCCCTGAATGGAGCAAGCAAGGGCAACTGAAAAAGCGGAATGGTTAGCGGAAAGAGAAAAAAAAAAAAAGAGAAACTGTGTCTATTTAGTACATTGTTCTCAACAATCGCCTAGCCACTGTAACTGCCTGTGACAATGAGCGCTGGTCTGGTATTTACAACAAGGTTTATTTGCTTTGGAATATTCCCTAATTCACATGGATGCAAATGGGACAAGCACATCCAGGACGATGTCTACTTTGCTTTGTAGTTTGTGTGCAGTTTGTGTGCAGTTTGCGTGCACTTTACCCTTTGCTCGTGCATTTGGATGGCACATTCTTTATCACATGCACAGGTTTATCAGTCGAAAAATGAGCCAAACCTTCTGTGGCTCAATCCCTCTGTGTGCTAATATCTTCAACCAACAAAAAGACATGGTGTTATTTTAGAAATGCCAAAATCAAAGAATAAATGTCTGCGCTTTGGAGGCATAACTATCTTCTGGTTCAAAAATAAATGTAAGGATTCATGGAAGATTAAGAGATAGTATGATAGGACCAGAATAAGAGTTTGGAGATTGTCAAGTTCCATTTAGCAGATACATGGAAATCCAATAATAGTGGTTTATTTTGAAACGGCCATATTTGGCCCAGACATTCTTGTAAGTTCAGTAAGAGAGAAAGTTCTTCTACACTAAAATGCTTTTGCAAGTTTACAAAAATGTATAAGAAGCCATTTTAAATGTTTGCTTCTGAGGTCATAATGTTTTAAATGTTAAAGAAACTCGAACAGAACCAACCTCTGCCAAATCCAATATTACATTTTTCTATGATAGAGAAATATAAAAAAAAAACAATCACTATAATGGATCTGCTTGTATTGCTTGTTCCTCTGCAGGACTTTGATCTTCTAAAACATTTAATGACTGATTTAATGATGTCTTCATTGGACCATGCTGCTGTCTGCTTAATTTGATTAGAATTTACCTTTTCTTTTTTTGTCTGTAATGCTGCTGAATCCAAACATTTAACTTTCTCAGAGGATGAGACTTAATGAAACAAGGGAGATCACATTTAAAACTAAATATTCTCAGTATGTTGGTGTGTTAATTGCAGGGTTTTAATGCTGAAGACAAACTCAACTTCCTTAATAGAGACTGACACCTTTCGCAGGCCTGGTCTGTTGGCTCATGGGAAATGCTGACTGATTATGAAGTCTTTTTGTGTACTTTGTGTCATGACCTTGAGCACTTTTTTAAGCCAGCCACTACTTCTGGCTACTTCACCCAAATGGACCTGCCAGTGTAGGACCAAGTGTTCCTACAACACAAGCATACAGAACTCAGAGTATGCACGCACGCACAATCTTGTATAATATAAGAGCACTGCCCACCCACAGCTCAATCTCTGACAGACTCTGTGTTTAACTCTCCTCAGGGTCTGATCGATACAGGTCAGACTCACAGGAAGCATCTGAACGGTCAGAGGAGCAGCAGTAGCAACTCCTTGCCTAAGGAAACTCAGTATGTTATCTCCTTATATATTGATCCCTGGAGCTAACCAATGTCAAAGAACTCAATGTGTATTAACTCATAGGCGTCGAAGTGCACTGCATCTGGATTGTACTATACCTGAATAACCACAGCTCGCACAGCATGACAGTTATACAGTAAATGCTCCATCCGTGAAAGGATCCTTCTGGCTGAAGCTCAATGAGCCGTGAACCTGCCAACCCACCAATTTCACAACTGGTCAAAGTTCTGGTTTTCTATTATTAAGGTGTTTAAGCACAGGCATGCTGATTCCTGTATTAGAGAACTTACTGAAGTGCAACACGCTCTTTTTCAGTTTAGGTTTTCTGCAGTCATTCTTAAGTGAATCCACAAACACATTTAGCAGCTCAGTCTGATTCAGACGTTGACTGCATTTGGAGCCAGAGTGCAGAGGCTATTCGGTTAACTTAGCTGTCTTTTTCAATGATAATGGCAAAATACATCAACACAACAGTAAAAAAAAAAAAGTGAGATGATGGGTTTATTTATTGTCTGTTAATTTGTAACATTTTTTGCTAAACTTCCTAGTTGCCAATTGAGTCCTTAATATTTTATTTTAGAAAGAACAATATGAAAATAGGTTTTTTTAGGGACTTTAAATGGAGGTCGAAATAGTATCAATGTGTTTTGGTATTTATTAATGAATATAAAAACTTACAGGCCATTGCATAAACCATTGATTGTACATACAAAGCATGGAGGACATGACAGCTCCCCAAAAGTGAAGCCAAAACATTTGGAGCTCCCCCTACTGACGATCTGCAGTATAGGTCATGAGCTCTACCCCAGGACACATGGGTCAAACTAGAAAATTAAAAAACAGCTAGCAGTTAGCTATTTTTTAGAAGAAGAGAAGAGCAATTCCGGGTTAAGTGTCTTGCCAAGAGGACTCATCGGACATGTGGCTGCAGGAGCTGAGGATTGAACCCCCAACCCTCTGGTTGAGAGACAACAGACTCTACCAACTGAGCCACAGCTGCTCAATTTGTAGGACTCATAAAATTTTACATGAGTGTGCGTGTCCCCTTCAAACAAATAAAATAATCTGTTCTGCTGGATCTTTGCCGTTTTATTGGTATGTTGAATGTGTGTTTTGGTTAGCAAAGGGGGGCGGGATGTCAAAACTGCGTCAGAGTCGATGGCGCAATTCAAATAACATGACCAGCGCAATATGCAAGCAGCCGTTTTGGGGGTTATTTTGGCTTGTATGACGAAGGGACAGGAAGATGTTGTCCATCTTTATTGTGTTATGTTATGTTAAAAAAATCTTCAGCAGGCATACATACCCAAAGAGAAATTGTCCTTGAACATTTTTTTATTGTCGGCCGATGTTTATCATTATGAATTTTATATTTAATCATGCAGAAGTAACACTTAATTTGCCTGAAGATGTTTACAAACATTTAGCACTGCTCTCTTTTGTGGGTCGATCCCAACAGAAGAAATACAACCTAGCAGCACGGACGACACAGACACAACACAGGACAAGCAGGGAGCATTACAGATGATAAAACCCCAGCAGGGATTGATTTATGAATAAAGACACTCCAGAAAGCAGACAAACAGAGGAGATAAACAAGCAGGGGACAGGGTGGAGGATCCTCTCGTTAATACTGACAACAATACAGAGTGAGTAATTACTTTAGAACTGATAAATCAGCGCAGTTAGATAAGGAGATGAGACAACAGAATATACATAAATGTGCTGCCAAAATTACTTTATTTCCCTCTCTTTATTTCTAGCAGTCTCAACTCGAATGAGAAAAGTTAGATATTTGCATAGGTTGTAACTCCAGTGACTTTATCTGCTGGGGTCAAAGCAAAACACAACTTCGAAACTTTATGTAAGTGAACAGTGACAGAGTGTTAACGCTAAGGATTATGCTGTCCGTGTTCGTTGTGTTGCTAGGTAACAACTTTCAGCTCAAATGTTTTTCCTGTCATCTGTTGATATTAATAAAGAGCCAAACAGGAAATAAACCCAGACCAATTTAGATGGCTGGATGGGAAAATGTCTATAGAAATTAATCAGAGGGCGTACTACACACATAGTGAAACTTTCTCTTTGAGAGCCATAACCATCAAACCAAATGAGGGCTGTAATTACTGTGGTCCATTTGATGCCATTTTATGAGCTTCCACAGGGAAACGTTATTTATCATTATTATGGTATAAACATTAACATCTGCTGACCAACAGTTTGGATGACTTTAGCCTTCGGTTTAGCTCTGCTCAAACAAAAGGATTAGAATGAAATCATATGTTAAGCTCTACGGGGAGCGGGAAATCTCCTTTTTGCTCAAGGTTTATTTCTGATCATTTGGATTATCCCATGTGTGGCTACAAATCATCCTGACAGCTGTGAGCTAATCCTATACAAGAGGGAGCTCACCTTATCACGGTGTGTTTAAATGGGAATCAAATACCTGGCTGGATTCAAAGAACCACAAAAGGAAAAGGAATAAATCACAGTAACAGCCAGGTTTTTACACTCTAAGATGGACAGCAAAAAAGAATGGAAAAGAAACAAACTGAAAAAAAGGGAAAATATTTCCGTGAAATGGTATTTGCCAATAGCAGGGTTTTCTGTCCGTATGCCAATTTCTGACCTAATTGAGATGAGTTGTTGCTTTAAAACATCTATTTAGTTTCGATCTTGTTAGGGGCTTTCTTTTCAAATCGAAGCACGTTTAGTGGCAGTGAAAAACAGTTTGAGTCCAAGATAGAGCTGCAGCCCAATGTGTCTGAAACAAGTCAACTGTGGTGATTAAGTCATTAAAGTTAACAGCTACTGGAAGCAGGGAACACTTAAATTCACATTTTAAAGCAGGACTGTAACAAGATAAGATTTAGACTCTCTTTTTTAAAGAACACTTTATTATTTGATTTGTTTTCAGATACCAAAAAAAAAAGGAAATTGTATTTTGATAGCTGTGATACATTTACACACTACATTGTTGTTGTTAGAATTAGAATAAACAAAATCCACTTATAGCAATGTTGTAACTGGAATTAAATCTTGGGAGATCTCTATTTAAAATATTACACAACCTCTTGATTTTTCATTGTTTCCATTTACAGGATTAAAAAAACACATAAGAGTATTCCCAAATACTATTTACGTATTCCCAAACGTGACAGTTAAGAACCTTTAAGGCCTTTAACTACGCAGTAGAACAGCTTTGTTTTTATTGTATCAAATATTCAGTGGATAAAATAAACTGCAATTACAGGGGATGGAATGATATTGGTCAATTTTAACTACACGAACAATAAATTATATTTCTAAGTTGCAGTGGGCCTCAAACTTTACCCTGTGGTACCCCATCAATATCCAATACCCATGAGGTAAATCCATTTCAGATAAGATAAACTGAAGGACGGACTTAAATTTCCACATGCTATACAGTATGTGCATAGAACCGCTTTACAGTAATTTCCTTGGGTCCAGCTAATTTCAAACCATAGAATGGGCCAACTAAACTAAAAATCTCATTGATCATATCTCTGATTGGATCTCAATACATCCTATATCCGTCCTGGGAGCGTTTCTACTCAGGAAGTTTAAAAAAAATGAAATGCTGACTAGTTGACTAGTCTAAAAGGTGGGAAAAAAATGTCCCAATTTTCCATTACCCATTTTGAAGCATATGTTGTGCAGTTGTCGTGGCTGCGTTATTTTTTCAGACCGACAGAGATCACAGCATCTGCCGTTAAACAATGTCAAATTGGTTTGCAGAGGAGCGTGATCATCCTTGCAGGTTAACATCCACATGCCCATGCTAAATGTGGTTACGCATTGCTTCAGTCGACATGCCAGTTTAACCTGATACTACATGCATCTTCACCTCCCTTTTCTAGATCACAATACTACCACTACCAAACCCTGCTGCTCCTAAAGGATGCCATCTGTTGACTGGGCTTGTTTACATCCTGACAGTAGAGCAGTGGGAGAAGGCTTATTGTCTGGAGCTACAGACAGTCTGTGGCTACAGCCTTGGCTATTGGCAGGGAACTGCATACTAGTAATTATTGTGCTGAATAGCTTGGGTGACAATATTTAATCATTCATCAGCTAGTCTCTCACAAAGCTAGTTTATAGTGAAAGCTGTTCACTTATGATCTGAAAACTCAGGAGGGATGTTGATACCAAGTGTAAACAGGATCTAAATACTTAATAAAGACTTAATATTTTTCTAATGTAGAATAGAGCTTTAAGAAAGCAAAGCTTGTACAAGAATAATGATCTTAACAATATGTTTATAATTGTCCGTACCAATATGTATCTCTAACAGAATTATAAAAAACTGGACACAGTTAAAGAGCCCATATTATGCCCTTTATGGGGTTCATATATTTAATCTATGTACCTACTAAAGTATGTTCACAATAGCTAAAGTTCGAAAAAAAAGTGTCTGTTTTCATGTACTGCCGCTCCATGCACCGGCTCGCTTCTGACTCTCTCTCTAAGGCTCTGAAGTGCCCACGTTCAGAGTCCCCACGTGTCAAGTCTGATCTGGTCGGCATTTCGGCTCTGCCGTAATTGGTCAGTCGCTCAGCACGGTTCTCGGAAATGTTCCGCCCCTTTTACCATATTGGGAATGCAGCCACTGGCTCTGTCCGAGGGGAGCATAAACATTAGCACCTTAGCACTACTGTGCTACCGCAGGCTACGACATATCGTGGGCGTGCTACAGAAGTTAATGGGCGTGCAACATGAGCTGCTGGGCTTGCCACAATGAGCCAATGGGCTTAGATCAGTGATATCACACTGACAAGACGTAACACTGGCAAATTTTTATCGAGGGGGGCTAGAACCGAGCGTTACATGCAGCTAATGCTGCAGCTAACAGGAGGACGTAGGAGAAGCCGCGTTTATTTTTGCACATAGATGTGCCTAAACATGCACAGGACACATGGAAAACACACTAAAGAGCATATAAAACCAAAAAAATGCATAATATGGGCCCTTTAAATGCCCACAGAAATAATAGGGCAAAACTTGAAATGCATGAGTTGCCACAACAGGTATAAAATCATTAGCGTGACATAAAGTTTGAAATATATTATACAAGAATAAACACATGATATAAATAACAGACATTACAGCAGTAAAACTGTTGTTTATTCTGCTTACATTTCCTCTCATTTATTCAGAACATAGCTCTATAATGCCTCCAACAGCAATTATTGACTAAAAAACATGAACTCATGAGCAGTATAAATGTCACATCCCCTGCAGCTGTTACAGATGATCAAAGCCACTGTAAAGTCTGGTCCGTCTGCCCACCAAAACAAATTACTGAACCCAGAGGCAGTTATTGCTGGAGATGGTCTTAGATATTTTATGGTGGGAGATAAATTAGAGGAAATGGAAGACGGCTTCCTCGTCGTGTTTTCCGTAAAGACACCAACTTTGGTGTAAACTCAGATTCCATCAATAGATAGAGATAAAGAGATTTTTGTCCCTCATATCATGTCTCCACAGTTAGTTATTTTAATTTTGAATGTCAGTCGTTCTCAGGTTTATATTTCTGCATTTGGCTGCACTCCGTTCCAATCATCCCTTATCTGTGTGCACAGCAGCTAAGAGTTCGTCTCTCTGAATGAATGAGCTCAATAAACCTGTCACAGCCCAGACTTGTTGACTCTGTATTGACTCGGGTTACAACGATCCATCCTTTTTATTAGCTTCAGTTTCGTCTCAGATTTACAATGTGATGTTCTACCCACACATGACGTTACCATTAAAACACAAAGTCACTTCAGGTTGTATGCTCGTTTTTGTTCTGCTACAGTAGTTGTTGCTTTCAGCGATTTCTGATGAAGTATTCAAGATTTAGTGGTTTTTAATATTTTAAACCATGAACTTATTCAACTGCACATATTCTCACACTAGTTACTGATATTTAATACAATACAAACCCAAAAGGGTTTCTGACTGGGAAAGCAGGAAACAGATTATCCTGTGAGGCTACATATGGGTAGGAACCTTAGACTATAAAACATGGACAGAGTCTCAGTGACGTCACACACTAGATCTAGAGCTGAGATGAACCTTTAGCCTCCTGGCAAACAGCTCAACACACCCAATTACAGTCATATCAGTCAAGTCACTAATTATGTAAAACTAATAATCACCCAAAAATCTAAATGAATGAATTATAAAAAAACAATTTCAAATCAAGATTGTTGTTTTTTTTTTTTACCAGGCTGTAGTTATGTTGATTTCTACTGTCAAAATGGACATTTTAATATGGGGTGGGTATGTAACTTCTGGGGCTTTTGGAGACTAGTGGACACTGGTGGAACTGCAACTTGTTGTACTTTCACATTGGCTTCATTTTTCAACAAAAAAGATTGCCACTTCATAGGCACATAACAGTTGCACACTCCATGCTGCTTAAGCGGTATATATAACTTAATAGGTTAATAAGTAATAAACCATTTCAGTAAAAGCGTATTAGCTGCATAGATGCCTAAAATATAAATATGAATCCAGGCAGATCTCCACACAACAATTAAACTTTTGTTCTTCTGCAGTAAATGTGGTACACCAGGCTGAAAGATGATACATTTGGTCAAACACAGTTGAGAGATGAAGGGATGATGGTGGACAGGTTATAGGGAGGGCCATTCAGGCTGACGGATGCACTGAGATCTTTGACTTGCAGCCGAGCATGCTGAGGCATAGGCGGACAGGTCCCTCTTCCAGATTAACTTTCTGCTGCTCAAGCTTCTGAGATTGATCTGTGCCAAGGACTGCCAAGGCCTCTGTGTGGGTATTGTAAAATGAGATTGGATCTATTCTTTCAAGGAAAGAGCTCTCAGGGTGGTGGGACAGAGAGCATTATAAAATAAGTATGGCACTTTTAATAAATCACTTTCAAACTTTATCTGTGATGTGCTCATACACACTGCATTATTTAGAATCACACAAATACTTTCAGGGTCAGTCAACGTAATTATTCAAAAGTTAAGCTTTCTTTGAAAAATAACAAAAGTCATTCTGCTTTTTACGAATTAAATAGAATAAATGGTTTATTTTGTTCTGATTCATCTATACACAAGTTTAGAGTTGTTGAAAACAGCAGATCGAGGTACATTCTTGATAGCATTCTTTAGTTGGCAAATGGAAGGAAAATGTCAAATATGATCAAAGGTTTCTACATTCATTATGTGTTTTCTACATGTCTTTGTCAGTACAGCCTCTTTCGTTTTATAGACTCCAACAAAATTTCTAAAATGTTTTTGTTACTCAAATTAACTGAGTAGCTTTAGCCCAAAAAGTGTGACTGACAATGAAGTTATTCATAGTCAGATGTTCCACACTCCTAAATGTCACTCTGCCTTCACATCCTAAAATCCTTCCACCTACTGAACATCTTCTTGTTTTCTTCAGATTCAGTTTCACACAAATCTAGAAATCTTAATGTGGCTTTATCGAGGCAAGAAATATTTAACCCGAAACATTGTATATTCTTAGAGACCCAATGATTGCTTCAAATTTGCCAACACTATTTTCTGTAATGTTGTTGTAATGTAACCTCGCTCTGACCTTTGGACGGACATCTTATTTGGCCGATTGGGACCTTCCATTCACAGATCACATACTATAATAGCCTGAGAGACTGAGTTGAAGTGGATATGCTGCCTGGGATGATTCATGCACACACATAGGAAATTGATGAAAAGTACGATAAACATATTTTAAGAATTGCATTAAAAGTATTAATAAGTTAAGGTTTATACCAAGATAGGCCATGAGTCATGATTTATTTGGTGATCCTTGTGTCATTAACCTTTTCCTACTCTGAATTAGTTTTTGTTGCAGTTGAAGTAAACCTTTACCCAGGAAATGTACAGTAAGTAGCACTGCCAGTATTCAAACTCATTGTCTTTGACATTAACAAACAGTAGGGATGGTATCGCTATGATGAATGTGATGTTAGCCACCCCTGCATCAGGCTGCCAAGAAGACTGATGCAGAGATCTCAAAAACATGACATCAAAAGTGATCTACATGATTTAGTAGACAGAGCTATCCATCCACCCATTACCTTTCACTTATCAGATTTAGAGGTGAAGAAAGTCAACCCAGACTTCCCTACCCCAGACAGGTTGTCCAGTTCCTCCTATAGGGGATTCTGAGGCGTTCCCATGTCAGATGGGATATATAACTCCTACAGCACGTCTGGGTCTACCTTCCAGTTGGGCGTGCCCATAAAACCTCCAAAGGGAGGCATCCTAATCAGATGCCCAAAACCTCTTAAACTCATTTTGGCTGCTTGTATCCGTGTCTTATTCTTTCGGTCACTACCCATACAGAAGCTCATGAACATGGATGAGGGTTAAAACGAAGATCAACCAGTAAATCGTGAGCTTTGCCTTCAGGCTCGGCTTCCTCCTCACCGTAGTACAACCATAGTCCGGTACAACGCCAGCATTACTGCAGACGCTGAACCAATCCGCCTGGCAATCTCATTGTCCATCTTGCCTTAACTTGTAAAAAATTACCCAGAGACGTTTAACCTCTTTCACTTGGGGCAGAGACTCACTCCTCACCCAGAGGGAGCAATCCACCTCAAAAGAGCCTTTTGTGCTGTAAATATGCACATAGCCAAATGTTGTTCTGACTATTTCATTTTTAATGGCCTTAAATTAAATCAATTAGACATTCATGAGAGACTCATTTGTGTTCCCAAGGCAAATGATTCAATTATGTTCTGTAAATGAGGCATGACTGACCTTTAAAAGAAAACTATTCATACAGTTTCCACAATTGCCTCCATTGTTTAGATAATGTGGTTTGCATCTCCGGATGTATATCAAATAGGGATTACATATTAGAGCACTTCAGACAGTGTCAGGTAACAACACAATATGCAAGACTGAACTAATCACTGTCCTTCAATCACAATAATAATGATAAAAACAAGATGAGAATTGAATGCAAAATGTGGCAACATTAGAGATTCCCAGCTGTTGAAAGTTGAACACCCTGTAAAAGTGTTTTTGTTTTCTGTATTTGGGTAGATAAGTATGGAAGCGTATTATCATGAGAAAATACAAACTTGCTCAGTTTTTCTGAATTAATGATAGTTATCTCAAAATTGTGAGTTATGTTTTTCCGAGAGATAATTCCTCTTCATTTTTATTTTGTTGACTTTCATGAACAAACTTTTCAAAGCAATGATGCATTTCACGGTTAGCAGGGCAACGAGGGTCAGTGCTGTCAGATGGTGCCCCCTTAGGAAGGTTTCCTACTGTCAATTTGCACATTGCTTTGGTTTAGGTTTGTAAGCCCTCAGGGGGCCCCTACTGGTCTGTAGCCCCAAGCAGTTGCCTGCCTTGCCTGTTGACAAACAATGCCTCTGCATGAATGAATGGATGTTCTACCTAAATGTTGGTTCATTTTAAATGGTATATTATCTTATTTTTACCTTAAAAATGTTATTCTGTCAAGTTTTCTTTCATTAAAACCTATACAAAAATAATTTAAGTGGATACCTATCTAGTAAACTCTATTTTTCTATAACAAATTATACCCAATATTTGCTAGGAATATTTATTATCCAACAGTCAAAAATGATCTATCCTTTCACTGCTTTCAGATACATCAGCAACTAAAGCAAAGATTGGAATGGGAAAATATTAGCGACATAGGGGGCCAGATTTTAAGTTTAAAAAAAGAATTCGATAATTCATTAGCAACAAGTAGACCTCACTCAACTTTCGCATCCACTGCCTCCTAGCAAACATGACTGTTTGATAGTGTTACAAAGTGTTTCAAGCTATCTTTGCAGTTAGCCCCTGCAGAGCTTGTGCGCTAGCTACTAGCCTACACTAAGAAGGCTAAGAAGCGAGCCAAACACTAATCAAAAGGAAAAGTGTAAATGACTAGCTACCAGAAGGCCGAACATTAGCAGGTACTGAAGGCCTTGTTCACTCATGTACAATATGATTGAGCTTAGAAGCGACTGCATGCTAAATGTTAGCTTTTGGCTCACAGCTGCTGTTAACAGACTCTTCTCCCTCTACATTAATATCTATTCTCTTTTGAGTTGATGATCACTAAAAACATTACGAAATCATAATTTATCTGATTCACTTTGTTAGTTCAACTTTCAGTCTGAAACACATTGGTTAATGCTAGCATGATTTTTTAGGTGTACAGTCGGAGGAAAGTGTCCACTGTGTGTAGATGCTCTGTAGGCCAACTCTCTTACAGCTAGCAGTAGCTTGCTACACAACATGAGAGCAACAGACTCTGAACAATCCACATTAGCTTTCCTGCTTACCTCAGTTTGCAGGCCAGAAAGCACAGCTAATCAGCTAGCTGCAGGCACTAAAAGACTCACTGCTGGTCTGGGCTTAGACCTTGGTACCTCTGCTAACATCACACTGACTTCACATGCCTTGTTAGCTAAACTGCAAGTTTGTTAGCTTTGACTGCTGGTCCCCTGCATGTGTGTCAAACAGGAGCTCAGCCTGCTGGCTGCTGCCAATCAAACCTAAACAGGGACACACCGCTACAGCAGCTGGGAGAAGAAAGGGGCAATTTGTATATTTTTCCAAAGAACTACATCACATCAAATGGTAAATAAAAGACACTATGTTTACAGCAGGCACTGGTTTAGCTCAGTTGGAAAAGCAAGGACCTCGTGTAAAGAGGCTTCAGTCCTCGTCACACTGGTCAATACTGGAAATTCTATGATAACATTTTATAGCCAATTTCTAAACTGTCAGAATATAAATGATTAAAATTTACAATCTGGAATCTCATTTTTGGCTAATTGGGAAACTTTGTGTTCTGCAGTAGATATTTTAGTAATGACTTAGCCATCTGTGAATTGCAACTCATTTATCAGTGAAAACAATGAAAAGTCAATAACAAATCACTGCATTATGTCGCTCTGCTTGTTGATTCTTCTGCACGACTTCTTCACTTGACTTTCTAATGTGTAAATAAATAAAATCCTATTTTGTAACTATTGATAATTCTATGCAATCTTTTTTTCCTCTCGCTGTTTTTCTTAATCATAAGCATATTGGTTTGAAAAATGACAGAGGACTACATTTGCAAAAAGGCAATCTATGTCCAATGCATGACGATTGCTTTCCTAATACAAACAATTAATCATTTGGTTGAATTAGGCAAAGACAGAGGGTTTATGTCATGAAACCAATAGATATAAGTCTTTATTTATTTATTATTATTTACAGAGGAGTGAAATGTGCTGTATGAGAAAAAATAATTCTGCTCAGATGGATTTTGAGACAACAGGGAAGTAAGAACTGTGTTAAAGGGTTAAGTGTCATACCTGAAATGGTTCCTCAGAGTTAAACGTTTTCCATCCTCCTCACACTTTTTTATTATCATCTATTTTTCAATATGCAATGAACGTTCTCTCCAAAAGCTCTGACTCATCTGAACCATCTGCACTGAAAATACAAACAAGTTATTCAATCAATGGTGTTTGCTAGACTAACAAAAATAACAAGTGTGTTGTCAATATTAAGTAATGTAACTCACCAAGAAAACTTTGTAGACCATCATTAAAAATGTTTTTTTGTTTTTGTTTTTTTGTTTAACAAAAGTCAGACGTACTGCACACAGAAGTTTTGATCCAGTGCAGATTTCCATTTTTAAAAAGTCTTCACAGTTGTAGTTTATTTTCAAGACCTGTAGCTGGTACAAAACAACCCTCGCCTGTCACAGATTTTTCATAATCATAATCAATAGGCCAGGAATAGCAGTTGAAGGTGAGTCCTGCCGATCCATCTTTCTCAATCATCTTTTCCTCTATTATCCCTGGAGTCTGTCTTTAGAGGCAACACCAAAGTTATTCCCACTTTCCCCCCAGAGAGTAACAGCACAGAGCCGAGGTGTTGTGAGGAAGCTAATGAATGTATTTGTCATATCTCTAATGGCTCACTATATCACCATCGCACCTTGGCTGGAGATTTATGGTAATCATGAGTGTGGAAAGGATTTTTTCTTTCAGTCTAAGGCTTTTTACACATCTCATGAGAACATTGAATTTACAGTGGCAGAGTATTTTCTGAGGAGAACTTTTGACAATCTGCCACTGTAATGAAACCCTAAAGATCCAGAGTTTGAGAAGTTCACATCAGCAGGACTGGAGAACTAAAGATGAGTTACTATTGATAAGACATGGTTTATTTTTCTGCCTGAGGCTCAAACCAGTCCATGCACACACAGACCAGTGATTCCATCTAAGTTTTACAGAGAAGTCTTTACCGATGACATCTCCATAGACATTATTATACTATCCTCCCTATTCCCTTTTAAATCAAATCCAGCAGAAGAACTCCATCTCCTTTCATTAGTCCCAAGTGACTTCATTTTGAGTCTATATTTTATCTACATTTTGCACTCAAAATGCAAATGACCAAGTGTCTCTGGTTCAGTGAAGAACAGAGCTCAGCTGTGGAAGATGACAGAAACATGTGTTCCCTCAACATATATTGAAGCCCCTTTCACTCAAGCAACAAAGGAAGCACAAATAGTACATTTTAATGAATGAAGGACCTCTCGTGGCTCGCCTCCAGTACCCTCATGACCCTGCAGGCGTCACTGTTTTAGACAATTAACTGCTAGGGGTGGGATAAATTATCAATACGGCAATTTGTGGTCATCCTGACTCTTGATAAAAAAAATGAATTCAGGCCGTGTTCACACTTGACTCCTTTTTTCAACTGCCAGCGCCTTTTTTACATACAAGCCTATGGAAAAAGGTAAAAGGATGACGCCTTTTTAAAAAGCGGACGCCTTTTCAAAAAGCGCTCCGCCCGACGCCTTTTTCAGTTAAATTATTTCAACTTTTCAGAAAAGCGCTGGGTGGCGTCAAGCGCCTTTCTGACAGCTGACCAATCAGGACGAGTAGTAACCTACGTCCCTAGTTACCTGTGCCCAAAAATGGTGAACTTCCACCAGATATATGTGCATTGCGTGTCCGCGCCGGTCTGTTACGGGTCCGTGCATCCTCATCCGTCAACACCCACCGGCTGCATTCTCAGTCTGCAGCATGGAGAGCACAGCCGGACAGCTGGAGTATGAAGACAAAGGAATTTCCGCAGTAATTTAACAGATTCACTCGCGACAGCACGAGATAATACGATGTTCGTGGTATAAAACTCAATAAAAACCTTATAAACACATAAACAAACACACAAACGGCGTTTTTTCTGAACCGTCAAAACGGAGGGTGTTATTCTGAAAATAAACCGGATGTTTTAATGTTGTATCGGTGTCTGACTTCCCGTCCCGCTGGTTCTTTTCTGTGCTAAATTGATGCGTTCTGCTCCGGCGCAGTTGCACCGCAGACCAGATCCTGTTGTTATGGTTACAGAAAACTTGCGCATGAGCGCTCAAAAGGCGCTGAAAGCAGCGTTTTTTTTCTGAAAAAAGAAGTCAAGTGTGAACACGGCCTAATATCAATATTTTAATTTATAAATACTGAAATTAAGTGACCAAAGAAGATGTGTACAACGATTTTAAAGAAAAAAGAAGACAGGATATTTTTGAACAGCTATGAAAATAAAATTCAAAAGCATGATTAGAGGTGAAACTGATGCCATATGAATCAATATCAATTATCACAGATTCCCTGTATCGTGATATGATAATTATTGTGGACCACGTATTGTGTGTCATATTGTCTCACACCGTATCGTTGTGTTTTTTATATTATATCAAATCACATTGTATCGAATCCTTCATGGTACTGCATCGCAACACATCGTGTCACATTGCAACGTAGCATAGCATGTCATATTGTTATGTGAGCTACCTTGTGATTCCCACCCCTATGCTTGCTGATTTCTAACATCAGGTAAGAAAGGTCTTACTGAAGAAAAGAAAGTAATTAGTCCACAAATGTATATTTTCGCTGCACTTTCTGTGACATAAGCCGTTCTGTATGTGTTGATCAGCTCCTATAGGATTGTTGAAGTGCGAACAATGGAAGTTTAATCCAGCAGCATATTTCTTTTGTATGAGTTTGGAGTTTAATTGTGTGTAGCTTGAATAATTGTGTGTGTGTGTGTGTGTGTGAGAGAGAGAGAGAGAGAGAGAGAAATATTTGTTCAGGATATCTCAAGGGCGGCTCCTGTTGCTTCTGCAGAGACAAGAACACACACGCATGAGGCGAGATGATGCCGGCTTGCTGCACGACTCTGATGCACTTTGAAAGCAACACTTGATCAGAAATTCCTTCTATGAGCCCACACATCCCTCAGACTTCAAACACGCCTCCTGAAGGTTAGGGGCACACAACCGAGGAGACGACAGAGGCAAGCTTCAGCAGCAGAGATGCCTAGCTCTGTTGACACAAGACATTAGCCGGGTATTTTCACAAACCTGCTGCCCTCGTGTGGTTGCCTCTGGGTCACAGACAGGATGTAAACATTTCCAACACTACAAAAACTTTGATGACAGCCATCAAGTTCTCAGGAAAGCAACTCCAATGCTGCAACACTTCATCACCTGCTAAATACCAGAGTGGCATGCAAACTTATTTTCATGTAGATTTAATATTGTAAACTCTGCATTCACACTTTTTACTCAGTTGAACAGTAACTGATCGATTCCCACCTTCTCAGGGAAACTCCATGATAAGACTTATAAGGGCAAAGAGCTAAGCTTTTGTTGAGGGCAGACTTTAATAGTGAGTAGGTTCGTCTCTAAGCTGTCTGATTTAATTTTAAACAATATTTTGGAAGGTCAAGCAATACAATACCTTACATTCCTTCCTAACAGGAAAGGGTCATTTGTGTATCGTATTGTTCTGCAGTCCTCACTGTGTAACCATGTTTTGCCATTCAGCATGGATTATAACCTGCATCCCGCAATTACTGAAAGATTCGTTTGCATTCATTCTGCTCAAAGAATGAAAGTTACAACTTTTGAAAACACTGTAAAAGTGTGTTAAAATTGACAAAGTTGAAATGTAGTCAAAAATGAAAATGCTGAAAGAGGTGAAGGACAGATTGAGTACATTTGTCTGATGATTGTAAAGTACTAAAAGCAGTTAAAATAATCAAAACAAAGAAAGTTTATGGACCTAAAAATTGAAAAGGTTTGAAGTATCAGTTGGAGTGTAATCACTGAAAGCAAGGGAACTGTCAGTGAAAGGTGAAGAATGAGATTCTGAAGTTATGTTGGTGATAAATATGTATTACCTTCACCCTGCTGTATTCATCGATGCTCAACGAAGACGAACAACTGTCACTACTTATAATTATAGCCACGTTGAAACATAATTTGGATAGGTCAATTCTGCAATTCCAAGGTCTGCTACTTCTTTTTAGCTCTGATCACAGTCTCTGAGGGACAAACTCAGAACTCCAAGGGTGTAGTTAATTTGTCAAAAAGCGATGAATACAAGGGGCATGTCTAGGTTTTTTTAAATGTGTTGGCGCAACTGGGGCATTGACCTTAGCAAGGGTGAAATTAAGAAGAAACGTCTGATTTAGGGATGTTCCCCTGCTAGTAAATTCAAAGTTGATCAAACGCAAATTTAAATTGAGACTAATCGACCAGTCTCAGGATGACAGCGTCTGTGGGTAAAACAATGTCAGTGTGGTTTGACTGTGGCTAACATTAGCAGTGTTGGCAGCATGCCTTCGGTCTTCCTTACAGGTTAATGTCCACATGGCTGTGTTGCTTACACATTGCCTTGCTCTAGTGGTACAGTAATGCAACATTTAACCTGACACAGCCTACATAAATACTTTATCTCCATTTTAGATCAAGTCACCGCCAAACTGCTCCTGCTACAAGAGGCCACCTGTCCACTGTGCTGATTTACATCAATGTATGGAAGGATGGCAGTAGACATCAACTGGAGTTACAGCCCTGACTAGTGGCAGGTGGCTGCATTACAGCTTAGACACAACATGTAACAGACATTTTGGTCCTGAGTTAATAGAAAATACGTTATTAGTTTAACTGACAAGTAATTGTGGTGCTAAGTAGCAATTGTGATGAGGTTTAATGGCTGAGTAAACTAACCTTGTACATCCCTAGCGTGAATAATTTATGTTAAATGTCATGTTATGTTTAATGATTGTGTTCTCAGGGGTGCAAACTTGTCACCTTTTGGCGAAATTCGCCGTTTTGGATCCCAAATAGGTCATTTGTGTGATTTATTTAGATCTGCAATAAAAATATTTGGGTGGGGGGGTTAAATCTGCGACATGAGCTGTCATGCTTCTTGCAGCCGGCGAGCACAGTCCCTGCACAGTCCCTCGTTTCATACTGACTGCGGTCAGAGCGGTCTGATTGCTCAACACGGCCCGAAGATAGTACTTCCGGGCCCTGTAGCCAATCAATGCAACGCGGTCGTCACGAACCCGTCCGCATTGTTACAAAAACCTTGGAGGTGAGCGGCTGGGCGCTTAGACGCTCCGCGGACCATTCTTGCACTGACCGCGATTGCGCAATATCGCTGCACCGACCGCAAGAAGCATGAAACCTGCTTCAATGAGTCGTAATGTGCAGCACATGGCTAATTTACATAACGTTATTTTTTCGTGAAAACACTGTGGAAAGATTCAAAGTCTGGCTAGCAAGCCAGCCTTTCTGTTAAACATGCTGTCTGATCTGTTTGGTAGCCATAGATTAAGATGTTGAGAGAAATGTGTGTGTCTTAGTACAACATGGTAAGCCCTGTTCTGCAACTTCATCCCATTTATAAAAAGGGACTCAAGGTTGGGAGCACAGGTTTTTCATGTTTCACTGAAGCTTTATCAAAAAGTTAGAACAGAACATAGATATCGACAAGCAATTGTGTTTTTCTTCTTGTTTGCACCGCTTCTTTAGTCGGTCTGATTGATAAAATGGTCTGTAAATTAACATTTTAAAGCTGTTATTTAAAAAAAATCTTCCCGGGGGGCCATGCCTCGGACCCCCCTAGGGGGTTTGGATCCATGTCACCTTTTTAATCCCTGATGAGTTTGCACCCCTGTGTTCTAGAAGAAGCAGTTAAATGTCTGATGTCAAAGGGCTGCCAAGTTTTATTTTGCAATCGATTAATCTTCTTCTATATTCATCGATAAATGGCTCGGCCTAAAAAAAAACTGATCAGTTCTGTTTGTTCATTTATGCACGGTCTCAAACTCAAACATATTCTGTCCACTACAATATAAGGACAAGGATAAGCTTAAAGTTTTTATGGTTAATCTAAAAAGCGTCTCATATATTTCCATTTTCTACAGGTGAAAAAATGGAAAAGGAAACTACAAGTGGAGGTTTTATAAATTTAAGGTGAACAGACTTTAAAAACACATGATTTCAAGGTTACAAAGGTGCTCACTGGCTTGAATACTTCTCTTTGTCCTTTTCATGATTGCACTTCAACTGTCATATTGTGCTGCAGACTATTGTATACTGGACCACTTCAGATGAAGCTACAGTCCTCTAACTGACAATCTGTCTGAAAGCACAGTGATTACATATTTTTTCTCTTACATGTAAATGTCTATTTCCTTTTGTCCGTCTCCCTCTCTTTCTCAAAACACACAATGGATAACAACTGACAGAAACCCTAATCCACAACTTCCCTCATTTTGACTCATACTTAGACAGCCACTCTGTCTCCCTCTCATCTCAACGTTTATTTTTCCTCCTGCTCTCTGCAGATACATAAGCTAACCTTTCTTGACTCCATCCTTCAACATGCCCCCAATTAAACTTCTGACCCAGACTATCCGTGCACTGGCTCACAAGCTTAAAAAAAGGACTTAAGTTATAAAGGCAAGGACCCAAGAAGAGTCAAACAAATTTCCCCTCGAAGAAACTCTTGAATCACTCTCACAGCAGCATTAACATCTGGAATAAGTTTGCCAGAAAAAACTTAGAATTTACAACAAAGCAATAAAATAAAAGATTCTAACTTATTCCCTGCATGACATTTTTTGTTCAGATTAATTGACGATAACAGAACATCTATCATCATTTCAGTTTCCATTCTAACCCCAAATAAATACTAACAATTCCAAGATCGAATGTCATCATAACTAGAAATCACATGGTATTCACTGTATCAGAACTCATGCATTCCCACTTTGTACTTTGTGTGCCCAAAGAAGTTGCTTTGTTACTATGAGTTTGGCTGTACTGAACTGGATATTGATCTGTGCTTGCATAGAGGGGACTGGCTAGGATGACAAGGAGCTAAGTCTTTGAAAGGTTGAGTTGAAGGTGGCGTTCATTCAACCATTTATATTCATGACCAGATTCTTGCTGAGACTGTAACATCGTCTGGCAGGAATGACAGGAAGAGCTGGGTATCATCAGCATAGCAGTGGTATGAGAAGCCATGAGAGTGGATTATTGAACCAAGTAAACTTGTGTATATGATGAAGAGAAGGGGGCCAAGCACTGACCCTTGGGGCACCCCTGTGGATAAACTGTGCGCTTTGGACACTTCTCCCTTCCAAGACACTCTAAATGATCGCCCGGAGAGGTAGGAGATGAACCAGCAGAGGGCAGATCCTGAGATACCAAGTTCAGAGAGCGTGGATAGGAGGATTTGATAGCTAACTGTGTCAAAGGCAGCAGACAGGTCTAGCAGTACTAGAACTGAGGAGCAGCTGCAGGTCAGTCCTCGCAATCTAACTGGCCAGTCCAGGTACCAAACCAAAACCCTAATCTATGATTGGCCATTTGCTTTATCAGAGGCGGGATTTATGAAAGCGCCACTATTTGCTGTTTTGCAACAGGCTGCTAGTAGTTTTCTTTGAATTTCAATGTGGAATATCCCTTTCATTAGACCTTTAAATTGTGACCTTGGACAAAAATATTCTCTTTGAGTCCTCAAAGAAATAAGCCAAGAGAATTTAAATGTTGCCACTCTGTTGTGTTACATTTTAAAGTCAAAAAATGTGGTTGTGAATATCAAATCTTTTAGATACTTTAATGATAATATTTGACAGAAATATTTCCTTCTCCAAGGGGGGACATGACAGAAAAGGTTTGTAGAGTAATGAGTTAACAGCAGATATAGCTTAAGCTTCACCGACTGCATACAAATGATTCCTACAGTAGGTCTCCACCCAGCTGTTAAAATGTTTGCTTGTTTCCATAAAATATTTTTTTCATTTATTGCAATACATTCCTGGATGTGTTTACCCTAAGATTATTATTCTAGGTGTGAACTGAGTATGCAATGGTAATGAAGCTGGCCCTGTTCCTGACAAGTTAGCAGTCAGTCACATTTAAATGTTATTATTGAGAAGCGTGAGAGTCAAGCATGTTTCTGTTCAGATTAATAACTCAATATAAAGCTACACTTGTAGAATACTGAGCACCCCAAGTGTTGTTTTTGATCTTGGTTTCGGCTTCGTCGTCCTGAATATTTTAGGTTATAAATATTTACTGCAGACATTGAAACACAATAAGTGAAGCACAGCATACTTGATGAAAATGTTTTTTGTTTAGGATTGGGTGGGGTGGTGTTAGACAGGAGGTATGCTTTTAGCATCCACAAAGAGGAAAAAACGAAGAGGAGGACCCAAGTGCAGAAACCAAAAACCACGAGGAAGCCTAACATGGGTAGGAAGACGTTTTCTGGGAATGAAGAGGTGAACACTAGACACAGGGGTAATCAGACACAGGTGAGACTAACGACACAGGTGATGACAATCAGGGCAATCAGAATTGAGGGAAACCAGACAAAAGGAGGAAGTGAGACAAGGCAAGACACACTGGGGACAAGTTTTACAGAGTAAAACAGGAAACACTAAAGACAAGACTAGGAAAATGCACAAACACAGGTAAAAGGGAAACACGAGGAAGTTGTAAAGGAAGTTGTTTTGTTATCATAAACTTAAACTTATGTATCTTGGGCAAGTTCTGAAGTTTAAAGAAACATCTTATTCAGGGGTTTACTTTTATTCATAATGAAAAAAGATATCTTCAAGATGTTTTAGTCTTAAAAACAATGTGCATCATGTTTAGATTTGATTTCTACAACAGGAGAAGGGTTACCATATGGAACCAGCACAACAACAACAACAACAACAACAAATCAGCGGAAAAAAAAATTCTGCCAATTGGATTATGAAACCAACAAGCGGACAAAGAGCCCTGATGTTATCACAGCAATAACGGAGAAAAACCTTTCTTATTCTTCTTCTCCGAGCAGTTATATCACTGGGGATTTTCTGCAGCATCCATCACCCGCTGAGCACAGCAGCAGGTGAGCCTGACCGTGAAATCTTTCATCTGAAAACTGTGTTTCACAATCTCATTCATATCATGCCAGCACAAAAGGATTATATTTCTATTACGGAAAACATTCATGTTTCATATTTTTGACAAAATATAAATTGAGGTGTGGCAATATATATTGTTTACTGAGCCTATCTTGGTTTTTATTAATGTGACTTTTGCAGCTTCACATTTTAATTAAAACCTCAATTATTAAAGCTGCAGCAGTAAATTAATTACTATTATATTTAATATACAAAGGTCACATTTGATTCACTTTCCTTTTGTAGCTGTTGAAATGTTTGTGTGATTAAGACTTACTAAATACAATCAAATTCACATTTCATTAAACTCAGTTAAATTCACATTCCAGGCATTAAGCTGATAGAGGTGATGGAGAGCTTTCATATAAATACCGTAGGAGTCAAGGTTTCTGAAGTCAACTTTAAAGCTGTTCCAGTCCAGCCAGCTGTGGTACAAACACAGGCAGCAGTTTAATGAGACAGCTGCTCACTGATGTATGGGATGACCTCATGATTGACCTTATCCCTAATGTGTCAATCACACTGTAAATCTCCTGTCAGTATCGAATTAAAAAAAAAAAAACACCCTTTACTCTGAGTGTAGAAAATGTTAATACAAACCCATATACTGTACCTGGAGTGTTTAGGTTCAGCGGGGCCAGGGAATTGTGATTGGGAGAACTTCAGCAGCTGAACTGATTTTTTTTTTTGACTGGTAAGGAAAAGAAATCAATATAAAAGGAAAAGTTTTAATAATGCCTTTTAAGTCATTGATATGCATGTCACTGAACCTGGACTGGTCGCCTGTCAATTACACGGCTGACATACAGAGACAGACAACCAGCCACACTCACAATACCTACCATACCTACAGGCAATTTTAGAGAGTTTAGATGCAATTGACCTAATGAGCATGTCTTTGGACTTTGGACAAATGCACAGGGAGAACATGCAAACACATTACTTATTCTGTTAAACTGAATAAATTCAATGCTTGCAGTCTCTCTTTAACAAGCTCTGTATTTCTGTGTTGCCACCGTAGACTGTAGAAACTAGTCTACAGCATCCCTCGGCCTCCCTCCTCTGAACCAGACAGAGACATATTACCCCTGAGTTAGGGTCTAGCATATTGTGAATTTGCAACCAGAGTCTGCCAGTAGGGATCAGCCAGAAGAGCCATTTACTGATGTCACGCTGCGTCTGCTAACTAAAGCCTGAGACACACACTAAGAGAGTTTTAGAATCTCAAACGATTTAAAACAAAAATGTGGGACCACACACAATGTTCAGCAAATATTACTTGCGTGTATTCTGGTGAGGTTAGGTCAAGATGTAATGCAAAATGACAAATATGTGTTAATATTTTGTGTTTGAACCTCATATCAAACCAGAATGTTGTTAATATTCATTTCAGCCCATTAAGATCCTTCTGAGTAAATTGGTTTTGATATCATGGCAGAGATTTTTTTAAAAGTATATCCTTATTTTATACAGAATTCAACACAAACACAGTCTCCTTTCATGGTCTGTTACTGTATGACTTGTACGCTCTCCCACAGCAGCTCCATTCTGCTCATCAGCTTCATCCGGATGACCGTATGAGAAGGAGAGGAGCATGAGGTCCACACCAGAGAATTCATTAGCAGCCTAGAACTGCATGGCCCCATCACTTCTCTGCCTCTTAAGAGGTAGCCAATGGAATTCAGGCTAGTGGGCGGCCTGAGGCAATGACTCCACCACTCGCGGCTGGAGAACAGTAATTGGACTATGTGTGAGATAAATCCGGGTTCTGACAAGCTTCTCAGCGCAGTGTCGCCTCGTCCCCGATACAAAGCTATCTCTCTGTCACTCCAGTGACCTGCAATAGCTTTGTAAGCTTTTCAATGGAGGTCAGTGGAGTGACTGAAGGTCGCCTGTCAAATCTTCTAACTAAAACAAAAACACACACAGTAGTTTTAAGAGAGGCAAAAGGAGGGCTGAAATACTTGAGAAATGTAACACTGCACTCCACATGTAGATTATGAAACTTGGTACTGTTTTATTTGAGAGTGATGATGTAGTACAACTCAGCTAGTCAACACTGTGCGGAGCATGAAGTATAAAGCATGTTAAATAGTTTCATTGGGTCATACAAAATATAATTCCTCTTTATCTACAGCGATAGTATATACCTTTTCCCCCCACAATCCTTCAGGAGCAATATCCTCTGCTATTTTTTGTACTGATAATGGAGTAAGAAATACCTTAATGTACAACTGCATATGTCTGTGGATAATGGAAGCATTACAGTAAATATGGAGTAGAAATAAACATCCAACATTGAATGACATTTGTTTACATTTGCCACAAAAAAATTGAGGTGTGCGTGTTACTGTAAACTTAAAAAAAAGAATATATTCTAATGTACTTAAAGGATTAGTGCCGGAGTGAGGTTGTAAGAGAGATTTATACATTATTAATATATATACAATAATTACTGTCAGTGTATCAGCTATAGTAGATGACAATTGGCACACGACCAGTTCTGAAAAGACGAGTTTCAGAAAATCAAATGTTGTCTGATAGTAAGATGAAGCTTTGGAAAAATGCAAGTTCACAGGAAAAGGGATTGTAGGTGTTAAGGTGGGTGTTTTTTAGATGTCTAAAATGTGTTTGTTTTTTTTCAAGCACTGTGAAGAAGAAATAGATCAACATTCAGGTCTGAAACTGAGGCCAAAGCAAAGTCGCCATTTCTTTCTAATGGCAAGCAGGGCGCGAACCCACTGGTAAAAAAAAAAAAGATAATTTTTTAATGACGTTTATCAGAAAATACTTCCTTTTCTTTCTTCATCAAACTTTTCCCTAACAACCTACTGGTCTAAATCACTTATTTCTTTCCTCTTCCATTAACCACTTAGAGATGATTTGTTGTGAGGAGAAGTGTGTTTAGCTTTTTCAAATCTGTAACTGTACTGTTTGACCCTGAGGAAGACAGAGTGCATCGAAACATTAGTCCTTTGAACCTAAATTAAATTTGCCTTAAGTGGTTTTTTGCGCTCCAGTACTTTCTTTGGATCACGTCTGAAAGAAGGAGTCCACTGATTTATATTTATATATTTATATTCTAAGGTCCTTCTCTGATAGCAGCGACCTCCATTTGTGGAGTGGCTACAGTGCAAGAGTTTCCAATTAATTCATATTTTCAAGTATTCGTCCTTTTTAGAGTAAAATAGATGGGAGCAAGAGATGCTTTAGGTTGTGGCTTTAGGTTTACAGTTGACAAGGCAACACCTTGGTGGCCTTATTGAGCCATTCATTGTTCTAAATGAAACTCTACAGAGTTGTCTGTTCATTTCTTTGTAGAATGTCAGAATAATCATCCAAGTGTTTGTCACATTTACCAAGAATTATAAATGCACATTGCAAACCAAGCTCAATAAACTAGATGGCAAACCAGCGGCCTCAAATGGCAGTCCAGACAGTACCGGGTGTCATAACAGTGGCCACGCCCACTTCCTATAAACACAGGTTTTTTTCCCCCTGCTGTATACATCAGCACATTTTCTGTCTGAATGCAACCAGCCCTGGTTTCTTCAAACTCAGAGAAAAACCAACGACCATCTACTGTAGGAAATACACAGACCGTTGAAAACTGCTGCATACAACACAACTTTTGAACCAACCCTTTAAGCATTCATTACACATACAGTATGTACAAATGTATACAGGCCAGTAAAACAATTTAAAAAAAAGATCTTTCTTTTTCATTTGCTCAGATGAAGAACCAACATATTTTGCATCAGTTTCAGCTGTTAAGTCAAAGTAATGTGTCAGACATGCATGCATGGTGTTGCATGATCAAATATGGATGAGATGTTTCCAGTCATAGGGTATAACATTGTTCTGTGAATGGGAAAAGGAATTGCACTACTATTGACTTTTTGCTGATCACTGGCAAGGCTTGTCCATTAACATAATCTCTAACAAAGCAATTTGGCTATTTACATTGTATAAATAGGAATGTTATATTATCTCCCAGCAGAGTACCACCTCTACTTCTGTGACTGTGTACAGGAGACACTTTTTTATGTTTTTCTCTGCACCGGTGAGATCTTTACGTCTTTTCTTCCGCACGCTGTTCGTCGTTGTAACGTAACGTCGTCGTCTTCTCCTGTCTGTTGCTTGGCAAAGTTGACAAACACCTGCACAACAGACACCCTGAATCAGTACAACATTAACGCGGTGAGCACAAACAGGTACACAAGACCCACGATGCATGGTGATTTCAAGGTCAAGTCAAGATAGAAGTTACAGTATGTTTTCAAAAGTTTGAACTTAAAGAAATAAGAAAGACATCAAATGTCAATCAAAAAAAAAGATGTAAATATAAACATATATGTTTGTGAAGCACTTGTTTAAAGGACCAATATGAAACCCTGACACCTAGCGTTTAAAATGGGTACTGCATTCCAAATTCAAAACATTGAAGAGAGCTGTTTCCCGCCGCCCCCTTCTCCCTTGAGCCAATGTGACACTGAAGCGTCACTTTATCCCCTTTATCTCTTTATCTCCAATATTTATCCCAGTTTTCTGGTCGCAGAGTTTATTAGAAAAATGCAGAGGCTTTTTAGGTCGGGTAGAATCAGTTATATCTGAACCAGTTGGCTTGCCCCGCTTCCTTTGCTGCAACACCTGTTGGTTTGCCATCTTTCCGGGCAAGCCGAGGGGCGCCTAAAACATCTGTGTGGGGGAGCCTTAAAACTGCCTACCTTCTCTGGTCAAAACCATTTCAGACCATTCACCTGCTGTATTGTTGACAGAGAAGCCAGCACTTCAACATAGCATGTTTCCTTAATGTCTGATTATATAGTAAGGTCACATTATCAATATATTCAGTAGATATATTACATATTGCATAAAGCACTTTGAATTCCCTGGTGTCTGAAAGGTGATATATAAATAAACTTGCCTTGCCTTTTGGACCTTTGAGTATAAATTTACTTTCTGCATTTTTTGATAGTGAATCAAAATGCTTCATGTGTAGTTTAGTAGGAAGCATGTGTTGATTAAATTGAGAGGTTTTTAAACAGATTTCAACATGATTTATTATAGAAACCCTGAAGTTATGCATGCAGTAATTGTTAGTTAAATGTATAGCAAGTAATATGATTGACAAACCCTTTCATGTCTGGTCAGTTTCGTGTCTTACCTGGTCCAGTGTTGTCTGGGAAACAGAGTAGTCTTCGATGCTGAGTCTCTCTTTATTGGCCACCACCAGCTGAAATACCCTGGCTAGAGAGGTGGTGGCGATTTCATACTGCAGCGTGTTGTAGTGCTTCTCTCTCTGAATGCAGCCAGGGAAGCTGCTCTCCATGAAGTTCTCTACAGGCTGCAGGTCTGGTGACGAGCACGCTTTAGCTGCCTTGATTTTCATGGTCACTACATAGCCGTCACCAAATCTGGATGAAGGAAAAATGTCATTAAAGGGTTGAACTCTTTTTGAAATATAAATGTAGATGCTTACATTTACTGTACAGTGATGCTGAAGAACCTCAATTTATCATATTGTAAAGGTTCAGAAATAAGCATATACATTTTTTTTTAAACCTTGGATATGCCATTACATTCTTCAATAGTGATGATGAAATGACATCCGATGAAACATTGAAATGTGCTTTTAAAATTTTCGGAGCCTTTAAATCTGTTCTTAATTCTTTATATCTTCTGAATCTATCGTAATTCCAAATTACAGAAGAGTTGTTTTCGTTTCACTTCTGAGGTCTTTATCATCCACCTCCTCTTCACTCTTCTCTCTTTCCTCAGCAATCATGCTGTCAAACCTCACTGTAGCACACAAACTAATCTAAAGATAGCTCACGTCCATCTACTGTATAACGCATGGACGTAGTGTCAGTGATGTTGACCATTGGTTTTTGAAGAGGCATTTTGAAGCCAAATGTTGGCGGTCACCATATTGGAAATGCTATTTCCAACTAACTTTTAGACAATCTTGTAACAAGCAAAGAGCTGGAACCACACCCACATGTATGCCAAACTCTTAGCTTTCAAACAATCAAAACAGATGAGTTCTAAAAGATAAGTTATAGAGACCAAAACTGTTTGTTTTTTTAAACAGGCTGTAAACACATTTATGTCTGTAATAATGATCATTCCAATAGGTGACCTCATGGGGAGTCCTTGGCTTTTGGAGTCAGACTCAAGTGGACACTCAGGGAACTGCAGTTTACTACACTTCCACATTGGCTTAATCTTTCACCACCATAGCTAGCTGGAGCTTCATCTGATTGGTTCAATATTGTGAGTGAATGATGAATATTTCCAGGACTTCTTCTTTTTGTTATTAATCGCAGTTCAGGTAGTTTATTGCAATGTGTTTATTGCACATGCTCATACATTATAATATAATAATAATTCTGCAATTACGACCACACAAACCTGCAGAAAAGTCTCTTACTTGTATTTGAGATGTTGGATTGTGCCCAGACACTTGAAGGTCCCGTTGACCATGATGGCCAGTCGAGTGCAGAGAGCCTCACACTCCTCCATACTGGTGAAAAAACAAGTATAATCCATCTTTATTTTTACTGCTGCTGTTTCATGTGTACGAGTAATCAATCATAATTTCCCTCATCTAAATGTGAAAACTAGTCCTGATGTCATCAACAGCCATTGGCAGAAAAGTTAACTGTTCGGTCAGCTGCGGCAGCTGCTGTGTGAAGTGGAGTAATGAGTAATGTCATTGGATGTCAAACCTGTGTGATGTGAGCACCACCGCCCTGCCGTCCTGAATCACACTCATGATGGCATTCCACAGGAAGCGTCGAGAGTGAGGGTCCATCCCTGTCGTGGGCTCGTCCTGAACACACACACAACCCCAAACAAACAACAAAACTTAACTCTCTGAGCGCATAATTCCATATGAACCGAGACCAAATCCTTTTCTCTATCAGCATATGGCAAAGATCTCACATTCATGCCAATTTGAATCTAACTGTGCCTCTGCCTGCCAATGTACAAAACATTGCAGGCCAGGCTTGACTGGGCCCATATGGCTTCCCATCTGGATCCATAGACCATTTCATTGATAAATCTCTACATGAAGCCCAAAAAACCCCAAACAATGGGCTCCTCGTCATTGGCTAGCTCACCAGCAGCACCAAAGCTGGGCAGCCAATCATGGCGATGGCTGTGGAGAGTTTGCGCCTGTTGCCTCCGCTGTAGGTCACCGCACAGCGGCCCGCATATTCAGTCAGACCCAGCTTCTGGATGCCCCACTCTGCCACCTACAGGAGAAACAGAGAATTTATATATATGCTTTTTAAAGCAGACAACCATTACCTTTAACAAAATAGAAGAGACAAGTATTTTCCACTTTTTGCATTCAACAGCAGGAAGTTTGTCTTTCACTAGCATGTGGCTTGCACACCAGGTTCCTAATGATAAATATTGAAGGGATGTTCACAATTAAAATGAAGTGCTGTGTGCAGTATGAGGTAACAGGTTTACGCTTAAGTGTCCTTAATGAATAAGATATTTTAGGGAACCTGAACACTATTTTTTAATGAATGTTTTCTTTTCAAACTCTGTACCATTGCTCTGAAGGCAGAAGCTGAAAATTCAATTAAAGGATTACTATGGAACCACTGTGGGAGTTTTGAAAAGGTAAAGGACTGGTTTAACACAATGGAGGTCTTTTAAAAGCCCTTATATGCACCCCCTGCTGAAAACTAGACTTTTCATAACAATTAACAATTAAAAAGATAAAAACAAACGTGATCACACAGTGAACAGCAGGAAAGAGACAATCGTCATGACAAAACTAAAAATACCCGACAGATACAAAGCTCTGTGTGCAGTGCTGAGCTTAACAGTGGTTTCCCTTGCAGAATAAAAAACCTCCTTAGGCAGGAAAAGATGTTGTAAAGCAGCAGGAGTCTCACTCACTCTGGGGATCTCAGACTCTGGTACCCCTCTGAGACGAGCATACAGGTACAGATGCTCCCTGCCGGTTAGAAGCTCATCAATGGCGTCAAACTGAGGGCAGTAGCCCATGTTCTGGTGCACGTCCAGAATCTCTGACAGGATGCTGCAAAAAAAATAAAAAACACACCAAAAACAACATGAGGTGTCAATGACTGATGTGAGCCAGTAGAGCAAATAACAGAGTAAGAAAAACAAACACTCAACTATTCTCAGTTGGGTTAATGATACAGTCATTATTTAAGAGCTAACAGGAGGCGCATTCATCTCAACTACAGTGTTCTAAAAGAGGATTCGATTCATTGGTTCAAAATCATTATTAAGTTTGTAGTCTGTAGGGACTTGGGTTGGGAACCGGAGGGTCGCCGGTTCAAGTCCCGGTGCGGACCAAATATGGAAGTTGGTCTGGTAGCTGGAGAGGTGCCAGATCACCTCCTGAGCACTGCCGAGGTGCCCCTGAGCAAGGCACCGAACCCCCTCCCCACCATCAGCTCAGGAGCGCCCACTGTGGGCCGCTCCGTCACTCTGACATCTCTCCATTAGTGCATGTCCATCGGATCCTGTTTCTGCATGTGTGTGTTCATGACTTACAGAGTGTAAAAACTGAAATTTCCCCTTGTGGGCATCAATAAAAAAAAGTAAAAAAAGTCAAAAGTAAAGTAAGTAGAATCACAGAGCAGTGAAAGGGTAAGATGTACTTCAGCAACTCAGAAATACATCATTATTCAGTGAATGTTTCTTCGTAGCATATTTTCTTTGGTTTACTACTTGAATCTCTTTTTTTCTATAGCCTTCAAAAACCCTTGAAAATAAAATATTTGGTTGAATTGCGTCCACGCTGAAGCTTTAGCCTGTGAGGTGAGGGCACAAGTTCACGCTGAAGTATCTTACTGAGGTTCAATGCCAAAAAAACGTCTCGGAACAGATGAGATAAATGTTGAGTTTATCTTTGAAGACTTTGAATCACCTGGGTTGTAAAAGGTTTGTAAGAGGTGTAGTATCCAACAATGGTTTGAATGCACTCAGAGGGGTTTATTTATTTATTAAGATAAGTGCATTACTCTTTAAAGATGTGAACGGATAAAACTTTAACAACATAATAACTCTGACGCAGCTTCAAAACAAAAAGAAACTATAAAAGATTTTAACATTTTGACATCAAGCTCTCCTATTTGAGAGAACCTCATGTGTGGATTTCATAGTCGGATAGTGTCATTAAACAGACGAACGTCAGATTGACCTTCCTGTGATTAAACTTTCTAACTCAATGGACTGTTTCTGGTCCTCTCCCATCTGGAACTGCACGTCTGGATAAGACTGAGAGCAAAGTTTTTATTTTACAAATACCATCTGATCCAGCCCCGGAGCAGGGCTTGTATCCAATGGTCCGGGGGATAGTTTTGACTGATCTTTATGTACCTGTATCCAGCCACAGTGGCCTCCCCGGAGCTGACATCAGTGTCACCAGTCAGCATTTTGAAGGTCGTCGTCTTTCCAGCTCCATTAACTCCCAGGAGACCAAAACACTACACACAGGATAAAAGACAATCAGTGTCTGGGTACGAGGACAGGCTCAGCTGAAATACAGAGAATGACTCTAATGAACATATTCTATCCGGCTTCATTAAGTCACAAGAAATGTCCTTGTTCATGAATTATAAAAAAATATATGAACATTTCAACAGACATCATCAGACCACATATAGAGTAACTTAATAATTACAGCTGCTGATGGTAAACGACTACTGCTACCTATCGTCTGTGTTTCACACACTATGTGGCAGATCTTTCAGAGTGTATCGTTCCATTAGTAAACAGAGAGAGAGAGAGAGATCTTGATTCATATGAATATAAAACACACAGAGGGAGCTGTCAGAGTAAACAAACTCAGCGACTTTACCTCTCCTGCGGGAACACCAACACAAATCCGGTCCACAGCTGCCCTCTTCCTGCCCACATACGTCTGTGCAGAGAGAGGAGGCAAACTATAAAGGCAGGCTGTGTGTGTGTGTGTGTGTGTGTGTGCAGCACTCTAACAACAAATACCAGAAATTCAGAGATACAAAAATCATACAATAAAATACACCACACCCGTTATTATGTTATCATCAGCATGTCTTTGTTCTGAACGATAGTATGTTTTTATTTTCACACATTGTCGGCTTGTACTCTTCCTTTTTTATGTAAATACTTTATTAATCCAGAGGGGAAATTCTGGTTTACACTCTGCTATTGAGAGACATGCTTTCTCACACACACAGGCCGAATCAAACAAATGCACAGTCTACACACTGCTAGACAGGAAGCAAGCCAGAGCTGTTGGGTTCAGAGTGACCTGGCACCTCTCCAGTCACTGCTAATAACATAATTTGTTCCCCACCGGGACAGTGACCCTCTGGTTCCCAACCAATGGGCCTTCAGACTGAGCTGCTGCCGCCCCCGATTGATCTTTATCCAAACTCAGTGTTCAAACAATAATGACGACTGAGAGTATAACAATCTGTGAGGGTGGATCGGTTTAAACCTTGATTCAATTTAAGAAATTGTGCAAATATATTTTCAATAGGTGAAGGTAAGAGGAGAGATTATTACAGCTGGTTAAATGTATTGATTCATGAACTTATTTGATCTGCTTTTTACACAGGGGAGGCATTTGTGTTATCAGTAGGTAATATGAACTAGAAAGTAGACAAGAGTTAAGATAAGATACATGTAAACTTCATCCTACTCCTTCTGGAACATGTACTGCTTGTTTTGTGTTGAATACGGTAGCTGATGTGGTTGTTTAGGTTGAACTTTCATATTGTGTCTTTCTTTTGTCATTTATTATTTTTAGACTTCCTTTTATCAACATGTTTGAAATAAAAGTCTCACTCAGTCAAGTAACGTTGCATTACTGGAAATAGGTCTCAAGACGGGTCTAAGTGAGTGACACGCCCCCCTGCACACAGATGATGATTTTTCATTGATATTTATGGTCTTGGTCTCGATCCCTAAATGTCTGTTTGCTCTAACTGAATCTGTAAGTTATTTTATCAGTGTTGTTGTGTCGCTTTTGTCATCCAAATATTTACCCGATGAAGACATGTAGCTGGTAACTGTCTGCTAATAACATTAAAGGGACTTGGGACTCCATTTTCTCTTTTTTGTTTTTGTCTTTCATCTAAATAACCGTTTAAGGATGACAGGAGAAATACAAGTGAGGGCTAAACGTATCGCTCTAGTACATCTAATATGCTAATGACAGTCTGAAGTATATCAAATACCTTAGAGAGGTCTCTGATCTGCAGGATGTCTGTGTTGCTCCCTCCTTCATTAATCCTCCTCCTCTCTGCTGCCACGTCCACGTCCTCATTTTGTTTATGACTTTGTTTGCTCTCTGATAACCTGAAGGATGCACACATTAAAAAAAACAAAAAAATTAAGAAGACCGTATCCAAAACAGCTTCCCCATATCTATCGGTAGGGGGTGTTTTAGTTTTGACCCTCTGTGAAAGAATCTTCCTGGTTAAATGAAATGTCATGACACTGGTCTCTTACCAGTGGTCCACGAAGAAGCGGTACTGGATCAGAAGATTGAGAATGAAGTACACAAAGCCTTCCACCGCCATGAAAGCAATATTCTTCCCCACAAAGTCCCAGCGGAAAGGGTCCTGTGTGAACTCTTCACCTGAAATCAGAGACAGGGTTGTTCTGAATTTGAGCCTTTCGTTCACTCAGGACACAATTAATGTGTTTTTTTTAGCTTTACAAACTTAATTTCCCAGACAGCCACAACAGCTATAACTGAATACCACATTCCCGTGAGCTAGGTTTTATTGCAGAGAAGAGCTGCAACAAACAACAGACATAAACCAGTTGAAATGATGGAAGAACCTTCAGGGAACTTCATCAGCTTAAATGGTCAACGAGTAAATCCTACTTACCAAATCTGGCATAGACATCAGTAACAGCCTGGTTCATGGCCATGTCGATGAGCCCTCGCCCCAGGCAGAAGTGAGGGAGCACCAGCAGGCCTTTCTTCAGCCACTCATTGAACATCAGCAAAGGCTGTATCACACATGTGCACACATATTCACATTTAGGGTTAGGAGTGCAGGGGTTAAATAATACTGCAGATCAGAGTGTGCATTGGACGCAAATAAAACAATAAACAATCACCCTGACCAGATGAATCCTGTAACTCATCTCTGATGCTCAGTATTGCTCTGAAAAGCATCATCTCTGCGGTGCATCATACAACATGTTTTATTATTTTCTATGTCCTGAACTGCAGTGCACCCAAACACAAACAGCTCCTGCAAACGAGCGAATGAATGCACTAAAGAAGACTTCAGATAAAGTTTTGAATACTGCATTATTCACTTTACTATAAGCTCGGACTGCACTCAAGGCAAAATCTTGTTTTAATATCACTCCTCAGCAACACTTCTTCCTGACGGTGCTGAGCAGGTCTCATACAGTTTGTTCATCATAGTTTGCAACTGACCAGCAAACATAACGGTGCCTTAATCAGCTGGAGCCATTTCTTTTCTTTCAGAAGTTGGCCAAGACCACAGTAAAGCTTAAAGGAGTCAGTATTAGACATTCATTTATCAGCTAATCAGAAACAAATCTAAGTGATTGCTGATAATGCTATGTGTGAATAGATCCTTATCATACAAAGTGATACAAACTTGTTCAGGTGTTTGCAAGACCTGATATAAAAATGTGTAAATAAATCGTCTTAGTTGTATGTTTATAAGCAAGTTTTTCCTCCTGCATCAATCTACTGTACGATCTATGTGTCCTCACCCGATTGTTTTCGAAAAGCTCCAGGATGAAGGTGATGGCGCTGCTGTTGATGCCTATGAACAGGTTGATGCAGGAGAGTGACACATACGCAGTACTGGGGATGTTGAAAATGTAAGACATGGGATACATCATAGGCGTCACTGACCACCTGTAAGACCAGAGGGGAAGAAGAAAAATAAATAATTACATTTCAGGGTTCAGGGTCATTGTCTTGCTCTTGTTCTCTCTTCTGAAGTGAATTTCCTTTGTGTTGTAATCAAATGTTTTAAATCCAGTTGCATTTTATCGTTTTTATAAGTGAGGTTAAAAACTGCAAAACAAAATGCATCCATATCAAACGAAGCAAAGTCTTACCCATAAAGTAGAAGGAGTGTTACGAGGGCGGGAAGGTTGGATGGTGATGTGTAACATTTTTTGTCAAAAGCCATGAAAATGCCAACCACCATTGCAGTGCTGAGAGTGTAGTTCATCTAGAGCAAAAAAAAAAAAAAAAACATGAGAGCTATCAATGATTGTAGGAAAATAACCAAATACATGATACTAGTTTACTGCAAAGGAGTTCATTTATTGAGTCTATATTCACTAACTGGATACCATTGTTGTTGACTCCATCCCTCTGACTCACCATGTCCCAGAAGAAGTTGGCCACCCAGTACACCAAAGGGCTGACGCCGCTCACAAACTGCAGGTGTTTGGCCTTGGTCACACGCTCCTGGATGAGGTAGAGGACGAAGCTGGCAGGGATGAAGGACATGGCGAAAATGACACAGATCGCCACCACGGCGTCTACTGAAGTGGTCAACCTGGAGGGAGAAGCAGATAAAGACTGAGCTTTAGTTTCTGGTCTATGACCGTGATGTCTTCTGAACATATGTGCCATTACAGTTTGTGTAACCTACAAGAGATGGAGCAGTTCAATGAAAAACGAATCCTTATGAAAATGATTAAAGCCTAAATTCAACTATCTTCAAAGGGGAATAAAAAGGTGTGACATAATGAGTCAACCTAAAATGCATTCAATCAAAATGTTAACATAATGGTAAAAGCTTCTGGGAGGAACTTTGTCCTGATTTTAGCGCCCCCTGTGGTCAAAGGGGTGATGCTTATCTCAGCTGCTCTTGTCCTGGTAATGTGTAAATCTTGTTTTCTGACAAAAAAATCTCACCCTGCTTTGTTTTTAAAGTCAAATCAAACTTTGGGTTGGAACATTTTTCAAAAGCAGGCTGTTTCTGCAGCTGATACCAACCCCACAGCAGGAGTGACAGGAATACAATAACACAAGTATATAAAAAAGAATCTGCTCTGATGTTCTGGCTTGCTTTTGTAGCTCATATAGAGATATTTGTGTTATTGTTCAGTCTGTTTCATAACCAGCTAAAAACTCTTCACTGGAGCTTTAACTTTCTCAAAAAGTTTCCTTTTTTAAAAATTGTCAAACTGGTGTTTGAATGCCAGAGTGAGAGCAGCCGTTTCAAAATTTAGATAATAGCAATAATAAAAGAAACATATATATATATATATTTTTTTTTTTAACAGCACTACACCCAGACACCGCATAATAAAACATATACGAGACTCCTGTGAGTTTAAAATGTAGTCTGTGTACACAGGGCTTCAGTGTTCTCAGCATGGGATTCCTACTCCTCTTTCAGAAAACCCAATGCTCACTAATAAATCAATCCTCTCAGTGTGTGATTAAAGGTTTGTGTGTTGAGTTCCACTCACACTGTGACTTCAGAGAGCTGCTCTTTGGTGAGGTTCAGAGGGTGGTTGATGGCGGTGATGCCAAACTCGACGGGCTTTGCAGAGCGGGGGAGGAAGGCCCGCAGGATGGCGTTGTTAGCCACGTTCATGAAAGCCACCATGGCGTGCCAGCCTTTGTTGTTATACCACACCTGACAGAGCAGGGCGTCGTTAAAATGCATACAACAACCTTCTGATTCTATTATTCAAATCCTGATCTACAACATAAGCTGGCTGACCTTCATTTTTAATAAACCATTACTTTTAGTGCAAAAATAAAGCCATTACAGCAAGCACTCACAATCATCACCTCTGTTATGTGTTCTGAATGTTTGCAATTTAAAAGCACTAAACCAGCATCACTGACAGTTTGCTCATCATTTCTGCCACTAACTAGGGTGCTATTTATGGAAACGTTTCCTCCTGTATGCTTCCCACACATACCTTAATGTTGAATTCACTCTCCATGAATCGTAAGAAAGGACCGATCTCCCTCAGTGCAAGCCGTGAATAGTAACCCTGTGAAAGATAAGCCTCTTCATTAACTGATTCGAAGGCCTTTACACACAGCTCACGTTGTCAGACGTTTTGAAAACAGCGAGTACCCCTGTGATGTTGAGCATTTGTCCCAGCTGGTGGAAAGCGCTCCGGATAGTTTGGGGGTCGACGTCCAGGATGGGAAGCTGTCCTCCTACCGACAGACCTCCATATCTAAGGAGAGAGAATATTTCCAATTAGTTTCCACAATTACTGCACAATAAAATACTGAAAAACCAGAAAAAAGTTGACAATTATTACCTTTGTTCATTCACCCAGTATTTGCTCTTCAAGCTGTGAAATAAAATTGGGAACATAATCAAGCATGTGTGCTGCAAGTCATTTAAAGTGCGCGATTTAAACCCTCCTGGGAGGTTTGAGCACACTTGTATTTCTTTTTCAGTTCCACCTCTTTTGCATCGCCATCAGTTAAATGAACACTCACCTAGCTCGGATGAGGCCGGGGTAGGTTTTAACTAGGTAGTCCGAGATGTTCCTCTCCGTCAGATCGAGCATCGTGTCTCCCGAAGCCTCGATTCGATGGCGAGGAGGAAGACCTCCGGCTCCAGCGGGACAGATAGGCATCATGGTGAGCTTCTCACTGGTGCTGCACTGGCAGGTCGGAGACGGGTTCCTCTTGTTCCACTCTGGACTCTGTAAGATGTCGCTGACTACGGGGGAGACGTCAGGGTCCTCCCACTGTGCGGTGCTGTTACTACACGTCATTCTATGGGAAGAGAAGAAGAGAATGACAGTGTGATGAGCAGTGAGAGGGGACAGGATGCTTTAACCATAATGTTTCATTTTTATTTATTTTGTATTGTGAGGCTTTAATACCAACTTTAACAGACCCAGACTCTGTTTAAGTAGAGAGCCAGGTATTGACAGTGCAGATTCTACTTTCTCTACCCACATGGTTTCTCTCTGAAGTATCAATTGGGCAACCCCCTTCACAGGTGCGTCGTCAAGTTAGGCCACAACCCCTCGATAAGGCTCAACAATTAGTTCAGGCATCCAAGAGCCAACCCCCTCCATGATAGCGCTCACCACCAGAGGCGCTGCTTGTCAACAGGCAAAGCAGGCAACAGGGGGAACCAGACCAGTAGGGGGGGGGGGGGGGGGGGGGGCGCACCTGAGGGCTCGCAAACTTAAACCAAAGCAGGGGCCCAAAATGTGCATTTTTTTGCAGCGACAGTAGGAAACCTCCCTTAGGGGGGGGCCACATCTGACGGCGCTCACGTTGCATGCATTATTGCTGTGAAGACCAAAGTTTGTCAATGAAGGTCAACATGTAAAAATGAAGAGGAATTATCGGTGTATAGGAGAGAAAAAAGAAACGGGGAAAAAAGAGGAAGAGGAGTTATCATCGTGACACTCCAGGCATGATGGTGATGAACGCTGGTTGGATGGCTCCCCCATTGATTTTCGCCTAGGGCCCGCAGAGACTCTAGAATCACCACTGCTCACCACCGGTCACACCCTCTCACAGAACTTCATATACACAGTGTATATACCACTATGTGCATGTTTGCAGAGCAGGAGAAGGGTAGTCATGTAATGTTCCTATCCTGTCCAATCAACAGTCCTGATACTTACCCAAGTGGTTCCCCCTCCATGCAGCGTGTCCCCAGGCCCGGTCTGTTCAGTAAGCGCTCTGTGAAGCGTTTCATTTTGGGGTCAAACGGTTGCTCGTTACTAAACAAGGACGAGAAAATACAAAGGAATAATAAAAATCAAGCTTTCTTTGTAGTATTTCTGTACGCCTGAGGACAGATAGACATCACAGTCAAGAAGGAAAGCACAACTGAACTGGCATAAACCAAATTATATTTTTGATGGTAATGTTTCAGTTGTTTTTTTAAGGCGGTGGTCGCACTTCAAACTATCTCATGAGCTAGGTGCGTAGGGCCACAAACTATTAGTGGAAAAGAAAAAATCCCGCACACTACTCTCGCTAAATATCACCAATTTATTAGAAGAATCACCCCATGGTTCATCTCAAGGGGCAATCCCTCAAATAAACAGAATTTCTCACAACGTTTCGGTCCCTCTGAACCCCTGTCAAGTGTGTTTTTCTAATAAATTGGTGTTACTTAGCAAGAGTAGTGTGCCAGATTTTTTCTTTTCAAATAATGTTTCAGTTGTTATAAAACGGGAAAAGTTGTTGGTATGTGATAGAGAGCCAATATTTTATTTTTTCTTATTTTCTAGTTTTATTTTTGGGCTCATAATTGAAGAGATAGACAGAGGATAGAGTCAGAATCAGGGAGAGAGATAGAGAGAGTGGGGAATGACATGCAAGAAAGGAGCCACAGGGTGGATTTGAACCCAGTCCGCCCGCTTAGAGGACGAAACAGCCTCTACATGGGGTGTGCAAACTAATCACTAAGACACCAGAACTGCCATTATGAGATTCCTTTGAGACAACTCTGACCTGAAGAAAGTGAACTGCTGTCCGTACATCCAGGGGGTCAGAGTCAGACTTGGGTACTCTCCAAACGGAGGGACGATCTTGGTGAAGATCAGAGCTATGAGGACAAAACTGGCAGGCAGGACGATCTGAAATCCCCCCCCCCAAAAAAAATTACAGATCAGAGAATAAAACTCACACATTAGTTTCAAGATATGTTTCTCATCTCCTAAGCAAAGTAGATTGTTATTATAAATGCTGCTCATCCACATATTTCTGTACCTGTGCCAGGAAGTCTTTCTTGCTTCTTGTGGCGTGGTGAAACCTTTTCACGAGCAGCGCGTGGAACTGCTTCAGGGTCAGAGTGAACCCTTTCACCTGCCTGGAGCCCCGTCCCGCACTGCTGTCTGACGCATCATCAGTAGTGCCATTGGCCTTGATAGCACCATTATGTTCTGTGATCAACAAGAAAACAGACTGTCAGAACTAGACAAAGTATCATGCTCACAGAGGCAGTGGTAGCAGGTTGGAGTAGCAGGCTTGGGATCAGCTGCTTAGATCCCCTCGAGCAAGGCACCAAACTTATCTGAAGATTCTGATTTAGTTCTATGCATGCAGCTACATTAGATGTACGTAAATTAATCATTTCATTATGAAGCAATGCTTGGCAAGAGAAGAGCAAGCAAGCAGAAAACACTTTCTAAAAAAAAGACTAAGAATAAACGCTAATAAAAGAATCCCTTTGAATCTTAACAGCAAAATTAGAGCATCTGCTCTACAATCTAAACATCTGTGGAGATGTAAAGTTTGACACAGAAATGTCAGAAACTGTTGTGCTCTGTGATGATAATTTATAGGATGGATTTTCTGTGGATGTGTTAAACCTGTCCAGATATGATTAAAAAAATTATAGATTATCATACCATACATCAGGACTGACGATACGAAACGATTTGATACGATTCGATAACGTTCAATATGATGGGATACCATACAATATGTTTTGATATATGATATAAATTGATATGATATGACATGATACAACACGATACGATATGACACAATACGATATGATATGATATGATATGATATGATATGATATGATATGATATGATATGATAAGATACGATGCGATACAACATGACATGATGTGTTATGGTATGACACGATACGACATGATACAATGTGATACGGTATCGTACGATGCAATTTGACACAAATACGATGATATTGAAATGAGATATGAAACGATAAGATAAGAAAGATTTTTATAACCAGTAAGTTGTGGTACAAACAGTACCAAAAGTTTATTAATGATTGACCAAAGACATTTAGACTCAATCCAAAAAGCCTAATAATCTGTCTCTGACCTTCATCACCAACCATGTTGCTTTTTTTTCTTCGCTTCAACATCCACTGCTCTACAGATGGGAGCATACAGGTGAGACACAAAACACACATACACAAACTACAGGGTTAAAACGGAAAATGATACACCACCACAAGGCACAAAATGAGGTGAGTGAGGGAAGAGAGGTAAAGGATTTACCGCTACAACAACTTAATCAGAACAGGTGTAAGGCAAAAAGGATTAACGACACGTTACAGAGAAAGGTCAAAGGGTCAAAAATTCAATCCCAGGAAAAGGCCATGTTGAATACCAGTGGTGGTATTTACCAGGAGTGATGGCATGACTCGCTGCTTCTCCGTCTGCTGTGACCTTTATGAAGATCTGCAAAGAAGAAAAAAGTTCTGATGACTGATAAAAAACTTTTCTCTCCTTAGACTCAGATGCTGAATAATCTTCATGTTCTGCTAAAAAATGTATTTAACAAAAAAAAAACATCACCAGAAATGTATTCAAATGTAGAAATGAAAAATACTGCCAACACAGTTCTTATGATTACACCTTAAAACTTCCATTTCTGACAATACATTTTATTTTGTTTTTCTAAGACAACTTAAAAAACAATTTGTACAATCTGAAGTATTTCTAGATTTAATCTTAGTAATCTGGTCTTTTATTTTGCGTTTGAGTTGATTCAGTAAGAGTGTTACAAATAACTAAATGGATACGCATTGGAAACAGGTTGAGTAAGGTTCAAGGTGATAGGGTCATCAAATAAAAAAAGTAGGTTAAAAAAAACCATTTATCCTGAATCAGAAATATATTTATTTTCGGAGATAAAAAAAAAAAAAAAAATACAAATGTTTTTGTTGTTTTTGAGCTTTCTTTTTTACTCAGCTTTTGGATTTTTTTTTTACTGAGCTTTACTCAGCTTTGGATTTAAGTGGAACAAATATTATTGGGGCAGATCCAGAGGGATTGTCCGCAGTGGCCTTGGCCCCCCCTGAAAAGCTGAATGCCCACCAGACGTGCCGTCCAAAAATCCGACTTTGAACATACTTTTTTTATTGCTTTGTCCTTAATTAAACTAACAGGTCATATATGTGGCCACTCTGTTGTGTTACATATACTTCATGGCACCCTCTGAATAAGAAAGCACCCCAGTCACAAAGGGTATTGGCCACGTCCTCACCTCTTCAAGTGAAGTATCAGAGATGCCGAAGCTGCTGAGGCCCATGTCAGTGAGCGTCTCCTCCAGCTCCCTGAACAGGCTGGCGTACGCTCGATGTTTGAAGCCCTTGTTGGGGAGCAGGTAGGTCAGCTCCTGACCAATCGTCTCGATCAATTTGGCTTCCGGGACGTGGTGGTGGATGAGGCTACTGATGCTGTCTATGTCCCCTGATAAGAACACAGAAAACCATCATTCCTGGGGAGTTTCTTCTATTCCCCCCAAAATAGCAGAAACTCATGAATAAGACAAAGGAAAGGAAAAGTGCTAATTATGCCTAAAACACAAAACAAACACTGTTATTCCAGCTCTAAAACGCAGTTAATTTGTGCTAGGCTCGTTACATCTAAGGTGTCCTCAGGCAGAAATATGAGGGAAAGCCACATGGGTCAAATTATAAATGTGAAACAACAGTGAGTTCTGTCTCTGTGTCTGTTTGAATCAGAACAAAGTTACACTGGTTAATATTATTCGCTCTGTATAACTTCAGTGCTATGAAGCCGAAAGAGAAACCAATTGTCTTGTGAATTACTTAACAGGTCCTACGTATGCTAAAATAATTACATCATGAGGCAGAAAAAACAAGCTTCCATCGTCAAGAGGAATGGAAAACAACTTTTCAAATGCTTGTGAAAAAGAGAGAAAACAGGAGCGCTTCTGTTTCCCTCAAACCACAAGTGCTCATGGAAGGGAATACTTAAAAAAGAAAAAGTGAAGGGAAACTTAAAACCAAAAAACATTGGTATAAATTATCCAGGTTCAGGCACGCAGGATGGTTTGAAAAGTAGAAGGCCTTTAATTCATATGGCTTGAAACGACAACTCAGGGTGTAGTGCCACACTGAGACCAAGAGAGTCATTATCGCTGCAGTCACCACAGGTGAGTATGCACTAGCAGAACAATACAAAACATACAGTATCCTCTTACCATCCATGACTCTGTCTAGGTGCTGGGACTGGTACTGAGACTGATCTTTGTGTCTGGTGCAGATGGAGCAGGAACAGGAGCAGTCTGAGGCACAGTCACAGTCGTTCTGAAAGAAAACCGCAAAGGAAAGAACACCTTGAACAAAATTCAAAACTCCTGCCGGGAAAAAAACTCAACCTTTAATGGAAGAAAATCAGATATTCTCTTTTTGTGTCTCTCGTGTTTGATTATGAGGGATAAACAGCCGGGGTGGAGACGACACAGCGTGCTGCTGGGTTTCTGGATGACTTTGTGTTGAAGGTAAAAAATAAAAACTTGCCTCCCTCTTCTTGAGATCCTTCATCCGGCGCACAAGAGTCAAATAGAAACCAACGCCGAAGCAGTTTTTGAGGAAGAGGGGGGATCCGCAGCAGTGGAGTTGTCCTTTGGAGATGATGGCGATGCGGTCGCTCAGCAGGTCGGCCTCGTCCATGTGGTGAGTCGACAGAATCACTGTCCGGCCTGCGAGAGAGTCCCACTCTGAATAAGGTGTCTTATACTGACATTTCATGTTATAGAAAGAATATCTCAGCCACTTCTACGTGGACATAAAAGTTTGACATTTCAAGTGTGTTTTTTTTTTTTTTAAACAAGTTGTTGAATTTGTGACTGCAAGTGTAGCTCTTGTTGTAGCTGTGTAGCTGAATTTTTCCTTTTGATCACTTCACTACTTAATTCAAGCGCCTCAGGAAGGCGGAAAGCTGTGAAGGAGTTGTTTGTACTCTTCAGTGCCTTCAGTGTAGCAGCAGTAAGAAGTTGATCTGAGGTGTGAGCTGTATTGATGTGGGTTCAATGTAGATGGAAAGGGGGTTAAAATGTCGACCAGCAGGGCTCAAATGTGCAACCGGATGAGTTAAAGAGGTCTTTTACCAGCTCTGTATTTAAGCAGGAGATCCCAGATGGATCTTCTGGAGTAAGGGTCAACTCCAGAAGTGGGTTCGTCCAGGATCACAACTTTTGACCCGCCTACAAACGCCATGGCGACTGACAGTTTCCTCTGCATGCCCCCTGTAGAGCGTGTGATAGAGGGGAACAGCTCAGAGCAGAAACAAGAATACAAGAAGGACATTTGACCTTTTGTGCTCTCTTGAACAAAATGTTAGGAAACAAGTGGTCCACCTGAGAGATTCTGAGCCTCGTCATCCCTCTTGTGAGGCAGCCCGAGGTCGACCAGCATGTCCTCCACCTCCCTCTCCGCCTCGTCCTGAGTCCGACCCTTTAGCAGTGAGTAGAACAGGATGTGCTCCTCCACTGTGAGACTAAAAGGAAAACAGGGCAACAGTTTTAAAAAGTGCATTGGGAGGTAAATCTGTAATGTTGGCTTCCACCAAATATTGTCAAAGTCCCAGTTTGTTTGTTTTCTGAGATTGTGCATTGACACTGCTACTCATTATTAAAGCTCCTGTGAGGACATTTTAGTTTGTGTTGATTTTGGCGCCCCCTGTGGACAAAGCGGTGCCTTTTATCTTTTTTTGTTGATTTTTTTTTTTCTCAAGAAAATGTCACCCTGCTTTCTTTTTCAATCAAACATATCACTCACTATGAATCTTTGCCTTGAAAAAAATCTACCTTTTTTTGCATTGTGCTGTTAATGACGTTTTCTGACACCTACTCAGTGCCAGTGTTTACAGGTGTTAAAAGTAACTGTATGGAAATAATGCATGTTGATGCTGATGGCCTTCTTTGTTTCTGTAGGTTATAACGGAGCATCACGATTGATTTCAGTTTGTTTCATTTCCTGCTCAAAACTCCACACAGGGGCTTTAACTTTCCCTCATTCATAGAAAAATTATTCAACAAGGGATTTTAGATTTTCTTCAACATAATATATTATTTCTTACATTGCTCTTTTTTTTACTCTTGATGCCAGTGCAGTCAGCAGCGTCAGTAATGTAACTCACTGTTTGAAGAGGATGTTGTACTGAGGACACATCCCCAGAGACGAGCGGATGGTGTCCATGTCAGTTCGGATGTCTCTTCCGTTAATGTATGCCGTGCCAGATGTGGGAGGGAACATGCCGGTCAGGATGGACCTGGAAAGAGCAGAAACTATATCTCAGGGGGTTTGCAAACTTTACATTCAGACCTTTTTAGGAATCACAGTAGGGTGGTCTGGATGTGTGAAATATTGTTGTTTTATAAAACAGTCAGATTGAAAGGAGTTGGCGCTCAGGTTTAAATGGAGAAATACTGCTTGAACATCCTCTTTTTCAGAGAGGTTATTAAATCAACGAGTTTTTCAAATTATTGAAACTTGGTAAAAAATGTTTTATAAACCATCAAACCCTGGAAGCTACAGAAATCTTTATATTTTAAACCTAAACAGTTTCTTTCTGATTGAATTACTCTCGCTTTTTATATTTGGTCACTGAGATTTCGGACTTACATAGTGGTGGTTTTCCCAGCGCCGTTGTGTCCCAGAAAGGACGTGATCTGGCTTTCATAAAAGTTGATGTTGAGACCGTCGACGGCTGGACGAGAACTTCTATCAAACACCTTCACCAGGTTCTGAATCTGCACCCCCAGGACCAGGCCCACCGGGTCGGCTTCAAAGAACAACTGACCTATAAGAATGAAAAAAAATAAAATAATAATAATTATTACTAGAAGAAACTTCATGACTGTATACGACTATGACAATATAATCAATCATGCAGGTATACATGTTGGAACACTTCTGTATACAGGTACATATTTATTGGTAATATAAACTAATAATGTGTTTACGTACACATTCTTTGTCTTCTGTCCATCCGAGTGGGATTTTGATTCAATTTTTTAATCTTTTTTATTTTGTAAGGTTCTCATTTTATTTTTATGACCCCTTTTAAAAGAGTAAAAAAAAGTTTTTCAGTACAATTTAAACTTATATTGGGTTAATGGTTCACTTTCAAACCAGTTTAATGAGCAGCAGAATATTTAGCTTTAACTTTACAGTTTTACTATAAGCGATACCTACCAGTTACACTAATGGAGGATTGTAATTCCCTAGTCTCATATCTGTGTGGGTTCAGGTAGGGTGTGTTTCCCTGCCCTGTCCACCAGATGTCCTCGGTGTGTTCCCTAAATGGCAGTTCAGCGTCACTCTCCCATCTCCAGTCAGTCCCTCTTTAGTGTCCTCACCTTCAGTCCCCTCCTCCTGTCCCTCCTCCTCCTCCTGATTTGCAGTCTCCTCTTGTTTTCTCAGCATCTCCTTCTCCCTCTCCAGCCGCTCCCTCTTACTCTGGTGCTTACAGGTTTTCTTGCTTGCTGAACCGTTACAGTACATCTCTGGCGTGCCCCTGCTCTCTACATCCTTCTCCACGTTGTTTGCTTCAGGTTTGTCAGGATCTAAAGGAGACAACATTGTAGATTGCATTTCCTGGTTGGGATTTGAAATCTCAACCTGCAGATAGAATCATTTTTTTTGCAGGTGCATACAATCCTTATTTAAATGTTTCTATGAATTTTCTTTTGGTTTTACCTTCTGCTATAAGAGGCTTGTAAAATATGATAAAAATGATTTTTTGTATTGAAGATCTAGAGCAGCAGTTAGGGGTTGATTTTGTCCATTTTCATTTCAGACCCTGTTTTCATAAGTGGTCCTCCTAAACTGCATATACCAATATAAAAACTAACATCCTGCTCCAGGAGGGCTAGAGAGAGCACTTCTATCATCTGGGGTCCTGACTTGACTCTTCTATACTGAAATTCCCATTAAGACCACAATCTTCCTGCAAGTGATTAATTCTTAGGCACTAAAACAGGGTGAGCGATACTTACCTTGCTCAGCTGTTTCTGAGTGTGAAGATGCAGCACTTTGCCAGTAAGAGGGCTGGAATGGGAAATAAAATGGTCGACCAATGCCGTACTGTCCTGTGAATAAGAAATGTACAGAATCCACAGAGTAATGAGTTTTTTAATGCCTATAAAGGGGTCAAATTAAAGTCCAGGAGTGAGTCAGCAGCCCAACCTGGGAAGACATTATCCAGATACCAGGCCAGGAGGGCGTAGAGGACAGCATCAAACACCATCATGAGGATGGAGGTGAGGAAGGAGTATTTGTCTTTCTCTAACGGGCTGGTCCAGATGTTGTTCCACTGCAGACCTAAACCCTGCTCCTCATAGCGCGACAGGTACTCCGTCCCAAAGCCAAAGGCCACAGGAGACAGCAGGCTCTAGAGAAGCAGGGGGGGAGAAATTAATCATTTGACAGAATAAGAAAAGTGTAAATGAGTATTTGATCATCTGCTGCCTGAATCACTGCTCTCTGTTATATTAATTGAAAAACAAAAAAACAACGACACAGAAATAGACATACAGCTGCTAGTTTCATGTTCTTGGTGATGCGGTCCTGCCAGGCGAAGCAGAGTATGTGCGGCAGATAGAGGGTGAAGTAGATGATGCCGCTGCAGGCAGCTGCCAGGTTTGCCTTGTTGAAGAAAACACTCATCAGGAAACACTGCATGATGGTGGTGACAGTGAACGTCAGCAGGAAGAAGAAGACGAGGAGGGGGTTGCTGTAATTTAGCACTTTTCCACCCTGGGGAGAAAAACAAAGTATATATTGTGGGTTTTCTTTCGCCATAGAACAGATACTTTTAAAATCATCCACAAGAGGGCGCCATTTCCCACGATAAAATTTTGACCCTTTACTCAGAAAACAAAATGTTTTTGTTTTTTTCAGGTGTTGCAGTTGCTCTTGTACTGACTATTGAAATACAAATAAGACATAAAAACAAACAATTGATGAAAATAAATGTTATTTTTAGATTCTGGATTCTTCAATATTTTTGCACAAATCTGTCCTGGTTGATTTTTCTTCACACATAGGATCTAAATACCTTTAAATTTTTTTTTTTTTTTATGTACACATACCTATGTATGCACCCTTTGGACAGGTTTCTCTAGTAAAATAGATTTTTTTTTTTAAATCTCATTGGGACCTGCTTGTTGAAAGAAAAGTTGAAAACACTAAATCAATTAATAAACAACCTTGACCCCCAGTCTGTCTACCTTCATACACCCTCTCTATCACACTCCCCCTGTCCACTCACCATGATGATAGTGGTGAGCAGCGTCGTGCTTGCGGTCATCATAATGAAGCTGTCGATGAAACACGTGTACCAGATGACTCCGTTGTGGACGCCCATGGCTTTGAGAGTCTCCTTAAGGCGCATCTCTTTCTCCAGCACGATGCTCTTCACAGTCATGGACACAGAGTAGATCCAAGCCAGCACCATGAACAAGGGGAAGCAGCGGTTCAGCGTGATCATAAATCTGGAGGTCAAGAGATTTATTAAACAGATGGTTGATCTCTCTTTGATCACCTGTTGGAAGATCGTGATCAGGACATTTTAGAATGTACCAGTTTCAGAGAGAAAACTGAACTCGCAGAAATGGCTGGGACCCTCAAAGGCCCCGTGGCAGTACTTACAGGTCATCTACATAGCACGGGTATGGCATCTGCTGGACGTAGACCCCGAGTGGCCAGTCGTTTCCTGTGTGAAGCTTGATGATGCCATGTTCAATCATGTCCTGCAGGTAGGCAAAGCCCCCCCATATGTACCTCTGGTCCTCTATGGGGTCTGCTCTGGGGCCGGGGTCCCAATACCTGAGAGGGAAGTGGTTCATAGGTTTTAAATATCCCAACCAGACAAACTTCTTATCTTTGTTTTTTCATGTTTTTTGTTGCAGGAGTTAATCCCAATCACAGTCTCCATTCACAACATTGTAACAACAGAACATCCCAAAGCCAAATTCTCTCTCTAACACACACACACACACACACACACACACATACACAACATGTACACTGCTTTTACTTAAGCAGATAAGTCGGAGGCAAAGCCCTCTTACAGTCTGATTACTCAATTGTATAGCGGCCGGACTCCCACTGGGTCCATTACAGCCTGCTGTCATTAAAAGCCTCATTAAAATGGTACTTAGAACCAACATGTATTCAGGTGAACTGGTTGTACAAACCTTACTGGTTGAATTCAGTCCAATGTTAGTCAAATGTATTTTACTGATTTTACTTATGAGCTTGTTTTTCCTTGGCATTAAAGAAATATTTGAACCACACATTTTTGATGGCAAATTTCCCATTTACAATCGTTTGGAAAAATTGGTTGGTCAAAAAATATGCAAAAAGAAAAAAAAAACGTAAATCTCTCCTTCTCTCCTACCCAGTTCATGGCTTTTGACCTTTTTTTTTTTAAATCCTTTTGAACTATGTGTTGCACCTTTTGCAGTTTTAAACAGCTGTCTCACCAACTCTGAAGTGAGAATGCAAAAACAAGTGAGATAAACAATAGTTTGCGTAAACATAGACTAGTCTGAGTTACGTCACCGATTAGATTCTGAAAAGGTGTTATGAAGCCCAGTGATGGCGGAGGCCATATTGGAAATGCTATCTATAACTAACCTTTGATCAACCTAGGCTGAGATGGAGCTGAGGTGGGCTTTGAGTCTCTGTACAAACAACTATAACATGCCCAGCTGCCAGCCCCTTATTATGCAATGTATCCCTAACTAGCCATAATATAATGAAAATGGAGGGATAATAAACAACGTCACTACCTGAACAGTTCAAACTAATAAAGAAATAAGCTATAAAAATCAAAACCATTTTAGAACCAGGCTGTATAAATATATTGGTTTGTTGTTCATTTTTCAACACTGGAGCTTCATGCTTGTATGGAAACTCCCCAACTATCATAGACTCATACAACTATAAAATATCAACTTATAATATAATGTACTTTATTTTAAATGGTCTCCAGTAAAAAAAAAAAAAAAAAAAAGGGGTGGGTAGCCCTCATCTCTAAACATGAATCCACACATCTGTATCTGCTGACCTGTCTCTGATCTTGTTGGTTCGCTCCACCGCGTCGATGTCCATGCGGATCTTGTACTTGACATGCGAGGGAACACTTGTGGTCCAGGGATACGTGTCCATGAAGACCACCCCGGCCCAAAACTTGTTCTTCTCCAGCAGGTGCAAGGCCTGATGGATCATCTGTGCCTCATCGGTGAAAGGCACAAACTTATCCAGATTGATGCACTAAAAATCAGAGCAGAAAAACAGTGTCATGGGTTTTATATGATACATGTGTGTTTGTTCATGTCCTTACAGAGGCTGTGTGAGCAAAGAGTGAACATTAAGTTTAATTCAACTTTGATGATGATGATGTGTGTGTGTTTGTGTGTGTGTGTGTGTGTGTGTGTGTGTGCGCGTGCGCATGTGTGTGTGTGTATTTGTAAGTGCATGTCCAGGTCTTATTGAATTAAGGATTGGATTAGTAGTAAGAGGAATTTGCTATATATAGAGCTGGGAATTAACCCCTTGATATTGTCCGGACTAGAATGTGTCTGTAGTAACTCTTACAAGCGGGAACGTACCAAATTCTTGGCCAGATTCAACCAACTGTATTTATCTCTATGAACTTCAGTTGTGTCAATAAGAATCAGTGTGTACACAGCTCACATGAATGACAGCACACAAAGAACAAACCACACACACAGCGAACAACTATACAGAAGGAGACTTTTAAAATGTAGAAACACGTCTTTCCACGTCACACTTTTTTTTTTACACACTACAGCCCCTTTCACACATCTACTCCTAAATAAATTCAAGATGATTTCTGGACAACCTGCCTTTGCAATTTTTTATCATTGCCCATGCACACATGACTAATTTTTCCACATATATTCAATTATTATGAATCAATCAATCTTTATTGTAAAGCGTCAATTCATAACAAATGTTCACCTCCAGACAGACACTAAAAAAACAGCAGGTCTAGACTTTACTCTTTCTTCTATTATTTACAAAGACCCAACATTAATCCATCCTGAGCACAGCACTGAGCAACATTTAGCAAAGCACCAGTGGTATTTACAAAAACTCCAGCCGCACACCTGTTGCAGGTTAGAAACGTCATCACCACCTGAATACTTCTCATACCTCACCGTGACTTTTAGCAGAAATGTTATTAGAGGGCTACCAGGAAAAAGTCCAGCTAAGTAAGGGTTTAGAAAAAAATCTGGTCGTTTTGGTTCACACGTGCAGCTCATCTGGAAAAGTTTTCAGGAGTTTAGTGCATGTGTGAAAAGGGCTTATGGTTTTAATATATGTTTAGGTTGATACATAATATTATAATATTCATCAAACTTTGGTATGAAAAAAACTGCTTTAGGTCTGAATCTCAACAAAGGTTTCATATTGGTAATCGATCATTTTGAGATGGTACACTGCCCAGTGCATTGTGGGTAGTTATGTAGTCTCTATTATCTCTTAACGGAAATATCTTTCACTAAGGAGTTCTGGTGACATGAGAACGTCTTATTAATTAGTAATATCTTTGAAGTTGTAAACACACACACACACACACACACACACACACACACACACACACACACACACACACTCAAAGGAGAGCAAATGCATACCCATCAGTGCAGAAACACACACGAGTCATGAACACACACCTCCACACAAACAATGGTTTCAGAAGCTCGCACTATCACATGCACACATAAGCTTTCTCTTTCCAGGAAACACATGTAATTACCATGTGAAACTCCCATCCCACACACACAAACACACACACACACACACACACACACACACACACACACACACACACACAAATACACTGCTCTCTAACCCCTCTGTACGCCGTGTCTAATGTCTCCATTCACTTTACTGTACAATGCCCCGAGAGCCCTCAAAGAGAGACGAGAGAGCACTTCCCATTCATCGTTACAGCGCCATACATCCAAAGCACAATAATGTTCTCCCTGAGATGGGCTGAGAAGAAAGACCCTCACTCATACACATGTTCTAAAAGGGGTATCAGTGTGAGAAACATCCCCCCTGACAGAGTGAGGGGACCTGACGCTAACTGCAGCAGTTATCCTACTGCTAATGCTAGCTGACAGCTATATCTAATTGGCTAAACTGCGGGGGTTTGTTTGCGGGGCTCTTGAGGGTCCCGATGCTGGACCTGGAGACAAAGGGCAGATTGAGACGCCCTGCACTGATAGGGCTCCCATCAGAACCACTACCCCCTGCCCCCTCAAATCAGACGAGAGGAGAGGGAAGGCGTGAAGGACGGATAGAGCGATTTGCCCCTCTTTTATTTTGCTGCTACAAGGGTCTGTTTCAACGCCGGGCCATACACTAAAACAGCATTGAGCTCATGTGGGGGGTAGATTCTCTCCCACCTACTCTCCACTTTATCACCGGCTCCACAAAGGAGGCACAGGAGAGGGGTGACAGGAGGCTTGTTCTCCCCACCTTTCAGCATGCTGGACGGGAGAGCGGCTCTATAGCCGTGCTAAGTGGTCTGATCTGTTTCAAAGGGGCCTGGCTGCAATCTCCTGGGAGCAGAGCAGGAAGACTGATGCACCTGTCTGCAGAGCTGAGAGTCAGTCCAAACACTATGTCTGGGAATGGGCAACACTTGGCAAAAAAGTGACAGGGGCAAAAGCGAAAACAGTGGAGAAAAAAAGCTGAATTCTGCATCTATTGAGGGGGAAATGTGATTCTCAGGGCAGGAAAAGCAGCAAACAGACAGATACATTTGTGTTTCTTACCGCTCCATACTTGTTTAACATGCGTATGATCTGGTCAGTTGAGTTAAAAATTGTCCTCCAGTCAAAGTTGCGCATGCCTGGCTCCCGCCAATCCTCTGGACCGTTGTACAGAAAGTTCAAAATGTCTTTGGTGGTGAAGTCAGTGTCCTGCAGACTGTTGTCCACAAAGTTCTTCACTGTGGGGTTTCTCAGGGTGTCCTGAAGGGATCCAGACAGATTTATGAGACATGTAACACGTGCAGGATCAAATTAACCTTCAGGGTGCAGCACAGACGACTGACTCACGACTTTAGGTTTCAAGTCATAAACAGAAGATGCTTTCTGGAAATGAAATGCAGAGTTTGTCATCTTCTAATCGTTAGTTTGGAGGTTCAATCCCAGCTCCTGCAATCTTTAAGTGTCCTCAGCCAAGAGACTCAAACACTCCAAGTGGCATAACTAGCACTGCGTGAATGTGTATGAATAGGACTAGTTCATGCTGATATGCACTATGCAAAGCTTCCTGTGCCATCAGTGTGTGAATGTGTCATGTCATAAATCATGGTTAATACAAACAGAAACGGAAAACAGCAAAAAAAAAAAAAAAAAAGAAAACAGATACGTCAGCACATTCAATGTCCTGAGACCTGGATATTTGATTTGCTGTCTTTAAAATGAGGAGCGACAAAGGTTTCTTCTTTTTGGCTAAAGGTTCATAAAGATGTGAAATAACGAGGAATACGTTTTCTATACTCAAAGTTTATCACAGTTATGCCTTCAGTTTTCATTTAAAACCACGTCATGGATCCATGTGTGTACCTCCGCTCACTGTGAGTTGCTTGTCACCCAGGCATGTCGTGTTAATGTTTTGTCTATTATCATCTTCCATGGCAAATGCTATTACATTTCTTTTTTCCCTATTTTTAATTGTATTTGTATTCATCCCACAACTGACACTTTTTACTTTTTGCTCACTTCTGTGTATATAACTCGCAGCTTTTAATTATAACCTGTCACTTTATGTAATAAATCATCACTTCCTGGTCTCATATTTTACCCCTGCTTGTAACCAGGTGTAATTGTTTACATTTTGAAGGGTTATCACATCTTCTCTTATATTCTGTATAAATGTTTCCAAATGAGCAGATGTTGACAGTTTTCATGGATTTAGAAGTGCAACAGGCTCAATAAAGGGCTCAGATTTGTTCACAGGTATGAGCGCGTGAGCATCATGTGTGTATTAGCACCATTCGTACCCTGATCATGTTCATCTGGATGCTGTTCTGGAAGAAAGCCCACAGCTGAGGCCCCAACTCCTCCCAGGCCTTGGCCATGTTCTGCAGCCTCTCTAGCTCTTCAAATGTTGTGTTGGCCTGCAAAGCATGAACACAAACTCAAATAAACATTTCATGGAAAAAAACACTCACAAATTACACCAGCAGCTTGACTGACTTAAAGCTCTTTTGGAAAGTGATTATTTGTGGAATCTCTTTCTGTTTCCATCAATAGTGTGGGTTTACAGCATTGAAATGGATGTAACCAGACTCTGACAGACTCTTTCATTGCTGCACCCTCACATTCATTTTATTTTCCTTCCCTCACACTGTAGATTGCCCCTGTAACCCTCCGCCCTCCCTTGCTCTGGTAGTCAGCTCATTCCTCAGAAGGTGTGGGGGTTTGGAAGAATAAAAACAGAGAGGTGAAAGATTTGGCAAAGGAGAGAAAAAAAGTGAGAAGAGAGAGAGAGAGAGAGAGAGAGAGAGGTGAGGGGTCGTGCTGGAGGTGGTCTCTCTTACACTCTTTAATATCTGGTGGACGGCAGGGGAGTTGGGGGTGTACAGGATCTTTCCCATCAGCAGGGGCTTGACTGAATTCCAGACGATTTTTGTGACCGGGTTGGCCTCCATGGTCTGCATCAGGGCGTTGCAGAACGGAGCTTAGAGTGGAGATATTGCAAAAACAGTGAGGTTAGAAAATGAAAAATGGAGATGGAAAAGTACAAATAATAAAGCAGGAGAGATAGAGCACCATATTGACTGACTCAGAACTCACAGAGAGCTTCACTCTGGACCCTGAGTACCTTCAGATTCTATCAGGTCACTTGTGAATGACAGAAGTGTATTCTAATATGGTGACACAGTGCTCTTTCAGCTTTATGGTGGAGATGTTCAGACTTTGAGATGCAGAGGCTTCTCCAGAGAGGTGGCCAAGAGTGACCCCCCCCCCACATCCCCTTGAAATGTGATTGGCCAACCCAGGCACCATCCCAAAATCCTCAACTATGATGCTAATTACGTTGTCAGACTTGTGTTAAGAGCATTTCTTTTTCTTTTGCATTTAAATGTAACACTGAAAATAATTGCAAGCAAACTCCTGCACCCTGTTTAACCCGCAAAGACATTAAGACATTGCCAAATACTGTTGTTGTTTTTTGCAAGACAGCCAATGTGCAAGAGTTTGAACATGCAAAGCTTCATAGCACATAATGTGGACGATATAACTGAGAATTTATTTAACGACGGCACATAACTTACTTGCAGAGTTGTCGTAGACATAGGTTTGGCTCTTGGTTCCATTGACTCCCAGAAACACTTTGTAGTTGTTGTCCTCGTACCAGTTGAAGGACAGGACTCTGGACCCGCCTCCCTCTGGGTACCCACAGAAAAGGTTTGACACACTGGACAACAGCTGGGCGAACGAGGTGGGACCCCCGTCTTGAAACAGTGAAGAAACAGTCTTCAGGAGCTCCTGAGAGCTCTCACGATTCATCAGCTGAAAAAAATCACAAACCGACGGAGGTTCTCTGTGGTCATCGTGCTTCTTCACTTGAGTTCATCGTGTCAATCTTCGGAACCAACATAATAAAACAATCCTTCGTCCACCTTTAAGTATTTCTCATCAGGAGATTCAATCTGCATATGGAAAGCATCTGTTGCTAGATGGCTTGTTTGCTAGCAGCCCATGGAGGCTGTTTTTCTTCTTTTGGCTTCAAACAGAATACTAATGCTAGCATGCTAACATGTTGAAAACGTCAGTGTTATCATGCTGATTGTTTAGTCCTGCAGTTGAAAATGTATAGAGTAGACATACACAAACAGATTTGAGGATAATGTAATATCAACGTTTTCTCATGAATTTGTTAGTCGAAGAACTGGATGCAAAAAACATTCTACTTTCCTGGAGGCGCTAGAAAAAAGTCAGAGGGACACCAAAGTCTTAAGGATTCATAATCTGTAGACAGTCTTTACAGTTTAATTGTAATTAAGCCAATATAATGATGCTAAGCTTCTTAGTTGGAATAGCTTTAAACTTAAGAGTGGGACCTTTATCAGAAAATGTACAGAAAAAGTCACTGTTGAACAAATGTATTGTTTTAGCATGGAGCACTAAAATGTAACCTGACCTTTGGGTGAACTTCCAAACAGCTTGTTGTACTGAAGTTAACAAAAAAAAGTAAGTCTAGTTAGCCTCATTAAAAAGGCTAACTAAAGCAAATTAATGTTAAAGCTCTTAGATTAATTTTTCTTTTGTGTCGATTATGGCGCCTCCCTGTGGACAGTTTTGTACCTCTTATCTCCTTCCTGATTTCCTGTTCACGTGTAAGTAGTGTTATTTAACCCTTAAATGTTTCATGCTTTAGCTCAATGGTTAAATGATCCACTCACTGAAAATCTTAACTTCGGAAGAAGGCTGTTCCTGCAGCATGTTCTTAATCCCACCAACCCCACAGCTGCAGTTTCAGATATTAAACATTTCAAATTGCAAAATTATTAATTAATGTTCCTTATGTTTATTGTTTCATTTGCTTTTCTTAGCTCATAAATAGTCATTGTTATTAATTTAAGTCTTTTCATAACCAGTTCAGAACTCCTCACATGAGCTTTTAAAAGAGTTGCTGTAAGTATTTATTAACAGCTTTGAGCTATTTAAATGTTTTCTCCAAAAATTCTTCCCAGACAGGAATATTTATGTTCTTCACATTCATTTATTCTGTGTGAGTCGCCTGACATAAACGACCACTGGAAAACAATAGTTTAAAGAATAAGCAAACATGTTGGAGGGAAGCCTCTCGTCACATCTTGAGGATACATGGACTAAATATCCTCCTATTGAGAGAACCAAAATAGCTCGATCCAAGTGCATTTCTCCCTGGGTTTGTTGGATTTCCTTCTGAAAAATGACAAATGACGCTGCGAAAGATGTAAGATTTCCATGCTTGAGTTGTTCCACTCATTAAGGTAGCATGACGTTGCTCCAACTGGTTCAGATATAACTGATTCTACCCGACCTAAGAAGCCTCAGCATTTTTCTAATAAGCTCCACTACCAGACACAGGGTCAAACTAGGAAAATAGCTTTAGAAAAATGGAGCGAGGTTCGAATGCAGAAAGGTTTAAAGACAGATGCAGAGCTGGCTAAACACTGAAGTTTCTGTGGTGCGACATGGTAACCCTCATGCACAGCGTCTCTGGGGAGGAGGGGGCTGTAAGGGATGGCGCTCTCTAATGTTTAGAATTTGGACTGCAGTACCCATTTTAAACACTATGTGTCAGAGTTACATATTGCTCCTTTAAACATTTTACTTATTAAAGCTCCTGTAGTAACATTTAGCTGTTCATGAAACTGATTTAAAATTGTCACTGATGCCTCATTGTAATCTATGAAAGCGCACAAGACCATCTAGGACAAGATTGTTCATTCTATAAAGTAATTCTTATAGCTTTTAAAGCACTGAGGCTGGGTAGGAGTCGAACAAAGCGAGTTACAGTTTGCTGCCAAAACCAACGTTGTTTTCATTTTCCACTGCAAAGTGTCACAGTGGGTGATGTGTTTTACTGTTAATAAAAAGCAGGATGAGATTTTTCATCGAAAAACACTGCTTACATTTGTACGGGACGAGATAAGCAAAAACGTACATCTCTGTCCACAGGGGGCGCCAAAATCAACACAAACTAAAACTTCCCTACCGGAGCTTGAATATAACAAAGGTTCACGTTATATCAATGTTTTCTTTCTTATTGCTAACCCCTAGCCTTCTCTGATGATTTTAATGTTGTGTGTACCTCAGAACATGAATGAACATGAACGAGAATTCTCCCTCGGTGTGTTTTCTAATTATTTAAATCAATAACTGGAAATGATCTCGTAATGGATCATATTTTTAGGGCGAGTGCTACCAGGAATTTTTGTACATAAAAATGTAGAGAGTATTTAACTGGTAATCAAAATGGTTTCAAAAGGTCAGGGATAAAAGTGACTCATTACTTTTCTATGGCCCCAACCCCGCCCCCCTTAAAGCCAACGTTTTATGTGTGTGTATATATGCTTACACTTAAACACACCCCTAATTTCTTTCACTCTCACATCCTTTTCCTCCCTTTTCTAATTTGGCATTTCACACAAACGCGCACTGACAACACTGAAAGGAAGGAGATGTGGGCTATGAGAGCATTTGGCTCGCCTTTCTGTCACCACGGTGATATGGAGGTCCCACCTACAGGATGTGTCACCTCGCAGGAATGTCAGCCTCGGCAGCCCACCCCTCCTTCTCTCTCTCTCTCTCTCTCTCTCTCTCTCCCCCCTTACACCCTGGTTAAGGTGATGATGGGATACACATCGTCCTCTGGGACACACAGTGAACGTGCTGAAACACACAATCCAATCTCTGCTATCGTTGTCGTCACTTATAGTCTGTCTCAATGTGTTTACATGTAATGTATGTTTCTAAACTGTTGACAACAAGCAGGTCGTCTCTTATTATGTTAATATATTGAAGATGTATTCAATTTAATCATGCTTTATTTTATTATTTGGTACGGTATTAAGTGGTACATTTCTTTGTTCTGTTCTCCTCCTCTTCTGTCTCTGGTTTTCTGCCCTGTTTTTTTTTTGTTCCTCTTTTTTATTTTTTTTCATTGATATTTATGGTCTTGGTCTTGTCTCGGTCTCGGTCTCGTCCTGCCTTGGTCTTGGTCTTGACTTAGTCTCGATACCTACAGTATGTCTCTGTCTCTGTGTCTGTCTCTGAGCACTCTGGACTCGGGTATGTCTTGGTCTCAGTTAGTGTTGCCTTGACTACAACACTATTAAAACTTGAAATACATTCTATTTTGGTCTTTTTTCTTCAATATCTTTTGGATTTATCTGCTCCAGATAATCGTTTTTGTTTTTCTGTTCCTTTACAATATTTACAAAATCCAGGTGTATTCAATTTCCATATCAATTGGTTCTGATTTGCATGTGATGCTTGTTCAGTACGTTTTGATGCACAGACACATTCACAGCTATACAAACTCATGACATGTGAGACCATCTGTATGTGCGTACACACACCAGGACACACATATCATGAGCATGCTCTTACATCTCTCTACATGTACAGTACACGTGCAGGTTGTTAACACACACCATATACACCCCACATTGTTGAGCCCGTCACTCAGCCTCCTCTGCGAGGGATTCTCAAACAGGGAGCAGAGGAAGAGGCGAGTTTCCTGCAGGGCTAAAAATACTGGAGCCTCTGATCCCCGCAGGACCGGGGAGGGGAATAGAAGGGATACACGGACTTTGGTGCACTTACAACTTGGATCCTCTCTGACACCGTCTTAAGAACCCGACCCCAGAAGTGCAGGTCGATCCCCTCTGAGCTGCTGTCCACGACCTGAGGCATCTGGGGAGATAAAAGTAAAAGTCACACGGTGCCTTAGCTAAGTGAAGAATCATCACGCAAGGTTTTTAAATGAGCAATGATTAAATTAGATAAAAAACATGACTTGTTCTTTGTGTCAAGATTATCAAAGCTCTTTTTATGTTATGTGATGATCTTAGACTGAAAAGCACATTCATATCTAACAAGAAAGTTCTGGAACTTGGGTATTTTCATGTAATGTTTATTCTCAGTGGAAACCTTCTTTTTTTTTTTTTTTGCAGCCATTTTTACCCAGCATTTCGAGGCCTTACAGCCAGCAACCTGTCTTAACAGTTTGAGTTTTGTCTTTACTCGTGGAGGATCTGAACTTGCGTCAAACTCACTAAAGTGATTCCCCACAAACCTCCCTCAGTGACTTGATCTTCTTGAGAAATCATTAAGCGGTAGGCGCTAGAAAACACCTGGTCAGGGCAGAGAGGGTAGTGAGCTACGGAAACCCCGAATGCAAAAAGACAAACACGGACATGTGATATCCTTCCTCTCACATTCCTCACGCTCGCATTTCAATGAACGAAGGAAGGAGGAAGGCAAGTTTGGGGGGGGGGGGGGGGTTAAGAGACAGAAACGAGTGAATGGGAAGGGAGGGTGTTCAGAAGTGGATGAGAGAGAAAGGGAGTCGGGAGCGTAGTGAGGGGAATAAAGTTGTTGTTGATTGAGAGGCCAGTGTGGTAATGGGCTTTAAAACTTAACAGAGCTAATGGGTTAAATGCACTGATCACCACTAAGATGCTGCTGTACTACAGCACTAATGTAAACTAATCAGCACTGTTCACGGAGGGTCATATTACTCTGACTTTCACTAAAAATGTTGCCAATGTGTACATTAGCATGGCAGAGAAAGAGATAAACTAACTGATTTAGTTAAATACAGGAATATTACAAAATTACAAAATAACCTCAGACATTGCTTAGTATTTTGCCTGTCACCATGTTGTACCTTTGATGCCAGAAGAGGCCATATATGGACATAAAGGTGGATTATGTGTTGCTTCATTTTACTATAAATGGTACTATGAATATATAAATTGACTTCTTGTTCTGTTCTGCTTTAAGACACTAAAGCATTATCATCACGTATCTGATAAAACCTCAGTCGAAGGACCACAGCTCAATGTGTTCAAGGCTGTTAAATACATCAAAAACACAATTTAGACACACAGATGAAACACACAAAAATGTCAGTCGGCCTTTCCTTTCAAAAGAGGAGGCGGATAATAATATGTATATATACTTCTACATTTATTGAAACCTAATCAGATAGTTATGGAAACATCCCTAAAACATCCTCACAGCTGAGAGAAAAAAACTCATTAACATCATTGTGTGGTCTCTTAAGGGATCTTATTTCTTACTCAAGAATATTCTTATTATACATTATTATTAACAAAGCTCTATAAGCCTCTGATTGGTTTACATGTTGAGAAAACTGGTTTTAAAAGTCAGGGATGAAAGTGATTTGCTGCTTTTTTTTGTAAGTGGACGAGGCTACAGTGTAAAAAAATGAATATATATATATATGTATATATATATATATATATATATATATACATAAATCCAATACTCATTCAATATAGTAACATTTGAATAAAAACAATGTCAGCTGACAGGTTGCAAACCATATGAATAAGATGAACATAACATTTCCCAGAATTTCCCTTAGGGATTAATGAAGTATTTAAAATTTAAATTGAAAAAAAATTCAAATACTTCTTAAATCAATTTATCTTTTTTTTTTTTTTTTTTTTTTTTACTTTGCTGTTGTTTTATTTCTCCTGGATATTTAGGGGCAGTTACTGCAGTATATTCTGTAAAGTTATATAAATTCTTAGTATTGTATTATTAGATCTAAAATAATATTGAATATGAAGCAGGACTGGAAATTGACACCCGTCACCCGGTGTTTTTTTTTGTAGTGACGGGTGAGTTTGCTCATCTTACCAGTCACAGCGGCTGGTAAATAAAAGTAAATGAAAGAAACTTGAATGCTGTAAGCCTTGACCTGATATTATACGTCATAATTACATTTTGCTGCCGGTTAAAATAAAGTGGCAGGTAAAAAAAAAATGAGTGACTGCCGGTATATTTCTGAACCCACCAGTCACAGTGGCAGGTAGGCGATAAAGTTAATGTCCAACCCTGTAACATAGGCTCCAACCCGCTGTGAGCCAGTAATGAGTTAACAGAAACTGATGATAGATGGAGGGATGTATAACAGAAAGAAAGAACATGCAGGGAAAAAACATGTCAGAGAGAGGATGTAAATATGCTGAGGAAAGAGATGAGTAATAAATAAGTCATCAGTGCCAATAAAAAAACGATTTACAATATTATTCATTGATCAACCTGCATATTTGGTGATTTAGTCTACTAATCCATGAAAGGCTGCATCTTTTTTAAGGTAACTTCTTCTCAGATACTTAGATCCATTCGCTTTTTTATGTCGTCAATAAAAGCGTAATGCAAGACCCGGCAACCCTTTCAAACTCTAGAGTCAGGTATTCTAACAACCAGGTGTGCTGGCAGCTGTGTTGTTGACTTGACCCTTAAGGCCGGCACATGTTGCTAATTTATTTACACAAGATGCAGCATCACGTCTTAGAGAGTACCTCACAGACTGTGGGCGGGGTCTAGCTAAGCTTATTAGAGAAAAAGGCCAAGAGGGATAATGCCATGCCAACAACCTGAGCCATTCACCTAGCTGAACCTGGACACACATAGAAGAAGTGGGAGTGTGTCGATGGGAAACCTTTAAATATAGGTCAGTTTGTCGACGTAGCTACTTTCTTTAAAAGGTTCTCCTTTTTATATCGTGTTTCTTTGTGATTCTGTAAAATGAAAAAGTCAGAGTTAGGTCTACATCCAGAAAGGAGAAATAGTTCACAGGTATTGTAAAATAAAATACAAAAATTGACTTGTTGAAAGCTCTGTTGTTCTGCCGCCTGCTTGTTTCTTTCTTTCTCCAAATAAATGTGTACACGGTTTGAAATGTGGCCAGTGATTTATTCCAAGCCCCGAAAATAAAGCCAGTAATTAAGGTAATAGTCATGGCACAATCACTAGCAAGCCACAGCCAGCCAATGCAAGCTGCACATAGAACAATGAGTCACCTGACAACACACAACAATTAGAAACGAATAATAAGTAGCCAGAAGTGTTGTAGCCAGTTAACCAGCAGAAACAATTTCACATTTTAAAAGCCAAGCAGCTAATTGACACACACACACACACACACACACACACACACACACACACACACACACACGCAAACCCAAAATGATTTATTCCAGGAACAAATATTGTTTGTGTGTTCAAAACCCTGATCGAGCCTAATCCTCTGTGCCATTGCGCTCCATTGTTGCCCAAGGTCTATTTCAGACATCTCACTGAGCCACGCTGTTGTAATGAATCACATTTGTAACAAATGAACAGTTGTTAATCTTAACTCAATCCGTAATACTTCCTCACTGCCAGAAATACTCGCAAGGGGCACCAGATGTGTACTTATAGACTTTGAAATAAGCCTGCATCAAATGAGATATTAATAACCTTAAAAATCAAAATCCATGTACAATCTTTTTAAGAAACTGCCTTTAAATCAATTAGTATTTGTAGTAGTAGTAGAAGTAGGAGTACAAAAATATCCTTGAAGCTGCCAATGTGGAGGTCCGTGTCCAAGCTATGTTATCACTCATTTTCACGGGACAAAAAATGACATTGAATGCACAAACCTAGAAGTATTTTTTCTAAGATGTTCTGTTTTGCTCTCTAAAACTTGTTGAGTGAGTGTTCAGTGATTAATGAGTATCTAGGTTTTAGTCTGCTAATATAGGTACAATTTTAAGAAGATGGTTGACCTAGGTCCCCACTAGTGAGGACGCCACACAGAGAATAAGAGAGAATAATGTGTGTATGTGTGTGGCTTTGTTATTGTAATCCTATATTAAAGGAAATATTGTGCATTTGTAAATACTTCTCTATGAATCTGTTACAGAGGAAGCATTGTGTTTGACCTTCGTTATCGATATCCTCCTTTTACAGGGTCAAAAGTACCTGTATACTCATTTTATATAAAAGACTGCCTCAAACACAAGCCTACTTCATATAAAAGCCTGGCACCTTCTGCAGTGGAAGGAAGTGAAGGCCCTGATAATTATTTGAGGATGTATGGTATGCACACTCTGAGCTTCACCTGTCCAATAGTACTCACTAGCTAACTTTAAAAAAAAAAAAAAAGGTAACACTAAACAGATCAGAAAGTCAAGCAAAACAAGTTGCATCAATGAAGTTATATGACCAACAAATGGGGGAACTGAACATCAGCAGGGCATATGTTTTGGTGGGTATATTTTGGTTTGGTTTTGTTACCTAATGTCAGCCGGCCTGCTAAGAAGCTAAACTACTAGCTACCAAACTTACGAAAATACTGTATTGAGGGGATAGCTTCAGCTAAGTCTCTTTTCAATCCAGATAAAAAGAATAGCTAGCTTGCTATTTACTTATTAGTTTATTAGCTATTGTTGAAAAGTAACCAACATTGGATACAAATAGCATAGCTATGTTACAGCTAGCTGACTAAATAAGGTTTTTTTTGGTCTCCAAGACATTGATATAGATGGGTAGTTTGCTAAATTACTTCACCAGCTAGCTTCATCACTACTAACTATTTTTGGAGGTTTGATTTGAACCCATTGCTGCTGCAATGAGGACTTAAGCCTCCGTACATTGGATGCATGACATAACGGCTAGGCTATCCAGCCCCCATCAACAAAACTAACAGTAATATGACAAACTGTGTTTATTTTTTCACCCCCCACTGAATCTAACAGCACAAAGCAAATGTGTGTAACTGATGTGATGGTGGTCTGTCACGTTTAGTTCGTGCTAACATCATTGTTTTCTCCAAAGCCATATTTCACTTAACAGCCATAGGGGCATTGACAATTTCCCAAGACTTTCACATAGGCCCTTCCTTTAAAAAGATGCATGAATGAGGCTGAAACAACATGCATCCCTTCTGGCTGACATCAAACACAGCTTTAGTGAAGCCTTTTCATATCAGTGAAACAATTTACTGGGTTGAATGTAAGTAAGGCAGGAAAAATTACAGCCCTTTTGGCCTTCACTACAAGGAAAAGAGACATCATCTCTCCATAAACACCGCCTTCAGGGGATCTCCAAGTGGAATTAATGACTACCATGACACTACGGATAGTTTCCAGTATGCATTTCAGTTACAATAACCAAACAGGAAGTAATGAGGCCATCGACTCACAAGTTTGAAGATTTTGAAGAAGTCTAAATTGGCATAAAGGACGTCCTCTATCTTCTGCAAGCTTTGCTGGCTGAGGGCACACATGGCGTTGCGGACCCCATGGAGCCCCATGCGACTGGGGAAGATGATGAAGCGCTCCAGCAGGGCCTGACTGCATGCTATGTCTTTCAGCTGCAGGTCTGGGATACCAAAGGCGAACTAGGGAATATGGAAAAATGGTGTAATGTTGGGTTTATTGTGAGATTTGTCTTTAAGAATCATCAAATATCTCTATAATGAACTCTTGATATTTTCATTTTTATTCTGATCCACAGAGGAATTTGTGTTCTTTGACATTATTTTCAAATTATGCAGAAATAACCTATAACTGCACCTGTTCTAGTCGTATCTCTGCATTGACAAGTTGGTAGACTATAGATTCCGAGAGTGGAACGTCTCGCAAAAGGTAGGCTGTGAAAACCTCGTCGTCCTTCAGAATGTCATCTAACTTCAGCCCACGGCCTGGAAGAAAAATATAGAGCAGAGGCAGAGAAATGTTGGAGCCACTCAAGACGATTCTGACCTGTCTGGCACGCAGTAATACACAGAGGAAATGATTCTCAGGAAGACAGATTGGCAGGGGTTTGGTGTTTCGAAGGAAAGTCCATTGAGCAAGAGGATGTGTTTATATGCACATCCCAGCCAACAGGTTACACTAATCTCTTTAAAGTAATATTGAGTAACCTTTTTGGCTTTTCCAAAAAACACATGTTTAAAATTATGCTGTTGGCAAAAACAAAGGTACTATAAAAAAATGGTGACATCAAGTATCACTAGCATTAGCACATTGGTGGTTCAATGTGATGCATGAAGTATTGCAATTGAAAAATTAATATTCATTTTGCGACACAAGAGTGACGTATTTGAGAATTGTTAGAAAGAATGGATTGAGTTTCTCAACCAACATAAAACTAAAAAATAAGTCAAGTATGTATTGTAACTACCATGTTCTCTATTGGAGGACTGTTTTGCTTTTGTTTGTATTGTGTACGTCATTTTTTTAGGGGGATGGGGGTTATTTATATCCTCTATAAACATGGACGTAATCTCAGTGATGTCACCCATTGGTTTCGGAAGCCGACTTTTGAAGCCAATCACTGGAGGTTGCCACATTTTAAATTCTATCTCAAACTACTTTCCACTAACCTAGCAGCAGAAAGAGGCAAAGAGCTGAGACGCACCTTCAGCCTCCTGACACACAACTACTATGTGCCCACTAATTATGAATAACTTTTAGCCTAAAAGTTCAGTTGTACAAATAATCACCCCCTGTACAGTGTGTGTCTTTAAAGGTTTTAGCTATCCAAACCAAATTATTTTTTGAACCAGGCTCTAAAGTGAAGCTGCTAGGCTTGGACTGATCGTTGTTTATTGTATTGACAAACCTTTTGGTACCTGGGTAAAGCTTGAATAATATACAGTAGATAAGGGGTAAGCCACATGATGATCAAGTTTTGAGTTTACATTCACCATTTGGAAATGAAACTTTGACTAATTAATTTATCAAAACGGTTCATTAAAATGAGACCTCAAGAATCAGGTATAGCATCTTTTAAAACAAAAAGAAGTGAGGATGCGCTGAAGAAAATCTTAAACAAAGAATGAGAAAATGTAATCAGACCAGTCCGGTTGAGATAGAGGTTTATAAAAAACTTTTGGTGTGACAATTTGGATTGAAAGCTACAATCACAGAAACATGACTTGCATCAAAGGTCTATTCTTTCTGTTTTCTGATTACTGATTTTTTTTGGGGGAAAAAAATGATTTTACAAACAATTTTACTCTCAAGGGAAGTGACACAGTCTGAACCATTTCCCAACTAGTGCCTTTTACCTGACAGCAGAGATGGGTTGCGGCGTAAAGTGTCCATGAAGTTAGCGAAGGATGTCAGTTGGTGCCAAAGACGGCCAAGCTGTTGGACCTCTGTCTCATTGAGCAGAAGCTCCTGGGCATCAACGTAGAAGCGTGCCAATCTGGAACAAGCCCAAGATACACATAAACCATTGTAGTTATACTGACTTCTCTTCATCAATCAGAATGTCCCACTGTGTTATCTGATCTTAACCGATCGTAAAATAACAAAAGCTGCTCGACAAAAAAAACATGAATGAATTAAAGTAGTTATGATGACATTTGCTGTTTGTTTTTTTACCAAGCCAACATATTCTTTACACCTGGTTCTCTGTGGCAATCCTGCACCACTAGAGTTCTTCAATATATTGCTGTTTTAGCACAGATTTTACATTTATGGAGATTTTTTCAGTCCAATTTAGTTGTGGTATTTGGGCATATCTTGCTATTTGGATAAAAATCATAGCTTCCAAAAATATCTAAAACCATATTCCTGTGAAATATTCAAAATCTCATCATTCTCAAATGTTCTGATCTGGATGAATTTCACAAGATTGAAGAGTGCCATGAGTTTTCTTACACTGAGTTGTTATAGTTGGACACAACACCCGGAGACTCTCCTCTGGTGGGATATCTGAAGCAGGGGTTGTTGGCGTTGCAGAAGATGCCCTGTATCCAGGGGAGAATCCCTGCTGACGGCATGGCCTTGTTGGGAAAATGACCTGAAGAAACACACAACACATTGGAGTGCATGTGAGGTCCTCTGAAGTAAGTCAAAGACTTAACTTGTTCTCCAAGAAGAAGAACTCCAGCAGGTTCTATGAACCACCATCTCTTGGGAAATTCCCCATGATTGAAAAAAAAAAAAAAAACTTTTTCTTACATTCATGTTGTTTGTACAGTGGATTGGCCTTCCTCAGCCACACCAAACCAACAAATAACAACACCGGCCAGAAGATCTCAACCAGGAAGCGGACCTGGACACACACACACACACACACACACACACACACAGGGGGACGGTAAACACATGAAGCAAAACTGGAACACCTGTACGTTCTAATCCAATAAAAACAATCTGCAGCTTATTATATTACACTTATGTCACGATAATGACAGACACTGTTTGTGATGAGTAATAGACAGCTGAACTAGTTTTATAAGTTGATGAATTTTCACAGTTATACCTTCTGTCTTTTGCGGAGGGTCCAGTTCTTCCACAGCAACAGGCGGATTTGAGAGCCTGTGTTCATTGCTCCGCAGCTTTACCCCTGGACGGGGTCATCAGACTGTGACAAACCTGCAGATTCACCACTCAGTCAGTGATGGCACTTCTCACCAAGAGGAAAGACAATCTGGACAAGATGATTGAGTCTGGCAGTCAGGAGGACCCAAAGTCTACAGTCCTCGGGTCTGATCTGACAAGCACCTTATCTCGGATTGTGTTTTCAAGAGACATTTGAGTTCACATAGTGGAATGATGTTTTTTCTTTTTTAACAGTCACAAAAAACTGTGGATTTTCTTTAACTGTAATGTTAGTGTTTGATTTTTGCAGCTATAGACCAATTAACTAAACAAGCAACTTAAAGCTTTCCTTATTCGATCAGGTAAATTACCTGGTTAAATAAAGGTTAAATAAAAAAATGTGATTTTACATGAACCAACTTTTCTAAAGCATTGCATTCGACCTGAGCTTGACTCAAGCATTACATTTATGGCGAGGATTTTGAGAAGTTTTGATACACTTCCAGGTTTACGTTTATTTTATAGGCATGTTGGCAAAAAGAGGAAATTTCACTCCAGAAAAAAAATATCACTATTCTCACACTTTTCCATGTAAAAAAGACAGACAGTGTTTATTTCTGCTGCACTGAGAAGCACTCTCTGAACTTGAAAATGTATATTTTTTTAAAAGTGTATTATCATAAAGAAAATGTTTGTGTATATAGATGAGCATGACACAGTTCATCATTCTATCTATTCTATCATACAAACTTATTCTGAGAGGACAAATTCATTTTAGAACTCAATTTAAAGAGCAAAAACTCAAACACGATCTGGGTTATGTCCAGATGACCTGGGAGATGTCAGACATGAAGTGTAATTTGTTCAGAGTGACATGTCCAATAGATTACCACACACCGGCAGACTGGGGATGCGGTGACATAAACACATATCAGAAAAAAAACAGGAGGACAAAGACTGTAGGGCTGAAAGGGCAAGAGTAAAGGCTATTCATGTGTTGCTTAAATTACCTTATTACTCAAACTGTTGTTACACACTTCCTCACAAAAGATTGACAAAAAAACGTGCAGAAATGTTTCTGTCATACATGACTGAAAAACTGCAGCATGTGAAAAGTGGCTGACACAAGAAGCCGTAGCAGCAGAAACATTTCAATACATTAGCACTTCAACATCATGTTATAATCAAAGCATACTCAAAACTTCAAGAGTAATTATCAATGGTTTACCTATCAGCTCTTACGTAATCTCATCACACATCCTATTTAGTCGATCTGAGAGCAAAACACTTAATTGTGGTCCTTACCTCTTACAGAATGATATAAAAGTCGTACGACATCTAGAGAAACAGGTTCACAAAGAGGCTGAAGTAATGGCAAACATTAAGCGAGGCAGGTAGAGGAGCTCTGTATGACTCCGAGTTGCCCACTCTCTCTCTCCTCTGCCTGCAGGTCAGCAGCACTCCTAATCTGATTGCTCTAATCTCCCAGCTCAACATGGGCAGGCAGAAAAAAGACAACAGTCATCCATTTTGTGGCAGAATTAGGGGGATATCTGCTGGAAGGAAAAGGAGGGAGACGTGTCAAGGGGGAAGAGTGGCACAGTGGGGAGCTGACACTGTTTGTCTGAGTGTGAATGAGCCAGATTTACGTGCATTGTTAATGTCATTTTACAAGACAGTCCTCCAGCTGAACACCTACAAGTTAACATCAGAGGGGTTTGACAGACTTAAACGGGAACAAAACAGAAAAAAATTAAAGATTTTTTGTTGCTGCTTTTGTGTCGCACAAGTCTAAAATGACTCACTCCCCCGAGCAGCTCGACGAAGTGGAGCTGGTGACATGGGTAATTAGGTGCGCAGTGTGTGGCACCCTGACAGCAGCACATTAAACCACTCGAACCTGCTGTGAACTGTGTGTGTATGTGACACAGCTTACCTTAAAACTGAGTTAACTTCACAGCTTAATCCTCAAATCTGGGGATCCATGTGGCTAAGTAAACCTGGGTTTATAAAAAAAAAATGTTTTAGTTTTTCCTCCGTGTTTTTTCCAATTTAGGATATTACAGCAAAAAATAGACATTTTGAATTTCTGGAGAAATTACAAAAGGATGCACACCATGTGTAGTTAAATTAATAAACAGAAAGTAAACTTGTGTTAACAGGGCTTCAGGAAAAACATGAAATGTAACTTCTAAGGAAAGCTGATCGAACATCGGATGATCTGAAACCCTTAGCTGATTTTTGTAGTCTAAATCAAAATATGAAGAATCAAAAAAAGACACGCACAGCCCTCAGTGGGAGCTGGATTGAAAAACATGAATAAGTGAAGAGAAACAAACACGATCTGCACACCAAGGAGCTCCTGTTTAAAGGATTGATTGATGAGTGACGGTTTCAAGCCAACATCTTCCTCAACACTGTATATTTTGTCTGAGCATGTTGGCTTGAAATGTCACTCATCAATAAATCCTTTAAACTGGAGCACCTTGGTGTTCAGACCTTGTTTGCTTCTCTAAATACAAACATGATCAGTTTCCAGATATTTGAATGTAACACTTCTCTTTTTTTTTTCTTTTATAGGTGCACTATGTAGATTTGGTAGTGACATTTGAAAGTTGGAGAAGTTTAATAATTCTATGCTATATGTTCTGAACTAAATACAAACACTTTACTCAAAGAAAAAAATGGTTCCCTGGACACTGTTTGGAGCTAAAAAGCTACCTGGAGAGTTATGCTTTCACTGTTGTGGGTCAACCACCGTAACTTCTCACATAGCATTTTATCTTCAAATAACAAATTTCCCTCTGAGGACAGTTTGTGTATAGAGTTATGAACATATACCACAGAATCTGTGAATTTCTCCAACTTTCACATTTCTCTACCAAAACTTCATAGTGCACCTATAAAAGAAAAAAAAAGAGAAGTGTTACAACACTTTTAGTATTTTTCTAATCATTTTAAGGTGATTCGAAAAATATCCCTTGCAAACTTTTACGTCTTTTTTTTTTTTTACAATTGTTGGTCAATTTAAAGACAGACTAAAGAGTACTCTTTAAGAAATAACTGAGAAAACACTTTGTTGCAGCTTTGGACCCGAGACCTGTTCTTCAATTTGTCCAAAATCCAATTTCAAACAGTTAAACACCATGGCTTCAAATAAGGTAGCAAACGTTAGAAACATGAGGTAAACAAACATCTAAATGTCTGCTAAGAAAAAAAAAAAGGTTTCACATACAACCCTGGTTTCCTGAAGCCCTGAACTGAGATTAAAGCTCCTGTGAAGGACGTTTTGTTTGAGTCGATTTTGGAGACTCCATTGAACAAAGCTGCACCTTTAATCTCTTTGCTCATTTGTCCTGTACATGATATATTTTTTTGTTCACATGTATCACTCATTGAGAATCTTTGCAGAGAAAAACGTTTAAAAAAAAGTTGTTTTGGCCGTGTGCATTCCAAAATGTGTGTGATACCTCCCCCCCGGCAGCTCTTTCAGGCATTAATAAAACAAAATAGAAACAATCGATCTTATTGCTGAAGGTCACATTTGCTTTTGAAGGTCTTAAAGAAACATCCGTATTGATATAATTCAGATTCATAAGCAGCTTTAAACTCCTCCAAGGAGCTTTAAAGAAAGTACAAAATAAACTCCATATGAACAGACGTTACATTTTTACGACATATTTTAATTAGCAGCGAGAACAGCTGCATGTCTTCTGTATAGTCACAACAATAATCACAATGAGTCAGCGTTACCGTGACAACATGCAGTATGTATGATTTTATATAAAAAGGTTTACAGATACAGAAGGTTTACATACTGAGACAACTTGTACCAATCACAGACTACAAGGGACACATTTAACAGTCAACATGTTGAACTCTTTTCAAATCGAGAACCTTTGTTTTGAAATACTTCTGCCTTTTGCTCGTGGAATAAAAACTTCTTAACATTTGGGGTAAAGACAGGATTTTGAAACTGCATTAAGTGCATTGTGTAATTACAATAAAAGACAATTTGGTGACAAATGATACTTTGTACATGAACTGTTCAAGTCAAACAAAGAAACGATAGGCTTAATATTCTTTACAGACAAATGACAACTGCTGGTTGGCAACTTTTCTTTGTATTACATAGTATTTGTTATTTAAAAAAACAACACTTCAACATTCAATGTTGGCATCATCTCTTTAGCTTCGACTTGGTTTGAATGCTGAAACCAACCACTGTTGACATTCTGACTTAAACATTTAAAATACAATATATTAGTACTTATAACACTTTCATGGTTTATTTTCACAGGCTTACATTTTCTCCCTCTCTTCGGCTCGTTTGATAAAAAAATGTTATCCCAAGAATACACTATGGCACAGATTAACTCATAAATATTTACAGATATTTTTTGGCGTCAGACAAAATGAGCTTCTCTGTGCTCCAGCTCCTGCAACCGCCGAGGTCGCAGTCTTTGGTAGACGGGTTTATTGTCACCGGGGCTGAGGTCGTCCGGGCTGCTGGGGGGAGGGGACTGGGGGGGCGAGAGTGTATCGGAGGTCGACACCTTGAGTTCAGTGGTGCTGTCGGTGGAGTCCTGTCTCTGGAGCCTGGGTGCATGTGGGGAGCTTGTTACAGTGGGAGGTGTGGTGACTCCCTCTGCAGGGTTGGTGGGAGTGAGAGAGGAGGCGGCGGTGGTGGTGGTGGTGATGGTGGTGATAGTAGTAGTCCAGTTTGGAAGTGTCCTAGCTCGGCTGTTAAGGCTAACAGGAGGTTTGTAGAAAGTTCCAGGAGGGGGCTGCAGAGTCCTCGGTGCCCTGAGTGTTAGCGGGAGGTGTGGTGAGCTGCTCGACCCACTGGCTGATTTGTCAGTGTCATTTTCCCTTTTTGAAGTCCAGACAGGCTTTACTGTCACTGTGTACGGGCTGTTGGAGAAGATGGTGCTCACACTGCTAGTTGTAGGAACCACAGAAACAGTGGTAACTGCCGAGCTAACACTGACGGGCATCGCAGCCTTTACAGGTTGCACTCCGGTGCTGGCAGGAGGCAGGTTGGCCACAATCATAGCAGTCCTGGGTGTGACATCATAGTGCTTGTACTTTCTGTCCCACGTCCTCCTCTGCATTGTCTGTGTGTCGATGAAAGGGGTGATGTAGTACGTGCTCACCCTCGACGAGCCACTTTGGCGAGCCTTTTCCAGCTCTGGTATCTCCTGGATAGTTTCAGAGACTGTGTTCTGCTCAGCTGAGCTTGTTTCAGCATTAGCAGCAGTATTCCGATTATTCCTCTCGCAGATCTGGGCAGGGGCGGGCAGGCGCTCCAGCGGCATGCTGATCGGTCGAGACACATGTCTGGAGCGCTGGGTGCGTAGTTGGACCTTTGGTGCCACGGTGGTGGTGGTGGTGGTGGTGGTGGTGGTGGGGTCGGTAGTGCTGGGACGGCCAAACACTAAGGTTGACCTCTGGACTTCTGCTGCGCTAGATGTCTGGATCCCGTTGAGTCCGTCCAGAGTGCCGCCGTCCGTTCTGTCCGCTCCTGGCTGGACCTCATGAACCTCATTCAGGATGTGTGAGGACGGGATCACTGATGAGAATCTTTTGTACACCTTTGCATTCTGAAAGATCAAAATAAACAACGAGATTAAAATCTGGACAACATCGACCACACAACACACGGCTCATCGATTGTGAGAACAGAAACACAAGTGAAACTTTGTAAAATGGGAGGTGTGTTATTTGGCTGACTTCATTAAACAACTGCTGAAAAAGAAGTTAACAGAGCAGACACTAACAGGCAGAGAGAAGCAGAAAGAGGTAGGGTGGGACAAGCCTCTGAGTGTAAGAGAGGAGATGTGAAGGTGTGTGTGTGTGTGTGGATCAGACCTCAGACCTCCACACTGGCTTCCTGTGAGTCAAGGGATAGATTTCAAAAACCTACACTTAATTAATAAAGCACTAAATGGTCTTGGGTCGTATCAGACCTGCTAGCCCGTTAGTGGCATCCAAACACCTCAGGTCTTCGTGATAACAAATATATAACGGTATGGTTGTTGTGAACCTCTGAGGGTATAATATGCCATGAGGACACGTCTCACATCCTTCTCACCTCTTTCATATCGTTCAGGGAGGCAGAGTGCCTGCTGAGCCGCTGTAGCTTCTCTTGGGGGGTGAGTCTGGGGGACGCCTGGCCAGTGTTGTTGGAGCAGGACAGATGTGAGCCGTCAAAGACCGTTTTGAAGTGTCGAACCAGCAGCTCCACCATCAGGGCCTGGTAGGGGTAGTCCACCAGGGAGGACAGTGACACCTCTGCGTCTGTCTGCCGTGGCTTGACCAGGGTGGGGCCAAAGATGATTCCCAGGTTACTTGCAGTCATCTTGTTCTCCTCGGCCTGCTCGGTCACTCTGTGGTGGGCGAAGAGAGAAGAGGAGTTAAAACTGGCTGAGGACAGAGACCCACTGTGGAGGATTGGTATGCTACTATGCATAACATATATACAACATACTTTTTCGACAAAATTAAATTTTGTCAGATTTAAAAAGAAATTGGAGAATTTGATTAAATATATAACAGAAATTTGAACACCACAGATTCTATCTAAAAGATAAAAATAAAAAACAATAATGCGCTTTTTCTGGATTCCCTTCACTGCTACACATGTCTGTCGTAATTCTTTTTCTTTCTTTCCTCACTTTATTGTTTAATGTTTTTTAAGGACTGATTCCTAGTGTCACTTATTTATATTCCTACATGTACTGGACGCATAATGGAAATACTGGAAGCACATTCATACGTGAGCACAGATTGGGTTATGTGAGCTATGTTTAGGGGTAGATACAACATCTAGGCCTCTGCCATTTCTTTTTGTTTTGTATTTCATTTTATTTTGGCAAAAAAAAAAAAAGAAAGAGAAAAGGAACATTGCGTGAGACTCTCAATTTCTGGAGGCTGTTTGTCCAACTGTCTCAATGACGATAATTTACAAAAACACAGGATCAGTTATCCATGTTTACAGTACATGTTTTATGCATTGGCTGAGGCTGAAACTCTAATTGTGTCTAATTTAAACATTAAGGGCAAAAGTTCAGAAATTGTATTTAAAAATATTGATGCTGCTCTTAGGTTTAAAGAAAACAACTCAGCTATTTATGGGAAACACGCTTTATGTAAGAAGTGCTTCTTCCTCTGTGCTATAGGGAAGTTACTGTTTCCATTTGTGTCTTATAGGGAAGTTTGTGCACTGTATGTATTTAAACAGATGACGACAGACTGGAAACTTCAACATGATCAGGCTCTAGGTGTCTATTTCCAGCACTTACCTGTTCAGGTGTGCTACAAGGAAGCGCAGAGTCTTGTAGTTGGCTGAGGGCAGCTGGTGGAGGAGGTCTCTGATCTTAAAAATGACTCTGTTGAGCTGGACGCTCGGCCCTCTTTTCTCTCCTGTCTGGGGACTCTGGGATTTATCCGCCTCCTCGACGATCACTCTCTGGCATTCTTTGGCCAAGCCGATGAAGTCGTTGTAGTATCGGTACAGGATCAATGGCTCAGGTAACTGTGAGTAGAGAGAAATCCATGGTGTGATTTGAGTTGGTCACAGTGGCAAATGCTAGGAACCAGTGCATGTTTAATGAATAAAAAAAATAATTTGAAATAACTACCAATACATAAGTGTTAAACCCAATGCATCGTCCCACTTGAAGAATAAGGATGAAGGCTTGACAGTGAAAGCATCTGTGACTCTGACTTCTTTGCTAAACTGACCTGTTTTATAATTAAAGCTATAACAGACCTTTAAACTTGTCGAAAGGAATTTCGGACCCACCTGTCTTAGGTATAGCTTGAGGACATTGCTGATGTCATGAGGTGAGAGATCAGACAACTCAACCAAGTCCTTCCCGTTTTCAAACGCCTGACAGAGCTTCTCCACACGAGATTTTGCACCATTCACACGATAAATCCCCTGCGAGGACATAACAGGTACACAGATTTGGTAACAGATAATCATGACAAATTAAACACACAACTCCTCCAGCTCTGTTTTCTAAGATTTCAATATTAAAACATAATCAACACCACTGTGTCTAATAAGTGTACCTTGATGTTGAGGGCCCGACTCTCGATCTCAGACGTGCACTTCTTGATGATAAAAGGGATACCATCTGGACTATTCCTGGCTGCTTGAACGAAGTCGATGCCAAACAGGTGTAGTCTGCCGTGCAGCTTTTTATGGCCGCACTGGATAGCAAGCGTTTCCAGACACTTCTTGTGGCAGGCAAGTGAGCACTGGAAGAGAAAAGAAGACAAGAGAAAGATAAATAAAGAAACACAATATCTAGTGGAAGACTGATAAATATTTAAACAAGCTCTTACTAATCAAACAACTGGTTTAGTTTATCTTTTTGTTCTCTTAGCTCAACATATTTCATGATAAAAACAATGCTGGAGCCAAATGGAACCAGATAGTGGCTACGTCTGCTACATTTATTATTGCTAATTCAGCATGAGTCAATAATTAACATGGCTGTAAGGGTTTCATGCCGTTATGATCTACTTAACTAACATTCAAATATAACAGATTCTGGGGTTGTCAACATCGCAGAATTTTAAACTTTGATACGATACAAGTAAAAATCTAACAATATGGGTATCAACATAAATAGTCCTAGGCACCCAACATTGAGTCATTTCTTGTTTTTGATTCTCAAAAATTGCAAGCAAATTCTAAACACTGTCTGAATGGCTTCATACCACACTTGTTTATATTTAAACCAGGTGGGATTGAAAAGTATCGTTGTGTCAAAAATTTTAACACCCTTAATATATTCTACGTCTAATAAATGACTGAATGTACTGTACCTCCTCACACTCTGCTCCATGGAAAACCACCAGACTATCACACTCTCTGCACTTGGAAGGAGCTCGTAGTTTCCTCAGCTTGTGGGTTTGAGCCGCTTTGGACATCTGAGCATTTCTGAAGGGACCAGGAGAACTAGCAGTCTCTGTCACCATCTCTGCGAGACCTGAAAACCAAAGAATCTAATGAGGGGAACTTCCTGGAGATGTTACTTCCCTCTGTTAGCAGTAGGAGGGAGATGAAGAAGGTTAGTTGAAAGAAACTGAAAATGACACGGAAGTGAAACTGATGAAAACTTTGTTGTTGATGTAGAAATGTGAGTTTAGAGTGAGTTCATGTGAAGAGTTAATTCATGAGCTGCCAACGTCAGAACAGTTTAAAGTTTCTACATCAGAACAGGCTTAATTAAGATGTGATTATAATGATACAACAGTAGAGTCATGTGAACATTATCACTTGATGACATCACAATCACATCGTTATAATGGTCATATGGTGCTGTAAATATACAGGGCTTGTTTTCAGGGCTGCCAAATTAGGTCCAATTCCGTTCTTGTGATATTAAAATGTACAATAAACAAATCGTAGGAGTCTGAATTTATGACAGTAAATTAAAAATAATATTTATTTAATGGGGAAAAAATGCTTTCTCCCTCAGTATGTGTACATTTGATCTATTTCACGGAGAAACATGTTGCATACATGTGCGGTGTAAACCTTGGAGAACAACAGAGCTGGAGCTAATTTGCACTCTTTAAAAGTATGTTTTCCATACATTTTATTTATTTAAGTTTCTTATATCATACAGGCCTTCTTGTTATCTAAAAAATCATATCCATAAACCTACTCACAGATCATACAAATTAAAAGACGGCACTAAACAAGAAGAATTAGGTCAGACGTCAGATCGGCTCACAATGGGAAAATAAACACATTTCCCATGACTGGAAGAGCTCAGTACAGATACAGGAAGTGTAAGCTGAGGCTGCTCGCCAACACTAACATGACCGCAATCTGTGACGCTCCCTCGACTGTAAAAACATTTGATGTAAGTGAAATCCTCCACTGAATCGTGGTCGTAACAAAAAAAAAAAAAAAAACGTTTATGAAGTGTGCAGTAGACCTCCCCTCTACATTAACTTCCCTGTCGCAGAGACAGAGACACTGACTGGCTCTGTTGCTGCACCCACAACCATACATGTGCATAAGGAGAAATGGACACTTAGAAAGAAATAACACACGCACACAAACCAACTTGAACACACATGCCTTACCGTTGTCTGAGGGCGATGGAGGCTCTCTCTCGTCTAGGTCATCTGCAGAGGACATAGTCCCAGTAGAGGGAGTCCTTGGCAGCCGTCTTTTGAAGTCCCCTGCACATGTGAATGTGTAGTAGTCAAAAATATGAACATAATGTTCTGTGACTGTTAACTCAATTTTAAGAAAATCCACTTTTTTCTGAAGCGATCTCTCAGGAATAGATCCGCTAGATAGATAGTGTTGATTATGTCAAGGCTTTAGTCCATGTGGTCAGCAGTTCCAGGTTTAGAGGAAGTGCACTAAGAGATGAGTAGTGCATGAGTCTGGTGCACAATCGGGAAGTTGCAAGAGAAAGATTCTATTAAAAAGTAATACGTCATGAGCACCTTTATCGTCTCTAAACTTTGTCGTGACTGTTTCCTGCTTTGATCTTACATCTTTTAGGGAGATAGTTTAGTGATCTCATGTCTCCTTGTTCTATGTGCTCATTCATTGTTTCCATTTACATATACCTTTTATGAAAAGTGATGTGAAATGGTCTTACCTGGACTAGCAGTGGGGGAGTCCATGGACCTGGACTCACTGCTGCCTCCCGCACTCTCTGAGTCGCTGCACATCCCGCCCTGGCTCGCCTGACTACATGAAGCCCAGGCCCTCATTGTCGCATGACTTCTCAAGGCTGCAAGAAAACACACACCACCATTCACTTACAGGCACTAAAATGTTAATGTTAAGCAATAAAAAATGTTTAAAATGCAACTTCCTCTTGTGGTATTCATAGTGTCAGTTTCAGCTATTTTCATATACAAGTAGTCATGCAGATATTCCAGGCTTGTGAAAACTGAGAAACCTGCAACTCAAACTGTTATGCTCTTAGATCTAAAAAAGAAAATTCATGAGTCAAAGCTCAAGTCCCTGAAAATCTAAACTAAGGATGCAGACTAAGGGTGAGCTGACAAGTCAAACACATAGAGATCGCCAGCTTGAGCTGATAAACCTCAGACAATAATAATGAAGTGTAGGGGATTCATTAAACACATTACATACAAGTAATATACACATCTATTGAAGTTATAGTTTTATCTATTGTTTTGTTCTATTGTTATGTGTGAACCCAAAGAGCCAATTTTTTCAACCCCAGCTTTAAGCATTCTTTGCTTTTGCCAGCCCCCAGTGATATTGCTGTGTAAAGTCAGGTTGACGAAAATTCCCCATGAGTAAGTGTGTGTGTGTGTGTGTGTGTGTGTGTGTGTGTGTGTGTGTGTGTGTGTACGTGTGTGATGGGGGGGAAATATGACTTCTATCTCACATGAGCAGTACGCAGCCAATGCAATCTTTGTTCAAGTAAAGCTTGCCAGTATGTATAAAGATGAGAAACTGTCATGGTGTTGGGCTCTGTCAACGTCTTATTTTCCACAATGTTTTTACGTCATCTTGCATCCTGAGACCCCCCACACACACACACACACACACACACACACACACACACACACACACACACACACACACACACACACACACACACACACACACACACACACACACACTCCAACAGGGGTGGGAGGGTTGTAGGGGAGACATGTCCCTCACATGAATAAATGCTCTTTGTATTTTATGTTGTCACTACTTTTCCTAGGGCAGGTAATAAATCAAATCTCGAAGTCTGCTCCTATTCTTATACAGAACTTATACACACAAGAGCCGTCCTTGTTTGTCCTGTTACAATCTTTTTCAAAAAATGAGTGAGCACCTTGTATGTCGGTGCTGCTGTTGGACCTTCTCTCGCCGATCTTCGCAGCCCGTTGTAAAGTACTGTCCACTTCGTCTCCGCTCAGCACGTCACACGAGGTGATGGATGCCTGCGACAGGTTGCCGTGGGAGGAATGAGTGCTTCCCACTGACCTTTTGTTGAAAACAAACCTGGGGAAATAAAGTAAAGCATTTCTACTGTCACAAAGCGCAGCATTATTGTATCACCGTGGGTTTCTGGGGGATTTGACAAGATTGTTGATCAACAGCAGTGACTCAGATTGCTTCACCAGGAAATGAGATTTGTGGCTTTCGTTTTTCTGGCATGTAATCGGTTTCTTTCAAACGCCCACCAACAAAACTCCCAGCATTTGTTACCACTCAGAGCAGACTGTTATGAATTAGAAGGCATGAAACATTTAAATCTGTTAATCTGAATGTGTATCTGACAAATCCATTATTTAGAGACCCTCAGTGTTTGGTATCACCTTTTCACTACACACACATGTAAACTGTAGGATCTCTGCTTTACTAACCCAGCCTTCTATTAATACACACTTTTGTGTCTATTATAAGCTTACCTCAAAGAATTTTCAGAACTGTAAGTGCTTTAGGCTTTACTGAGACTAAAAGAGAGGATTAGGAACAGAAACTGAAATAAGCCCAGGCAGCAGACCACAACAACATAGAAATGTCACGTTCAACACGTCTGGTGATTCACAGTAACGGAAGTACAAACATGCCCGAAGCACTGTTTCTAAAGAAGCAATTAAAATCAATGTCATCACCTGTGATTCATGCTTTACTGTAACTTATGAAGCTAAAACAACAGCATTTAAATTCTAACTTAATTTTTAGACACTTCTTTTGACAGTCTGAGACGAGTCTTCGGGAAAAGCTCTAACTCGGAGCCAAACTCTCACGCTCGCAATCTCCCCTGCTGCACTCGGCCTGCGCAGCAGATATTTCCTGAGGAAGGGCAGCGAATTCAACACGCATTCTGTCTCTCCTTGATTCTCCCTCGCTCTGTCTCGCTTCCTGGCTGTTACCTTTTGCTGAACAACTTCTAGACAGGCTGTACAGACATTTCTTTCAAAAACATTCACCTCAGAAACCAAAAGTTGACAATTTAGACCACAGTAAACCATGATAAATTACACCAGTTTAGTTTAAATATCAAGCGGGTTTCCAGATTCTAAAGCCTTGTTTACAGCTGGTACCGCCGTGTGTTATTAACATGCCAGGTGATCGATCACAGAAAAACAGCTCTAGGTACGTCTGTACACACCTTACATTCTAACGCATTTCTGTCCTCTCCCCATATTAAAACAAACACGTTTCATCATAAAAACATCAATCAAATAAACAAGCATGGTGCAGACTCAGAGCAGAGAAGCGTGATGGAGGCAGAGCGAGTGTGTGAACATAGCCTGAAGAGTATCGACCTGATATAAAAGCTTTCTTTCATCATGAAGCCCGGTGTTTCTCCACAGTTCTGTGATTCATCAGTGTATGGATTAAACTGCAGACTGGATTGTCTGTTTACAATGACATGCAAACAAACAAATAGATCTGCAGGCCCTGAGATGATTAGATAGATCCGTATATTGAACTGCTGAATCCTCACTGTGATGCATTACTATATTGAACTGATCATGGGTTACATCTTTGGCCTGAATCTAGGTGCTGTCTCATCTAGTCCTCGTCCCTGTGCGTTCCCCCTCGCTGAATCGATACGAGGCCTCGTTTGTTCTGTATTTCCGTGCACGCCATTCTAATGCTTTGTATGACTTGTGAAAATAATAAAACAAAAATAGTTTTAAAATTCAGGAGAAGATTTAGATCAGACAGGGATAGCAGCCATGAATGTGGTCTGATCTCAATGCATCCTCAGTGCGTCTCTGGCGCCTTTATAACGACTGTGTGTCACCACCTCCTTCAGTTGTACAAAACTTGTTGTTTCCCCTAACCACATGCGCTGACATATTGCACTGATGACACCAGTGGGAGCCAGAGTTGTGCAGTAGACTCCGCTGTGGTTTTTAAGTCACGCCCCTTCCGCTAACCAAAAAATACAAATTAAATTGATCGATTAAATGAGAAAAGTTCCACAGGTTGGTGCAGTCTACAGCAGATCAGATTCTTGTGTCAGTTTAAAGCAGACAATCAAAGTTATGGAAAATTCCAAGGCGTTCATGTCAGTGTTTGTTTTATTCCTCTCTGTGTTCCTCTACTCTTCTAACCTGGTGTACACAGTGCCACAGAAGCTGCAAATTGAGCTGTCGATCCAGGAGTTATAACCCTTTTTCTAGCAACAAAAAACTTCAATGAAACTCTCATAAATAAACACGATAAGAACTAACTTAAGACAGAAACCACATTTGAGAAAAACATTTTGAGCTCCAAATCTGGAGCTCCAAATGTGTTGGCTTCATTTTTTTGGAAGCCGTCATGTCGTCCATCTTTTTTATACAGTCTACCGTTTACAACTGTACTTTTCCATTTGTGATCTGATCACTAAGTTAATGTGTTACTACGAGGTTTAAACAGGCCTAAGCGTGTATTCACAGTTCTTGGTACCTGGCGTTGTCAAAGGAGATGGAGTCCGAGTGCAGCCGCTCCTTAGGCAGATTTTTGGCGAGGTTCCGGACAAACTCAGCATAGCATTCACCCGGCTCGTATAACTTGGCACTCTCACTGAGGGCCTGGTGGTGGGCAGGAAGTGACATGGTCTGCGCCTGCTGCATCTGAAACCAATTGACTGTCACCTGAGGAAGAGAGGACATTTTATTAAGTTGACTGATCGAGGGAGAAAGTGAAATCTAAAGTGAATGTTATTGGACAGCCCAGTTTTCTTCTCTCCGTTGATTGGTTTTTTGACTGATAACTTTCACTCACAGCTTTGAGCGTGAGGTCACACTGGAAGATCATCTCTCGGATCTGTGTGAGGATGGTGCTCTTGGCGTTGGCCAGATCCATCCTCCTGACGCCTGCGTCAGCCATACAGCTCTGGTACTGTTCCTGGGCCTCCTCGGCCTGAACAGACAATTGATACACAGAGAAGTGTAAGATAAGAGGAAAACATGCTTTATTGTCTAGAACAATGACACTGCAGAAGCTTACTACTATACTGTCAAGATAAACTGAAAAGTTGTTAGAATATTTTCATACAAAGGACATGCATATAAGTTATCATCAGGTGTGGTAAATCCAACCTATCTCATGTCATGTTTAGAAAAACTTAATAATATGCTGTTTATCATTCTTATTCTTCATTCCCTCTTGTCACACTGTCACTTGCCCACCTTCTGCAGAGCCTCCTCCTCCAGCTTCCTTTTCTTCTCCAGATGTTTGTTACCAGCATTAGACTGCTCCTCCTGGGAGCGGCTGGTAGATGAGTGAGCTCTCTGGTGCTCCTCTCTCCTCTGCGCCTTCAACGCTTGTGCCTTACGCAAGGTTATATCTGCCTCTTGCTGCCAAACCACAGATAACAAACCACCGTATTATTAAAAAAAGGTGTGCGGCAGTGAAAATACCTATAATTACACACATCGTTTTGGTTGAGAGTTGCCTCACATGTGAATTGAGAGTACATTTTATAAACAGTCAAGGCAATGTGAAAATTTAAACCGATCTATGCCTATCTTTTGGGGGCTTTTGCAAATAGTAAGAAATGAATCTAAGTATATTTAGATTAACTGTACATATCTGATCATTTTCTGACTGGCAGTCTACTTTACACCAGGTATAATGGAATGCTGCCTTGTCTATAATGCATAAAGACAAACAGCATTGCTATGAAGCTTAAAGCGTGGATCTAAAGTGTACAGTATCTGAACAGGGACTCATCACATACCATTTTCTTTTGCTCCCTCTGCCACCGCTCCTTGAGGTCTTTCCTCGACTTGTCCAGCTCGTGTTTGCGGGCCAGAAGAGGCTGAATAAAGACAATAACACTGAGGTCAACAATTTGAAAAGGCTTTTTACTGACTATGTTTGTTTAAGCTTTACACTGAAGAATAAACGCAGATATTAACTATATCATTAATGAGTGTGATCTTATACAGCAAGTACTGTAACAGAATATGTGTGTTGAGACGAGGACCACAGGAAGGCAATTCAATTATCTAAAAGTATTTCTGTTTGCATTTTTTTTTCTAGAGATAAAAGGACCCACATTATTGTGCTTTAATGAACTAACAATTATTTTTTTAGAGTGTAAGAGTTTACAAAGGAGCCAGTCAATTTTCCATCAAGGATAATCCCCATAACCTTTTTCCTTTATGGAGTCGAGTACACTCTTCTCTGTACAGTATTGTCCAAGGTTAAACAATATAATGCTGCTCTGCTCCATTAGAGAGTCATTGCCTGTCAAACTCTGAAATCTATTCAACAACAGAAGGTAATAGATGTCTCCTAGTTATAATAGAAAAAAGTGCTCTATGTTGAATACAGTCTACTTCTCGTTCTCACTCTTACCTGTATAAATTTGTTAGTTTGAAGAGCCGTCGCAGTTTGAATAAGCAGCTGTGTGTACTCAATGTCGTTCTTGAATGTAGAGACGTAGATATCGCTGAAAGGCATGTAGTCCTTTGACAAATGGAATAAAGAAAAATCAATCTTAATAACCATGACATACCAATATGATTTCTAATAACCACGTGAGGTAACATGTTTTTACTAATTAAAGTTTTCATATTAAAAAGAAAAAAAAGCTTTTCTGTTACCTGTTGACTGGCCAGTGTCTTTGCAGAGTCAGCCATTTTGGCATAATTTTTGGCATACTCAATATCTGAAAGATAAAGAATTGTACAAAAATATAAGCACTAATGTATTCTGAAAATCACTGTCTACCAATTATAAGCCAAAATCTGGATAAAAACTCAGCTGCAGTGTTTCCCCTATATGGATCTAGCAGTGGAGGTGCACCGCTGCTGAAATATGACCTCCGCTGCTGGGCTCCAGCTTATCTCCTTAGAAACTAATATTATATTAATTTGCGCTACGGACTCAAATGTGACCAAGGTGTTGAAATAAATGATTCATTGTCTTTGGTAAATTTCGGACTCCTCTCGTCTTTTACCATTACCCACGAGCCAGGCTATGACAATAGGGTGGATGTTGGTTGATTATTGTCCAATAAATGTTTAATTATTTTAAAGAAAATAATGAACAATGAATGAAAATTGAACACAACTTTGAGCAAATTGAGCAACCTCCGCTGCTAGAACTTCAACCTAAGGGAAACACTGAGCTGTCATGAGCTAACATACTTGTTATAAATGTATGCAGTATGTACAGTTAGAGTATATTGCATACATGTATATCTTACACTAAACAAAATGTAAGTAGAGTACTTATGTACTTAGATGTTACTATGGCAACAATCAATAGAGCAAACCCGAAAATTATACAAAGAAAAAAAAGTACAAAGTTGGCTTTTTGATATAGTCACCTAAAGTATAAGCACAAATAGACCCTATGATATTGTTTAGATGCATGAATGATAGAAGTATTGCATATCCACAATAACATCTCGATTTGATGCATTGGCTGAATTGTTTACTGTAATGTATTGTAGTTATTGTGATATTTCTAAATGTAACAGTTAAATAATTAGTAGGAAGACATGTTTTGTCCTTGATTGTAAAGAATGGAAGCTTTAATTCCCTGGCAGAGGTGAGGTAGCTTCTTGACACCTTTTTGTTTTGACTAAATAGCTGTTAAGTGCCCATTATAAGCCGGTTGACTCATAACCGTCAAATAACATTAAACAGGCTAATAATGACTCGGACTCAGATACAATTTACAAATAACTCTCTTCGTCTTGTATCAACTGGACTGCACCAGGAGATGGGGTACGTTACCAAAAGATTACAGTTTAATAAAATAACTAATAAATATGTGATAATCAAATCCCTCTGTTTGCATCCCACAGCACCATAGTCTATCTCACCCAAAGCCAGTCGTTTCTCCATCCATGATAGAATGTCTTTAATGTACTTGGACCAGGCCTTAGCATAGAGGAGAGCAGACTCCACCCCGCCGTCATTCTTCAGCAGGGTCAGGTCGACTTCTTCTTCCCGTGACAACGGCACCTCGGGGCCTGGAGAGTCAGTGGAGGAAAAATGCATATCAAACAGAGTGACTCACAACATATGGTTTCAACAGAGCAGCCAGGTGTTGGATTGCAGCGTCTCAGTGCTACTATCCCAGAAGACATGTGTGGGAGGTAAAAGGAAAAAAACACACATTAAAGGTTAAAGTGGACAGCGTGGGAGGATATGAAGGTGTTGGGCATCTTTTAAAAATAGTCCAACAGCATTATTTGCTTTTTTACTGGTTCCACTGTGGTGCACCTCTCCCAGCCATCCACCATCTGATTTAACTAAAACCGCATGTGTTTCCTATCGCATACGAAACTACTCCTAAACAGGCAAGGAATGTCAGATATGTGGACGGAGAAGAGGAAAACGAGCAGCTTGTATGAAAAAAAAGCAGCAAGAAATAACAGGGGTGGAAGCAGAGGTTTAAGGCGGGTCTACCTCAGGCATTCAAGAGTCCAAAGCCTAAATCACTCCACTAACTCACGAGCTGACACAACGCCTGGGAGCCATTGGCAACCATTAAATGCTTTGTGAAGCAGCCATTAATAGCTATTACATTTCAATGATTCATTTATTTGACACCCACATTGCGCTGAGGCAAATGAGGGACTGTGAAAAACACTTACCCACAAGGTCACTTTTCTCTGAAACGTATCCCTCAGGACCCACAGAGAGGTTGTCAAAAGACTGTGAAAAAGACATCTCGGATTATAAGGAGGGAGTAGCAGACATACAATCAAAGTTAGACATCAGAAGCAGCTGGGTTTTCAACACCCCAATTAAGTACAGAAAGTAAGTCTTTGAGGCTTTTTTTTTAAAGGAGGCGTGGTCAAATTACTGCTTTGAGGGAACCCTTTTAAAAAGTGTCACGTTTGGAAAATAAAGTTCTGAAGAAAATAAAAAAGAGCTAGTCTGAAATGATAAGGGAAAAGAAATGGTCTCACCCTGCTTCTCCTGGTCTGGGGGACCCCCAACCCTGAGCCACTGTCCACATCTCCCATAAGGAAGTCAGAAACTCTGAGGGGTGGTGAAGATAAATGTTAATAAGTACAGTCATGCTCTCAAATGAAAATATGTTCTATAATAAAAGGCTTCGAGGAAAAGTAACAAACAACAAACCCCAATCTCTGTTAAAACATAAAAGACTGATTGACGTTGGAAAATGATTTACTTTTCTGTTACACCCAAAAGTCACAAGAATGTAGTCGTGTTGAAAAGGTACACATTGTACTCACACATTGCCGAATGTGAATGCCAAAGTGTCGATGGATGTGTGTATCTCGCTAAATATAGCCGTTGTGTTTTCTGGGTCCACTTCCTTGAAGTTAACGCCTGTGGACAGAGAGATAAAACGCACAAAAAGTTCAGTGTAAATCATGTTTTTTACAACTTCAGTGAAACATCGTTCAGGAAAAGTATGATTAATAGATAGGCCTGTAAGTGGCCGGGTGTTCAGAACCACTAGTATGCTAAGGACAACGACGATAGTTCAAACTGATTTAACCAAACTGCTAAACGTTTCAGTCCAGATTCAATCAATTTGCCGCAAAGCTTTCCTTTTTTTTTTTCTGCAACCTTTAATTTAAGAGACCATAGTTAACTGTTTAGCCTTTGTGGAGTGGTTTATCACCTCTAAAAGTAAGTGTTAACTTTCACCTCGGTGACAGACACAAATTAAATCCTCTGAGCTATGCCAAGAGCTCAAGAGTTTGAAAGAGAAGGCTTTGAAAACAGCTTCAAATCCACAACTGTTAAAGCAGACGAAGTCCAAGGAAATAACATGCACGGTCAACGTCTTCCTACCAAGTCCCAAACATCTTCTTCTGTAGAGCTTTGAGGATCTCCAAGTGGGGAAATATTCAAGGAATATTCAGAAAAAGTCCCAAATTTTCCCTCCTGTGTTCCGATGTGTTATAATCCCATTTGCCATCCTCCATGTTGATCATGCACAGAAGAGACAATTCATTGTACACACTCTCTATTTTGAGCAAGCCAGACAATCACTGTTTGTAATCCCTAAAGGCTGTCAAAGATTTACAGATCTTTGAGAACGTGTGCACAGAGCTCTCGTTGTCAGGAAACGGTTTGCTCAGCAAGTAGAGCTTTGCAGAAAGAAATCAGAGAAACGGAAGACACAGGCAGTGAAATCCGACTAAGCTGAGTACTTCCTGTCTGCCTGCAACAGGAAACACTCACACAGCTTGAGTTCTGCGACATGTTACACTTTTGACAACCATGACAACACTTACCTTTTCTCTCCGTAACCTAGCATTGTTGTCTAGTAACCAAGGACCAGAAAACCTCAACAATGTGAATCCGTTGCTGAGGAAAAACAGAAGGCGCTCTAAACAGTTCCAGTTTCCAGGCTGCTTTCTATCTTTTGTGCTTCCATTTTCTCTTCATTAGAGCAAATTTGACCCATGTCAAAGGTGGTTCATTAGTATTAAATTCCCAACCAAAGATGAAGCAAAGATCCCGGGTCATGGCATCCTGTGTTGGGGAGGCAGCCCCACGTTCCAGGGAAACTCTAGAGGACACCAGAAGAGAGGAGACGCAGCAGTGCGAGCCTCCCTGCAGTGCACCTCCCTGGCTCTGAATGCTAGCGTACAACTCCGCGCTGACTTCTTCCTCAGGACATCCTGTGGGTCTCATAACAATGATTCCAGAGTTCTGCCCCGCTTGTCACGACTGAAATATGGAAACTGCATCATTCAAGTACAGGCGCCATTGTTTTCTCACGGTTGGGCCGTGACTGGGACAATAAGCTTGTGAAAAATGTCTTTAGTGAGCTAAGCATGTCTGATATTTTTCTAGTAATACCTTCTTAAGAGGCTATTCTGAAAGTTAACTGAATTATAACAGCTTTATTGGAAGGCTAACACAAAATCTACTGTATTGAATAAGAAAAAGAGTATATTATCAATGAATGAACATGATGATTATTAGAGGTGGGGGGAAAAATCTATTTATGTAAAAATAGAGATAGAGAGGGGGCTAATCAGTCACTCCCTGCTAAGTGCTAAGGCTAGCTCTTTCACTCAGTAGTATGCCAAATAGAGCAACAAGAAATTCAGCCAGTCTCACAGTTGACTGGAGTAGACCCTGAAGTAAGTACTAATCTGGATCAATGAATCCAGAATCGCTTTGAAGTGAAAATCTATTCTGAATCAAATCCTGACCCCAAGAATCGAAATCGAAATCGAATTGTGAGACATCCAAAGATTCCCAGCCCTAATGATTATCCAAGATCAATATATCTACAAGGGGTTTATCTGTATAGGACTAAAAACATTCCTCTGAAATGCGAGATTGATTGCAGTAGCAAATACACTCAGAATCTTCCAGAGACAAAGGGGGACAGAGAGCAGGGAAAGAATTTCAAGAAGTTGAAACTTTTATTGCAGTGCCCTGCAGTTTTTCTGAAGGAGGAGGGGAGCGTGAAAAAAATGTGATTAGGAAAAGAAACCTTGAGTCAATGAGGGTCTGTGAAAAGATGATATCTGCGATGACATAAAACCAGAGAAGATGTATTGACATTACAACAATAGTCGTCTCTTTGTAGCATGAAAGCTGTCACATAACACGGATGAGTGGAGTTTAAAGTTTTCAGGTTTATTGAAAAGGGTAAGAAAAAGAAAAAGAAATAGTAAGAGAATGTTTGGAGCGGATAACATTCTACATGTTAAAGGAATCTGAAACTGGTTAGGCAACCCATGTGTTTGGAGAGGGAGGGAGCGAAGTGGATTCCCTCCCCCCCAGCCCCAGTAAACTCTGGCAGCTTTCCAAATGCCCCAGGTGTCATGACCAAGCATCAAGGCACAATGTGAGTGAGGAAACGACACACTCTGAAGACACAGAGGTGCACCAGGCCTGCTATCTTCCGAACCTTTGAGTCTCTGACGTCTCCCTGTATCACTCCTCTTTCAGCCTCTGCTGTGCTGTCCTCCTCTTGCTCCCTCACTGTGTCTGTATTGTGTTTCCTACTGGCCTTTTGGGACAGACCAGCCATGGTGTGCGGTGATGTAGGCACCCCCTTGTGGACAGGCACATTTCCAAGTTTCCACTCGTCAACAGGCATGTTACAACTGTATTGGCAGCAGGGCTGAATGGCAGGGCTTTTCTTGTAAAATAGAATCAATGGCTGCAGTGCCATTCCAATGCATCGGGGAGTTAATGTTATTTAAGTGCAATTTAAGCTTACAGTCAAATACATTTGTGTTTAAATTCAGGCATACACTGGTCCATGTGATTCTCGTTTTTTTCCGGATGCGTTTTACAGATCTGTGATCGTACAAAGAAATGTCACGCACAGATATCTTGCACACTGACTCCGCTGCCTTTATTTTCCATTAATTGCAAAAATTCACAATATGACACAAAATGCCTCGTACTCAGCCAAGTGATCAACAGTGAAGTTGATTTAGTGGTTCTTTCACTAACCTTAAAAATACGTTGTCTGTCCATTTTTTAAAACAAGACAAGAGCGAGGGGATTTTCAGCTGTCAATAAAGGAGAGTTTTTTCCTGCTGATAAGGCGCTTCAGAATTATCCCGACACTGCCAGGTGTATTTCAGGATGTCAGTGGTCCAGTTTGATACGCTTCTCTCTCTATACTGGAACCACACCTTAAAAAGAACACCACCAATTTCTGCAAAGCAACTGATCCTGAGCAGCGGCTGGCTGTTTGAGGTAGGGTTACTACACACACACACACATGCACACACACACAGGGATGATTGCGAGAAAACACAGAAAATCAAACCTGTTCCAACAAAATAATGACGGAAGTCGGTGTGCAAACATGATTGACATAAAATGAGATCATATTTATTTTTTAACGTGCGTCAATTTCATACTAAAAAACGCACTCAGTGTGCAATGGCCTTTATTCCTGCATGTGACACAGAAATGTAATGTTTCTGCTCAAACTGAGTTATATGAGCAGGTCACACACTAATATGATGAAGAAAGGTGTCAATGAAAAGCACTTCAATGTGAGTCACCGGTAAAACACAGACTGATGGAGGCTGATATAGAAGTGTGGCACTGAACTGAATTAAGCCTGCTTTGTAAATGTGTACAAACAAAGAAACCTTCAGTTATTAGTCATGGTGTCTTTTTTTCCATCCCATCAAGTAACTTGCAATGTGTCTGGTCATTTCAGTCTCAGCAATTCCAGTCATTCTTTTTTTTTCAGATCTAACACTGGATCTCTTTTGTTCCGTTTTTGCATTCTAAACATTTTCAGACCACCACTCAACAGCTGAGAGACACAGACACACATTCTTCAGGAGTAGATCACAACTCAGATTTGGAGATAAGGCAGGTGAGCTGTCAGACAAACAGAGCGACACAACATGGAGAACAGAAGGAAGAAACTTGGATGTGCCTGATTGACAGGCAGTCTGCCAAAGAGGCCTCTGCAGTGGCTGAAATATGGAATGCAAATTACAGCCATGTAGTCTCCACGGTGCAGATTCTTGTGTGCAAGTCAAGTGAAGAAATACCATTGCAGTGGATCACATTTCTAACAGATGGAACTCCTGAGTTGAGATTCCTTTTGTTTGTATTCATAATGAAAAGAGAAATGGATCAGTTGCTGAAGGAATAATAACTTCTCATACTGTGATCTTTTAGAAACAAATCTCTGCGCCAATGCTAACCAAGCAGAGAGCTATGAAATCTTCCCGCAGGGCATTTCCCACACTAGTTTGAAAGACTGACGTAGACCCTTAGCCTGACACAGTAATGCAACAATACGATTTCATGCCAAGATATTGCAAGCATCATCAGGGCGCCTGTGTGTGTCTACCTGTACATCTGTGAGCATTCATGCATGCTGGTGAGCAACTACTGACCTTTGACTTTGGCTATGACCGTTCCAGCCACTCCGAGGATGTCCACAGAGTTGAGCGTCGGGTGTTTGCCGATGACAGTCTTGAGGATGCGGAGTAACTCTGTCAACCGTTCCTGCACCACCGCCTGAAGACCTTCTAGATTCTCTGAAGAACAGAAGAAAAGGAACAACATAGTTCAGCCACGTTTAGTCATGTACGTATCTTCAAGACAAACAAAAGCTTCATTTGAGCAGAAATCCTGCTACCATGCACAGTTTGCAATCACAATTGTTCATCTATTAGTCAGAGTTACTGCCATTACAGGACATTCTGAGTCACAGGTAGACTAGTGTTATATTAAATTCCTGGCATTCCTTTTCTCTTTGCTGTACATATGTCTTGAACATTTGTCATTTTCAACTTTTGAATCTTTGATGTCATCTTGTTGTCTTATCCACTTCCTCCAGACCAAACAATTTGGTTAACATTCTGTTTCTAAAAGATCGCTGCGGCTGAGAGGCAGTGACTAACTAGATTGTTGCAGCACAAAACTGCAGTGACGAAACTTTCTGTGCTTCATCCCCGAGGCAGAGTGTGACACCATGTACACCGGAAGCGGCCTGAATCATTTCAAACAGGTTGTACTGTCTCAGTCACGGTTATAACATTCCCAGACAGGTGACGATGAAAAATACATAAAAGATGGCATGCTTTTTAGGGCTTTTATGGTAACAAGTGAGGCCGCACAAGGTAAACCTTGTACTGAAGAAGGGGAAAAAAACAGTTGACATGAAAGCCACAGATTTTATCAGCGCAACAGCTAGTGTTTTCCTTAACATCTTTGTACCCTGTTTTTTATATGATGCAATTTGTAAACTGCATAACAATACAACAATGCTCATCATAAGTAAGAATGAATATGTGACATTTCAGAGGACAGTAAAGAGGCACATATGGTAGCCGTTACTCAGAAATAATTCTCTGAATGCAGCAATTTACAGATAGTATGATCCCTACAGAGCAGCAATAAAGCATTGAGGGAGATCTTGCAGTTCTGTCAGATACAACTGAGGCTTCAGATGAAGATATGTGAGGAGGAAAAGAATGTTCAAAATGCATTCAGATTAAATTCCTCCTCTCATTTCACATCCACAACACATTTGGCTATTCTATGAAAGGCATGACTTCCCTCTACAGCCAGTCAGAGCAGGGAAAGGTAAGGTTGTCAAGATGTATGATGCATGTATTAAAACAATACCATTTCTGTCATTTTAATTATCAATATTGTGTAGGAAAGTACAGAATCTTTAAAGAAACTACAGATTTTATATAATATTTTTAGACCAAAGATGTAAATGTATATCCGTTCCAAATATGTTAACGGTCCAGAAAGACCAGTATTGATCCAACCCTAGCAGATAGCACCGAAACCATTTCAGCTAATGTTAATGGTTTCTGAACAACAACAAAAAATCTACAGCATTCCCACAGATCCTTCAATTCCGTATAACCGGGTGTGTTACAAGCAATAAAGCTCTTTGGGAAAAGACAAACCTGAAAAGAAATATTGACACACACGTATCAGTGGATGCTCTGAAAGTTGGCAGCAGACAATAGATGAGTTCATGTCTAAGTCAGTGTTGTGGAAGAAGCTGGGAGACTGGCTGGAAACAGATAAGTCATCTGGTTTTCATCAAGGCCACCACACCAGGCGGCAGGGTGAGATGAGAGACTGATTTTATTGGAGCGTTCAAAGGAAATACAGAGGGTGTGAAAATGAGAGACTAAAGTGTGTGTTACCCATTCAAGTCCTCTTGTATTCAAACACACACACTCTAATTCTATTGGCTGGTGGGAAAACATAGCAGAAGATCTACATAATCCACTACTGAGACATAAGCCCTGGCCATCTGTGATGGTATTTGGAGAACGACAGGAAAGAGACATTATTAATAAAGATACTGGACAAAAAAGTTATTTTACTAGCTTACTACAGAACATAATACAAAGACGACAAATATGTATAAACAAAGGGCAAAAGTGCAGCAAAATCAAGACCCATCTTGGTTTTCAGAAGCTAACCATTTCTTGTCCCTTGCTGCCCCTCAAGGATTACAGAAACAATGTCGTGCAGAGGAGGGGGACTCACCTGCTTCCCTGCCCCGAAGGCAAGAAGTCCCTGACCCCGCAAGACACACTTTGAAGGTCCCCCTCCCTGCTGACACTGACAAAGGGCCATCATTAAGGCCCCTTTTCTTCCTTTTAACTATCCCTCTCAGTTGTGGTCATCAGGGCGCTTATGGTTAGCTTAGTGGTGTTTGAAGATTTTGTTATCAAAGACGTGTGGTTTTGCTTTTAACATAAGAAGAGACAGTCCAAATGTGGTGCACACCTGGGAATTTTCCGCGTGACTAAAGGTGCTGCTGTGGAAGCACAGCAGTAACTTTGGATAAATCAACCGTTTTTCCATTCCTCAGAAGAACAAACATTTAATTGGACCTATGTGTACTGAGAAACGAAAAGGGGCAGCGATTGTCAGAAACTATCAATAACGCTGATGTCGTTGCATCAAGGACAGAGAGATGTCCTGAGCTGATCCGTTGGATTGGAACCGAAGCCGAGGGCAGTTTTGAATGGATTGGTATTGGCTGTGTCCACTGTTTACCGTCAGCCACTGCCAGCTGTCAAAGATGCTCCATTGTCCAGAGTTATAACACTGTAATGGAGTGGCAAAAAAAACAAATAAATAGCAGCCAGTAGGTTCAATTAATGATATACATTCTGACAGCGACCTTCAGTGAACAAAGAATGTGTCCTTCCTAATGAGAGCAGAGCTGACACTACCTATCATGCATAAACTGGAGCAACATTTAGCAACAGTTACACATCATTTTTTATGCTGAGCTGTCAAACACTGAAATTGTTTTTCTAGCTGTAGCTATCATGTAGGCCAACTTTTTTCTAATTGTGCACTGTGTTGCTGACAAATGAAGGAACATAAATGGATCATGACTAAAAATCAGCTGGAACCAAATTAAAATCAAAGTCCGGAATTGAGGCCTAAGGCCCCGTGTCCACCTGGTGTTTTGTCTGGGCAGAAACCGCTCTAGAGTGTCTGCATGAAGCGTTTGTGTTCTGAGTAGAAAAGCACTGCACGTCCGTCCTGTCTCTATGGCAACAGTTTGTTGACAATAGCCGCTGTTTAACCGACACGGCTCATTTACTTTTTACTGCATGTTTTATATTAGAGATTGTTTTTTTTTTGTTTACCCGATCAGACACGGAGCAAAGAGGATACAGGGAATATCATGTATTTTGAAAAAAACGCCCGTAATGTCAACAGCGCCTTTCTGAAAAGTTGAAAGATTTTCAACTTGAGCGCTCGGGGGGGGACAAAATTCAGGACACATAAATGTGCCATAACACATGTGACACACTGTGCATGTAAATGACTCATCATATTCAGAGTGCAATTAGGCCACTTAGATCATTGTTAATTCTTCACCCGGATTAAAAAAATACAAACAAAAGAATTGTATTTAGCAATCAGAAATGGGAATAAAGTTATCAAAACAAGGTCCGATTTAATGTGACAGCTCATACGGACCACCACCATTGTTTGCCCTTTGAATTGTGTGACAGGATCCTTGCTCAGTGCAGCATGAGACAGCTGAGAGAAAGCTGGTGAAAATCAGCCCAGAGTGGTTTTGTCACAACAATGGCATCAAAAAGGGCACTTGAAATTTGCGGCCAATTGTGGGGGGGCATGCCATTGTTTTGGTAGAGATAACAGCGTTGAGGCTCAGAGCTGGACCATATTGTTTAAAGAAGGACCCCCTGCATACGCCAACGCAGCTCAAGGCTGCCTCGTCTTTCTTTACAGTGGTGGGATGAGCAGGAGACCCAGCCACGCTTGGTCTGCTTCATTTGTGTTCTAACAGATCAAGACCGCCCTCGCTTTTAGGAAAATAGATTCGTGACAATGAAACCTAGATGTCATATTTTGAAAGTTTGAGGCTTCTATAAAATGATCTGCAATAATTTAGACAAATAAAGTAGAGGTTTAAAATTGCAATATTATGCACTTTTCTTCATAGCGTGAAAAATTTGCCAAGGGTCAGCTGATATCAAACGATCCACTTAATGTAAGAATGGACAAAGTTTAGTGTTTTATACTAAAGACACTTCAACTGTTAAATGTGTTTTCTTTTTGATTTGATTGATGATTTCAACAAATGCCGTGAACACAGTAGCTGGAGTATTTGTTTTCATTTATTACTTCCTACCACATATCAACAGAGTTTTAACAGGGATGTTTCAACAGACCAATCACATTAACCAGTAGTAATCAAGCTAGTTCTACTTCTCGTCCCTTTTTTTTTAACACAACTCCTGACAGCAGAGTGATAAAAAAATGCAATAATGCTAAGTTGATTGAGCAGCAACTGTAACTTAATTTGGAATTGAAAAGTCACCAGTCTGGCAGTTTATAGGATTCATCATTTACTCCATTTTCATCAAAGGTAATTCAGTTCTTAGAAGAACACCACAAGACTTACAGTAAAAGCCTCTAAACATGTCTGGTACCTTCAGCAGTTACCTTCTTAAAAAAGCTGAAACATTCATGCTCGAACATCCCTTACAGGGCTTCTTTAATTTAGAACAAATACTGCATTTAAAAATCTATTATTTTAGAGCTCAGTGTGTCAAAAGATCTATGTGACAGAAAAGTCAATATAAGTAAAAAGTGATTAATACTTGGTTTATGTCATTCTTTAGAGAAGGAGGGAAAAGTCTCTGAAATTAGCTTCTAATATCTGATTTCTTTACAGCCCAGTGACGGTTAGGGGATAGGGGATTTAAAAAAAGGCATTTGAGAATGTCATATGTAGCCCTGGGAAATACTGATCCCAACTATTCACCGTTAACTGCAATTATTTTTGCAAGAAAATTATCTAGAAATAAATTAACAATTACAATTATCATTATTTGCAGCCCTAAACAATATAAAGGCCAGTTTATCAGCATACATGTTCCATTTCTATGTCAACTTCAACAGCAAACCTTAAATGTGCTTTGTATTGATAAATCCTGTATATTCTTTAAATAATATTATGGATTTTGCACAGGATTAACTCACTGATACATCACTTAAAATGTAGCAATACTGATCTCATAAAAAGGGGAAATACGTGTCAGAAGAACTTCTCAAACTGCTTGTCCAGAATATTACCCTCCAACGCAATCAATCTCAGTATGCCAAAATATTGCTCTTTACTTAAACACACATTGTGTTTAAGTGGTGACTCATATTTAACACAACACAGCAGCTCAAACATTTGCCTTTTAAATTAATGTCTCCCCTCATATAGCTGTGTGTGGGGGTGTCCCATTGTGTCTAACAAAGCTCATTGTGTGCCTGGTGCAGAGAATGACCAATCTAATCCAAATCTTCAGGTGGCCTGACAGAGGTTACGGCCCCTTCTCCCCCCACAGATAACAACAGGCAATCAACTGGCCTGTCTGGACACGCGATCAGCTCCACATGAAACAAGCCTCTGCAGCTCTGGTGACACATTGCTGCTTGGGAAACAGCCGCCGGGTTTTACCGAGAGGCCACAGAGGCCATGTTTCTCCTTCAGAATCCCTCCTCCTCCTCCTCTTTTCTCCAAAGAGGGAGGGTGACAGATTTACACCCCCAGCAGCAGATTATATTAGATTTTTCATGAACATCTTTCTGCCTCATTCCAGGGTGGTGACTACTAGTGACACACTCATTACCCAAAATGCCCCCTCCAAATTGAAACAGCCGCTCTGGTCCACTTGCACTAATGGGCTACGCTCAGATTATCTACAAGTCTCTCCAATCCCAAACCACAAGCCCAGAAGACATTAAACACTCACTGTTACAGACTCTGCTTGCATTGCTGAGCTGCTCGCAACCTGAACTGCAACAGGTGGAATTGTTTGGTCAGGATTCCATCTCCAAACACTAATCCCCCCCCCCTCCCCTCCTGTCCAAACAAACACGACATTGGAGGGTGCCTCTCTGTCGATCTCATGCCTTGTTTGGAGACAGAGCTGGCCCCAGACATCATACAGACAGTAAACAGCAGGCTCTCCATAAACAGCTACCTGCTCTCAGCCTATTAGTGAAGAGCACTCTGTGAGGTCCGGGCTTCACAGTCAGACTAATTCTTTGACACTTCATTACATGTTTGAGGGGACTTTAGAGCAGGTGAACAACAAGACTGCATTCCTGAATCAACAATCAGTGTGTCACAGTGTGTCAGGGAGGTGACGCAAGGCAGTGACAGAAAACCTGAAAATAAAAACAAAGCTTGGACACTTAAACCACTTCTTAAAGAAACAAGACCAGTTTTAAACCATCAAGGAGATAACTGATCTACTTTTATTTTGTTTCTCTTTTCTGAACTTGTCATACAGTGTCAGTAAGCATTGTGCTTATTAAAGATTGTATATTTTTGTAATAGTTTAAAATGCACAGTTTGTTTAAAATGTTCCTATCATAATGTATTATCACTGTCATAACAAATCCTGCATACCCAAATTATCTCTCCATGTATATCCATAAGATACTTGCTTTGCAGAATTTGTAATGTTCAACACTTGTTTATATAGACATTCTTTTTATCCATGTTATTGCGGGAGCTCTCTTTATTTGCACTGTATTTATATTTGCACCTTTTTCTCTCCACATGCTTGTGTACATAGTCTAGTCTATTCTCCAACTTTATTTGTTCAGCTTTGGGTTTTTTTTTGTTTAAGCACATTGAAAGCTATAAAAAAAATACAGTCAAATTCCTCTAATGTGTACTCAAACTTGCCAATAAACATGGATTTTGATTATTGAATTGGTTTTAGAACGCTGGTTAAATAATGTATAATTGTAGGGGGTTGGACAAAACATAGACATGGCAATATATCATCATCCTGACTCGTTTGAGACAACCATTGTCTCACTATTGTTATTTTAATTAAAGAAAAATATGACACTCAGACACAAAGATTTTCCTGGCAATCCGGCTCACTTTGTCAACATCCATGAAACAAATGTGAAGTTAATTTGCCAAAGAAGACAGCGGGATAATGTCGGACAGCAGTATCAATAAGTCACAGGATTGCGTGTGATAAGAGGGGAAACTGCAGTGAATAAATATAAATCCTACCTTTTTAGGGGCATTTAATACTCTTCATCAGACAGTGTGTAGAATAATATGATTGTCTTGCAATCAACTATCACAGAATTGCTGTTTCTTGGTATTATTGTTATAGTGGGCCATGTGTTGTGTATCATATCACATTGCATCACATTGCATCGTAAGTTACCCTGCCATTCCCACACCTAATGAGGATAAAGAATAGAGTAAATCTTTTCTTTAGAGATGCATGAACCAGATGATTGGTATTTCTGGCTGAAAACTAAAAATTCAACTCATCATTTCTTTTCTGTCATGATGTAAAGCTACCAGGCAGGGACACTGCATGTCTGTCAAGTTTTAATCCATTAATACCCTGATGTCCCAATGTGTCTCGGTATGACCTCACCTTGAAAAGTTTAAGAACTCAATCTCCAACTGAATCACCTACATTGCAGGAATGTGTACTTGGGTATGTTGTTGTAGTATTAAACAAGAGGAATCACTAATGTCTTTGGACATGAATTTGTTGAGAAAGGTAAAATTGTGTTTTTGTTGTGTCTTGTAAATTGGTGCAGACTAAACATAACACTTGCTGATTTTGGTCCCACTCACAAAGCAGCCCCTTCTCCCCAAAGCAGGCCTGATCCACAGCTGTAAATTTCTAGCAAGTCTGCCCAATCGCCAGAAGTGACGTCCCCCCTGCTAGCAGGAGCTCCACTGGCCAATCCCCCGCTCGCCATGACCAATCTACTGCACAAACATCCAGAGCCCATAACCATAAATCCCACCCCAGGAAACACACCCCGACCACAAGCTTGCACAAAAACATCCTTCAGCATCACTGGGGAAAGTTACTGCCCAGCAAATCTCTCCTTTCTTTTTCCCAAGAGCAGCAGGCCATTAAACCATTATGTGCTAGAATTTAGCTTTTTCTCGCGATTGAAGTCACCACCCGCAAGTGGCCACTTCAGTTGGCACAGGGGCACTTGAGTGAGAAAGGGAGATATTTGTGGTCATTATTGCTGGATGTGTTCTTTAGAGTGATTGTGGCTATTATGACCAGTACACAGAGTTCGAGACTGGGTATATAAGTTTTTTATCATACAGGAAAAAGGTTAAGAAACATAAAGCAGGATATTAAAAACACGGATTACCCCACCCCAAACTAAACATTTCCAATTACCATACAAATGCAGCTTTAAACAAGTTGAGCAAAATGAAAACCAGCCCATAAATAAACAACTCTAGTCTGCAACACTGAGAACAAAGGCAAACAAGTTCCTGAAACTTATAACCCAAACACTTTAGGTAGTATTACAGCTCTAAAAAAAAGTCTGTCCTCCTGACAACAACAACACAGACACAGACTGGTACTGAGAAACACAGAACAATGCTGTTTGACTGGACTGAAGCCAGATCTTATCAGAGTGTCATGATGACACCAACAGTTGAAAAAAGCCACAGTTCATAGTGAGAAGAGCACCCGTGAGTCAGCTGGTCATGTTCCTTCTTTGAAGACATTCAATACCACTTCTCACAAAGCTGATCACTGTATGAAGAAGATTTTCTGTAGCATAATGGGGGGATGGGATGTTCCAATATTAGAGTAAAAAAAGTTCCTTAGCCATTTTGTTAGATGTTTGCTTTACCCTGAAGTGGAACAATAAAAGAGTTGGTGTGAAACACACACCTGTTCTTTACCACCTGAGCCTAAAGAGCTGAAACAAGCGACCCACACTCTCTTTAGCCCAGTTATATAGGAGGAAATTCAATTTCAGAAAGTGTCCTGGTGGCTATCTGCTGTTGTTACAAAAGACATTTTGAGTTAAAACCTCATCCTGTTCAGCCCTCTTGGCCTCTACACTATCCATAGCTTCCACCGCACATTTCCCAACGCACATTCCTAAACTGTCTTTGGCTTGATAATGAGGGCAAACCACATTTTTAGGTGAGGTCTACAGTTTTTCTGTTCCTGTGCAGTCCTCAGAAACAAAAGCAAACCAAGGATGTAAAATGATGAAGAAATAGGACATGTGCAACAGCAACATTTCGTAAAAATAAAGAGTGGAAGGAGCTACTTGAAGAAGGTTCTTCAAAGTGTTGAGACGACTGCTATACAGCTTGTGATTCCTGCAGGGACCAGTCAATCAATATAATCATTTAAAACCCACTCAAGGACTGCCAAGAGATATTTCACTTGGATTCCATAGAAATAGGCATCTTCTTTTTTTTATTCTCCCTAACTCCAAACTTTAATAATTGACATCGTTGCCTATAAATCTTTTGGACAAATCCAAAACAAATTATTTTTAGTGCAAGATTTCAAAGCCAATTTGCCTTACACCTAACATTAGTCTATTGAAGGCACTATAGCTACAAGTGAACATTTGTTCTAAAGGAATGCAGAGTATGCAGGAGAGTGGGGGGATGGGAGGGGGACAGCAGCTCGCTCGACTCCTTTTTCATACCCATTTAAACCATTAACCAAAGCTGCCTTTTTTTCAGGGCAACAAACACACTGGTATGAAAAATACAGAATTAGGAAAACAAGCCAGATTTTTCTTATTGTTTTTCTTCTTCTACTATTCCCATTGCACACTTGTAATGTTGCCATCAGGGGAATTGAAGCTGCTCACTGTGTGACTTGAGTTATGAGAGAAAGACATAATAAGGAGAAGAAAGGGTTTCAAGTAGAAGTTAAATCCCACAAGAATTTAAAGAGAGATCTGGTGCATCTCTTTATTATTGTGCTTTCTTTCTTTCCTTTTTTTTTTTTTTTTTTTTTTTTACAGCTGACATTTGTGGGAACTGAACAATGTTAAACGTCTATATTTATGACAACAAGTAGTATTCATATCTAAAGTCCTGCTGTTTTTGTTCTATGGCCTCCCGCTTCCCTTAAAGGCAATAATAATGATTTATGGTGGGCAACCTGTTGACATAATGACATGTGAACAATTTGCCATTTTTGGAAACCTTATGGTAAAACAATCAAATTTCATTCGAGTGTGATGCAGAGTGATGAGATGTGCGGGTCGGAGTTGGGGATGGGGACAGGGGTCACCTACTCAGTCAAAACTCATAAGCTGCACATTCTTCTCCTGGGTTACATTCTTTGACAGCCTGACTATTGTTGGGCAACAACTACTGCAGCAGTGTGACAGATCACACAGTTATGAGTGAAAGTGTAAATCTACACCATAAATTTGACCCTGGGGAATCTGTGAAGTGTGAAGTTGTGGGTGTGACACAGCAGGTCTAGTTGACTCCAGCTTACTGCCACTGATGGAGTTCCCCTGTGGGCTTTTATCAACCAAACGTGCAGCGTGCATGTGCCTCCAGCTAAAAAAAACTGGCGGGTGCCATAAGAAGAAAAATAAGCATGGTCCAAGCTCAACTCTCTATGTTTTCTCTGTATAAGGGCGGCGCTATGAGAAACACACACTGAGTCAAACCCCTTCTCTCTGCAAAAACCAATACTGACCTGCCAGATCACAACAGGGTGCATGCCTTTCAGCAAAAAAAAAAAAAAAAAGCACAATATCAGTTTCACACAGCAATCCAGTGACAGGGTTTTCCAAATATTAAAAGAATAACACCAGAGCTGGCATGCCTGCTAACCTCCAACCTGCCTCCATAACTACCAGATGAAGAAATAGGACATGTGCAACGGCTACATTTTGTAAAAAGAAAAAGTTGAAGCAGTCTTTATAGGTGACACTACTTGAATTTGTTTCCTGAAAGGGTCCAAACACCCTGTAGTATTCCCCAACATTATGGAGACGGGTAGCTGTCAGGCTAAGTGAGCCCATAATCCAATTTGCACAATAGCAGTATTAGGAGAGAAGTAGGAAGGTTTATTTCTACTTATTAGATTAGAAAACTTTATGGATCCCAAGTGGGGAAACTCATTTATCACCTGTTCAGTTCATACACACAACAAACAATATCGACAGTACAATCACAGTACACAACAAGTAAATAAATAACAAACACCACTGAAACTATCTCGGTAAAAAAATGTGATTTTTTTCAAGTACAGTTTAGATCTCTTTAATAATACTGTGTGGTCATTTTCCTCCAGGATCAAGTGAGCAAAAGGGGTTTGATGAAAAAAACACTTATTTCTAACCATATTAATTTTTGGCTTCATGAACGTTCTGATTAAATGTTATTTGACAGAAAAAGAGGCCTCTTTTGGGAATTCAATTCAAGTTGAAGTGTTCTTTTCAAACTGAGCAACTTTGATTGATAGAACACATCCTGGGTAACTGTGTTTAACAGTCGTTCTTGATCATTCAGTGTGCCTTTATCAAAATAGAAACAGTAAGAAAGTAGAAAACAAACAAACAGTGAGGAAGAGATCTCTGTCTGTTGCAGTAAGCCCTCTGACCCCTTCAACAGATCACATGAGTCACTGATTGAATCCAGTTTGCGGATGTAAACACAAACAATGACATAAATATACTAATAAGAATCTTAGTTTATCTAAAAATGTTTGAAAAATTGGAGCCTTTCCTAAAGGGGTTATGATTATCAACTCACCATTAAGTGTAACGTCATAAACCTCCTGAATTGGAGGTCATGTGAAACCACTTACAAAAACATCCTTACTGAACACACAACCTTCAAAAAAGGTGAGAATCTGTGTCTTTAGGAGACAGCTTACAGGATTGCTCCAGTAGCGCCAATCACACAGATAACTAACAATACTTAACAAATAGGCCTCTGGAAAAAAAACTCCCTCAAAAGTTCAGACAACATGCTCAAAAGCATAAAAGTTGCAGTAGTTTTGCTTTGTTGATATTGGCAGTCTCAGATTACAGTATACCTGTAATGTTAAGATTGTCAAGAAAACATATTTGATTTAAACTGTGACCATCTTCCACCAGTGTTTGTTAGCAATAAGTTAAGTACATGACTCAATGTTTACTTTTGGCCGGACAGCAAATCAAATTATAGTAGAAGCAACTTGCATGACTTGTTTTACTAAATCGCTTGTGTCAGCAAGTCTGACAGAAGAATAAAAGAAATAAACCACTAATCCAAATGACAAAGAGCTGAATGACATTTTAAGGTCATGTGGTATGATTTCATCCCCACATCCAGAATTAGAACCATGCTAACGCAGTCTTGTAAATGTGAAAGACTCAGCGAGGAAGACTCAGCACGGCGCAGGCAAAGTCTCACTCACAGAGGCCTCACTCCTCCAGCCAGAGGAATGGCTAAACAACTCACTCCCATTGCCAGGTCTGCAGCTGCAGTTAGAGCCCAGCATGGGTGGATACTGTATATATATGTGTGTGTGTGTGTGTGTGTGTGTGTGTAGACATCTTTTGGAAGGACAGTAGTAATAGTAGTAGTTGAACAAGTAGCAGTCTCACATTATTAATTCTGGAGAGTGAAATTCTTCCAATGGGATGATAAAAACACCAAAAAGCTCAATCTGAGGTCTGCTTATCACATCCAGACAGAATATTATTTAACAACAGAAAAGAAGGGAACTATATGATACACTCCACTGTTCTTTGTTTGTCAGAGTGTGTTGTAATTATTCATAAAAAAATAGACCGAAAGCACTACACAGAAAACAAGCATACAGTAATACACAAACAACGGTAAGCCTTGTTAAACACTACATGAGTGTTAGCGTGGGTGGAGTGTTTGTTTGTGTCCGCAAACAAGAGCAAAGCCATCAAAACCAAGTGAGAAAGGAAAGTTAAGTAACCTGTGACTGGCCTGGTGTCTGCCTTCTTTGCATGTCTGTGTGTGGTACTTTCTGTGGGTGTAGACGTTGAGACATTAGCAACACCCTAAGCACTTGGGCACATAAGTATCGAGGCTGTTGTTGTCACACTTTCAACTGACACTCCACAGGTGGCTTTAGTTGTAACATCTCAACAACACACACAGTATACCTTGATATTTAATCCAAAAAACGAATGGGTAGTACTACCGAGTTCTGTGGATGATTGTGACAGCACAATAAAAGAGAAAGTGTGTGATAAATAAAGTACGATTTAAAGAAAAATTCCTGTGGGAAACTTGTCAAACAGAGAAATCTCAATACATTCCCCTTTGTATCTACAATGGAATTTGCTGGCAGATCATTTTAAACACAGTGTCTCAGTCCAAAGAGCAAGGGTTCCTTTCTAGACAAAGTGACTTCAAATACAGAGAAGAGATGGAGAAATATATCATGGCAGAGATAGATTAGAGACACAGTGTCCATAGACAGCGGAGCAAAACACACTGCAGCAAAGGTGTTTGATATTTCAAACAAAGTTTTAAATCATGTGGAAATTGTCTAACTTTCTCGACGGTTATTTTTTTCATGTATACTTGAATGCAACACATCCCCCCACCTTTATCTGGGGGTATGTTGAATGTATGTCAATCTTGGATATCTAAGGAATCCAGACTGAAGAAAATGTTGGCAAAAAAAAATGTCATCAGAAGACTTATTCAGAAAAGAACAAATGTGTTGCACTGAAAATGTCAAATATCCCAAGCTAGATTTTCTTCCGACTACAGTGTAACTATATGACGTTGGACTTCCCTGACCTCCACATTCCATCTCCCTGCTCAAACTCACCTTTACACTGGAAAGCCTCCTTGAGGTTGAGCAACACATCAGCGAACCACCGTACATCATTCACCAGCTGCATCACATACTCTGGGTCAACTCCTGGGGCCCCCACTGGGTGTGACGTCAGCCCCATGCTGCTCAGAGGATTTTGGTTTTTGGAGCTGCGTCCAATGTCCCAGGTCTTGGTGGATCCAGCCGACAAAGACCCTGTATGGGGCTTGGAGAGGTATCGAGGGACACTCTGGGTATGCGTCGTCCCACCACCACCACCGACACCACCACCACTGTGGCTGCTGCTCTTCCTTAGCATCCCAGCAGCCACGGCAGCTGCCACCCTTTTACAGGTGGTGCAGCAGGCAAACTAACTCCTGAAGTCACCACGCTGCCCCGGTCCCTGGATGGCTGAAACGAGACACAGAGAGAATGGTGGGTGAAGAAGATGATATGTGTGATTGTGTGGGTGGTCTCTCCTCCAAACTCATAAATCCACACAGTTAAAGACATACTACATCTGTAATAACCACTCAAACCAGAGGACCTAAAACAAACCATCCAAAAAGATATTCACGTCTTTCTTTCTACTTTTCAAATTAGAAACTACATTTTTTTTTGTAGTACTAATTTTGGAAATAACAAAAACATATTTATGAACCTTCCATAACATACACTTTGTTAATTAGTTGTTTTCTTTTCTTTTAGAATAATAATATTGTTGTTTTTTTTGTTTACGTTACGTACAATGACTAACACGTAAACGTCAGCTAGTTAGTTTGTACAATTACTTTACTGTCAATACCTAGAAGCTCCCACACATTTAACGAAAAAGAAAACATTAGAGTAAACTATACATACAATTTAAAAACAAAGAGAAGTAAAAATCACAGGAGGCAAATACAAATTTAACAAAAAAGACATCGATAACAAGTCTCTTTCTGTGGACAGTTTTACAATGAGGATGCTGCTGAAAAAAAAAAAACTGTCGACCCGGGTCATAAACTGCTTTGCTTGTTCCCAGCCAAAAAAGTCTCTTTTTTAACTCACCTGTTTGACAGTTTACCGACATAATGGCCACGATATCCGAACAAAACTTTCCTCAAGTTAGCTTGCGGGAACCCAGGGGCTTTTCCGAGAGGTAAAACAAACTGTAACAACGACTGAAAGTTGGCCGCTTTGAGTGACTGTACATCGAAAAGTAGCCTACAATCAGCAAGCTCTCAAGTCAATCGTAAATTACTAGTCGGTTTGTGTCACATGACGGCGAAGACGCGTTTTGATTGGTCAGTTCCGCCTCAAACGGAATGGAGCTGTGATGCCTTCACGTGCTGACGGATGTTTCGGTATCTGATTGCGCTAGATTGGTCTTACATGGTGATCTTGCCATTACGGAGTAGCGTCTTTTTAATGTTAACTTGTACGGATGCCTAATATAAACGATGTTCTTGCCTCCCACTCTGTTGAGATAGTAAAATCTAAGAGCCCTGCTATCGCGTTATCAAACTGAACACCTGAAGTTAGATTGCTCGATGACCTTTGAATGAGCTGAAAACAGCGGAGTAGAGTTGAGTGATGATATTTCTGGTATGCAGGATAGAAGAAATCAGCATGTTAGATTTGTTTAATTTACGTGACAAGTGAAGTGTGCTACACCTTTGCATTTTGTTTTACTCCACAGTGTCACACACATTGCTAAATTGTGTCATAATTTATTGGCTTAGTGGAGTTATCAGTAGATTGTTTGGCACACAAGCGCGCACAGGAAATAAGTCTATTTAAGAATTCCTTATTTCTCTACTCATTTATTTTACATTTAGCACTTATTTGGTGATGATCAAGCCCCAATTACAAAGTATGGTCAGTTCAAATGCCACTTTTTTATAGCCTAAGTATTGTTGCTGTTGCTATAATCATGATCTATTCTCATATAGAGATGGTTGACACAATAGTTATAGCATTTCTTCAATATTTAAACTGGGTACAAACCAGTTCTATAAATAAATCGTCGTTATTTTCACATGGTTAAGTCTTGCAAACACTTTAAGACTCTGTAGCAGACACAACAGGAAAAAAATGAAAAAATGAAAGTAAATTATAAGAGAAAAGATCAGATAATTGTTAAAGATGAAACACGTTGAATTAGTATAGGATTGTGTTGTTTTAAAGCTGTACTTGCATACCTCATAAATAATCCCCTCATAATGTGTTTAGTATGTGCTCTTTTATTGTTATTGCACTTTTGTTTTATGGAGAGGGCTTTAGGAGTTCCACAAATAAAGTTATTATTCATATTAGAGGCCTAAATAATGACTTTTAGATTTTTTTTTAAATACTGGACTATATTTTATTGTTTCATGTCTTTTTATGTCTGAACAGGATAATGAATCAAACAAAGAGTAAGGTATTTTACCTGCTATTCTGTAAAGTGTCTTCGGAGAACATTTGCAATGAATCGGCACTTTACAAAAAAAGATTGATTGACTGATTGTTTGAAATGAATGATGACCTTTATCTTAGTTCATTAACGTTTTGATTGAATAGAAATTGATAAAATGTCATTATACAAGGTACAAAAACAACTTTGGAGTTGCATCTCTGCAAGAAGAGCAACAATAAAACAAATAAATAATTTAGTAATGGGGGGTAAAACATGTTGCAGTCTATGAAGAGAAGCATAGTCTTGTAATTTGTACAATTAAGCATATCTATTGAATGTTTTATGAGACTAGTCTGTAGTCTAAGAACATGGGGTCAGGGGTTTTTGTCTGAGAAAATCATAAACTGATGGCATCACTGCTGCCATCTAGTGTTCAAATCTAGACTAACAGTATGCTAAAAACACCAGAGGGGAAATGTATCCTATACTAAACAAAACAAAAGACAAACCAGCACAAGCAGGCTCTTATTCATCTTATTAATGCCTTTGTTCAGTTGCCAGGTTTCATCATAGCATCCTCCTTTCTATCAATTCCAGGTTGTTTTTTTTGTTCAATGCTGAGGTGATGGTGTTATGAGGGAAAATGTCAAACAACAAAGAATTGCAAGTCCATGGTTAATCAGTGTTTGTCTTTATTTTAATATACAAAAAGATGGATGTATTCTCATCTAGTTTATATTTCTAAGCATTTCAACTCACAGATAAAGTTATCATTCATACTGTTTTAGTGAAATCCAACCAACAAACAGACCGCACGCACACATTCACATGAACAGGGAAGGTCACACAATTCAGTCCAACAGTCACACCACGAGAAATGAACAATATGTTGACTGTAAATCAAGAGGGGGGGATTTTGCTTTCACAGGATTCACATGAAAAGGAAGAGACCTTTTACATTTGTCAAGTAAATATATACACAATAGTTGATATTTTTTTCCTGTTTTTTTGTGTGAAGATGAGACTGACTCCATGTTAGTGTCACTAACGAGAGGTACTGCATGAGGTAACTGGTTTTTTTTTTCCGTTCAGAAGAGCTGGGTGTAAGACAGCATTTGGAGGTCAACAACTGATCGCGGCGGATTATACTTCCTTCGAGATTGTTGCGTTTATTTTTTTTTCTGGCACAAAACATGAAAGCACCGGGGTCATGTTCAGCCCGCACACAACCTAAAGCGTTTTTTTCTTTTTGTTTTCCCATCGACGGGCTTTAACATTGTGTGTACTCGTCCAAACATGATCCAGATGTGATGAGATGATCGGCAGAGAGACAACTGCTAAGTCACAGCTGGGTTAATGACTGAAAACTTATGATATTCAAGTGAATATTGCTGTATAAGAAATATTGCTGGACCTTAAAGCCACGCTCATGCCACTGTTTGCATGAACGGGGCTGCATCATCAATCAATCGTGTGGTTGGAGACACACTGACGATAACCCAAAACAATAAAAACATTGCTCTGTAGTCATGGATGTATTTGCCCCCCTCCCCCTCCCTATCACACGTTCTTCACCAAAAACTGCACAGCAAGCGTCACAGATTACTCTTAAAAAATATCACCATCTCTCCACAGCACTAATCGAAGCACGGCAGATGAGCCTGCGTGTGTGTCCAACGTGGCTAAAAACTATCACTGAACGAGTCTGAACATCACATCAGCGGGTTAATAATGAGGTAATACTGTTCAAACTGGCATTTTCCAGCAAGTGGCCAATCACAGAAGCCGCCCAGCACCAAAACCGTCAGTTTTTTTTTTGTTTTTTTTGAATGTTTGTTTTTGAATGATATACACACTAAGATTTCTACTGCAAGTGCTACCTACACAGCTTCTGATCCAGAGCAACTGACACCAGTATTCATAGAAATCAGTAACACGACCACCATTCTTGAAAAATCTGAAGAAAAAAGGTTCATATATATATATATAATTATGTATATATATATACACAAATATAAAAAAGAATCGTCCCAGGGCTTGTTGTTAAAATTATTTTTAAATATGTAAATGTGGAACTGAGAAATCCCTTTCTGCTTCTGTGAAATGAGGAAAGTGACGCCCTGATATCGCACAGTTAAAAATCAGATCAGTGATCGGCAACTGTGTGTACACGTCTATTTACAAGAATCTGCCTCTCTTCTTCTTCTTTTTTTATAAGGTTTGTACAGCATTAACACCATGACAGCAAGTCAGGCTCTATAAAAAAAAAAAAAATCTCCACAGACAAAAGAGGCCAAAACCGGCAATAAAATATCTCAACTACTAAAAACACAATAAAATATATAACACAACTTGATATACATGTAGAAAAAAGCCTGAGGTACTTGTCAGAATATCTGAGGTCAGTCTTGAGGAGTGAGCAGCTGAGAGCTCACCCAGTCACAAAAAAAAAGAAAAAAAGAAACAGAATATTAGCCTCACATAATATCATTAGCGTTATATTAACAAAGAATACATGTACATCTACAAATCCTTGAGTATCCTGGAATAGTCACAGCAGCATAACGGACATTCAATGTATGGTTTTCATGTTATGGTACAACTATGGCATTGCATTTGAGACAAAGGCAACCATTTGAGCTCTCCTTGCATGACGTACGGTGACTGAGGTATCTTGGGACTGATGTCCGACTGAGTCTATTGAAAAAACAAACCCATGAAAAAATAAAATAAAAACATAAACAGACATGTTGCTTACTCAAGTATGGCCCTCGCAAGGATAAAACCCCCCCACTATCTGTCCATGATTCTTATTTAAAAACACTCTTTTATCCATCTCACATCATTCAGTCTTCAAACATTCACACACACGCTCGCTCGCACACTCAACCACAGATAGTTAAAAATCAAGAATGTGTAACATTGCAAATTCAGACAGCATCCGTCAATGCCCCTGGCACTGGCAAAAGGAGTAACTCTGCTTTTCTACAATTAAAAACAAAGAACAATCCAGGAATATGTCCATGGTAGCTAGCTGGATAGCTTGGCTCTCATCATAGAGAAAATGTTCCAAAGAAGCCTACTGGATACCTGAGAGGTAGTTCCCCCGGGGACAAGAAGCACGTCCCAAATCTTCAAGAAAAAAAAAAAAAAAAAGTCCAGAAACGTCCGATAACAACTGCTCAGCTCACGCTTCAGCTCCTGTTCTTGCGTTCAAACAGCAGTGCTCCGCTTTCTTTTTACCTAGACGTTTTCATTCTGAGGCATTCGCAGGTTTAAAGTAAGGGAGCACACTTGAAGTTTTTTTTTTTTTTTTGTTTGTTTAAATCGAGAAGCTTCGACCCCTGAGGAAGATGAATATATTTTGTCTAACAGTCTCAAAACGGGTTCCTCCGAGGTGTGCAGCACGTCGTCTGAGGTTTGGAGCGAAAAATGTTCCTTTTCATTTGGCCGCAGACGATCATGACCAAAGAGATCAAAAACGACAAACTCATGAGGTAATCAAAACAGACTAACACAAAAAGAAATACATGAGGTAATGAGAACATTTAGGATTTGACACACGGCTGTTATCAGATGTGCCCATGGAATAACTTATTACTACTTTAACACTACAGCAGATGGATGTGTTAGTAAAAAAAAAAAAAAAAACTGAAAAAAATACCAGTATTGGGATTAAATATGAGCTGCATTCAAGTTGCTAGTTGTCGTTGTTTCTACGCGTTTAAATATTCACGGAGATCCGCTGAGTTTGGATTTGGGGAAGAGAAAAAAAAAAAAAAAAAAGAGTCAGGAGCTCATGGTGGTGTCACCCCGTTCAGGTGCTGGACTCTTTGGGAGGTAGGTCCTCGTTGGTGAGAGATGTCACTATGGAGACGGGGCCGTCTGAGGTAGTGCTGCTGATCGTCCTGGAGATCTGACCGATGCGCTCCTCCACGCAGCCGGCGGACAGTCGCGCCTCTGCGTCGTGGTCCCAGCATTCTTCGATGGTCTCGCACATCTGGCTAAGGCCCTGGAGGAATAAAACAGGAGTTATAGGAGGAGGCCGTTATTCCCTCACCCAAAGGATATTTTTAGAAGAGGACACGTGTCCCCGTTTTTTTTTTTTTTTTAAGTCAACAGGATTCATCTTAACTGTCAAACAGGGCCGGGGTTTTAAAGCAAAAATGTTACCACCCTATGTTTTTCTAGATCGATCTAAATGGATATTTATCACAATGTTTATTTTGAAAGTTTCTCCACTTTGGGTGAGACCCTGATAATGGCAAAGGACTGAAAACAAATAGAAACAGCATTGGTACTTTTAAATACAGTTTTTAATACGCACAAGTCGCCTATCTCAAACACTTAATATAGGGGTGCTGGTAGCACAGTGGTTAGTGCACGGAGGCTATAGATCTCTCTCTCTCTCTCTCTCTCTCCCTCTCCCTCTCCCTCTCCCTCTCTCTCCCTCTCCCTCTCTCTCTCTCTCCCTCTCTCTCTCTCTCCCTCTCCCTCTCCCTCTCTCTCTCTCTCCCTCTCCATGATTTCTGACTCTATCCACTGTCCTGTCTCTACAATAAAGCCCCAAAATGAATCTTTAAAAAACACTTAATACAGCTGTTTTATAATTACACAAAATGAACAGGGCGTGTGTGTGAGTAAGAGGGTTTATCAGGGTTCGTCATTCATTAGTGTTTTTTTGTGGGAGTCAAATTAACCACGAGGTCTGCCCCTCTCCAAGACTAACAATTAAGGTGATTAAAAAAAGTGATAACACAGAGTTAATCATTTTCAGACTTCTGATCCACGTTTTTCCAGCACATTTGACTTTTTAAAATGTGTGCATTTGGTTATCCGTTATATTGAACAGCAGCTCGAACATACTTTGCAGAGGGACGTGTGAGTGTACTACAGTGTGCTCTGCACAGGCAAATGAAAATTGCAACGAACTAGATGCTGACCCCATCACTGCTTTGTAAAATGTCCAAACTTTATCATCTTTATCACCTCAAATCTTATCAAATTCCCTTACTAAGATCATTTTATTGTAAGGCCCTAGGAACAAAGTTTCAGCATTTAAAAAAAAAAACTGCTTCCGAGAGCGATGACCTTATATGTTCGAGCTGTACTTTCCTGGAAAAAAGGATGCATGACATCCTGGTATTGCTGTTAAAACTACAGGAGCTATTCTTCCACTGTTACTCACAGGATGTTTGAGCCAGCAGTCCTTCAAGACTGGACGCATCTTCTTGTGCACGACCACATCCTGCAGATCCTCCAGGGTGGGATGCTGGCCTATTTCATCCTCGAACGGCAGCATGTACTCGCCAACTGTACCTGCAGAGGGGGAATGAGGCAACAGGATGGAAAGCATTACACGGATATCCAGACCGGGAACTGGTGCAGTATTTGGAAAATCCACAACTCCTCCCTCTATCTAAAGACTAACCGCCCACATGACACCTTTAACCTGGATTAGATGGCTTCCTCGGACCGGAACAGAAACTAATCCTTTGTTTATTAGATCAGCCTGCAGCACAGTGACCTTCCACCTGTGGGCCAAGCAGCATTCCTGCTCTGTTTGACTCACCGTCGGTCTCTACGCAGCGGGACACCAGCTCCCACAGCACCAAGCCCATAGCATACATGTCTATCCTCAGGAAGGAGTCGCGCTGGAAGTTGATGGCTCCTTCCAGAACCTCTGGAGCCATGTAGCGCCTCGTGCCCACCTGACAAGAAAGTGGATTCAACTAGATATAAGCATGTTCATCAGTGATGTTGGAAATCAAAGTTATATTCATGGAATGTTTTCAGCGGCAAGAATGCCAGTTCGCTGAAAGTTTGCGTTTCGGCAGCTTGTTCTACTTTTTCAGCGACAGCCAGAATGAACACTTAGCATTTCTCACCGTGAGTGAGTCAGATGAATGCAAAACAATGACTTTATATCAATGAATGTTGAAAAGAAAGAAAATCCTTCACATTGCTCTCGCTTGGCATCTCCAATTTATAAAGGAAAAAATAACAAGGTTTCAGTACCTCTGAACATTCTCTAACTCCCTTGAAAAAGGTCCAGAGGGTGGAGGCGCTGAGTTGTGGAGGATTGTTTCTTTCAATGTGATAGTTTTATGTCCTATGCACCTACTGATAACGCATTCAAAAGTTTATTCTGAAAACATCAGAAAGCATCAACCTTCAGCCTCATTAAGTCTGCCTGAGGTCCTAAACAACTTTTTAAATATTGACTGTGTTCAGACCGTCGTGTTTGTATAAAGTTATGTATAAACAGGCATTGTGTTTGTATGTTGTACAACATCGTGTTTCCCTCTTCTTATCTTTAAATGAATCAGATATTTAGCGTTACATATTTATATGTTGATTACTTCACTTTGACCCATTTGTATATGATTTCAAACATTGTCAGTTTCTTTTAATGAACATCTCTTTGACAGAAACTTTCATCAATTAAGCTCTACACGTTGACTAGCTTATCCCAAAAATATAAATAAGAACTATAAATCAAAAGCAGGTTTAACTACAATGAGACTTACCTCTGAAAGAATTCAGCACAAACTCAATATTTACTAGAAGTGCAAACACATGCAGCACTGTAAAAGCCTATGGAAACAGTTCAGCGACAAAATGGCGGCGGTTACTCAGCCTTGCATCAGAGTGTCAACACAGAGCTGGGAGCTGGTAATGAGGTGAGTCCGTACCTGTCCATGAGTATCTCCTGGAGGTTTTCCTGGTTCAAACCGTACAGCGAGCCCAAAGTCTCCGATGATTGCAGTCAAGTCATCTCGTAGCATCACATTCTTACTCTTGAAGTCCCTGGGAAATTGATTTTAAGGGGAGGAGGGGATTAATATCAAGAGTAGAATTACTACATCGAGCACAGCCAGGAGAGGGCAGTACCTTCAGAAAGTTTGATTTTACATCAAATGTAAAGTGTTCTTCAGTGTTTGTCCCACCTGTGTGCAATGGTGGGTTTGGGACCCTCTCCCTTGTAGCTGGGAATGTCCTCATGGAGGTAGGCCAGGCCGCGGGACATGGTCTCTGCTATGAGACACAGGTCAGTCCAGGTCACAGTGTTACCCTTCAGGTGGTCCGTCAATGAGCCCTGTGCACACAAAAAAGAAGACTTAGAAACAACGATAAATATGTTCAAAAGAACATTATTACTAAATCTAACTCCAACGAGCATCCGTCAACAAGAACCTTGCACAGTTTGTTCTTGGTTTTACTTCACTTGCCAGCAGAATAATTAAGGCAAGAAGAATTTCAAAAATAGTCTAAATGCTTAAGAAAAAGCTTAAAATACCAGAAATACAGACAAAAGAGGAAAGAAAACATTCAACCAGATGACACATGCACTGGTGGCAATGAGTCAATAACTGTAACTAAATATGTTTGTGCGCCGCCATGGATGGAAGGCGCTGTAAGGACGAGCTTGGAAGTCATTACACCAATAATGTGATGCTACGCTAGTGGTTCTGCTAATGATGATTTAATCCTGTTAAGATACATTAATAGCTTTTGTTGAGAGGGCCGATGAACAGGATGTTCTGCTAGCCTGGAGGTGTTTCATCACAAACTATTATTTCAGGAACACTTGCTGCTGTTTTGGACATAATCGCCTGCATTATTCATCGACTACATGCTTTAAAAGAAAAGGGGCTAACAATCCGAGCAACACAATTCTATGACTTGAAGGTGTCAGTGCTGAGTACAGCAGATGAGCCATAAGTAATAAAAATCCCTTTAATAAAAAGCTGTGATGCTCTTTTGTTGAGGTAAATGAAAACGCCTCTGCCAATATTGGAAAATGTGCAGCGCTTCATGTAAACACACAGGCCCTATACCTCACCATGGGCTTGCTGTATATAGTTGTGTTATATATATATATATATATATATATATATATGGGAGACTCACCCTCTCATGAAACTCTGTGATCAGCCACAGCTCCGTCTCCAGGTTGCTTCCGTGTTTTTCTGCAGCGATGTAACGCAGGAGGTTTTCATGTCGCATCCCCGGAGTGATGAAAATGTCCCGCTCGTTATGCCATGACTGTTTATCCTACACAAACACACATCGAAAGGAATGGAGGGTCAGGATTTTTAACATTCATACAAGCTTTTTACAAAACACTACAGAGCTTAAGTCATGTTTAAACCAGAAGCTGCTGCAGGAGAAAAGAGAGAGAGAGCACTGTCTAAATCGAGCCCATGCCTAAATTAGTACTTTTTCAACATATTTGTGCCATTTCAACAGGGTGCAACTTTTTGGTAATTAAAGATAAGACATCTCCCAGTATTAAGTGCCTATGGTATATCTGGTATTGTAACATTCCTATCACATTGTTCTTTTAAAAAAAGAGAAGAAGCTAATTCCCCAAATACCCATCACTATTATAAAAAACAATTCCAGACCAAACAGCTTTTCATCTAATTCCCCGGCTTCCCTTTTGAATTCAAAACAAAGATTGTACTATGAAAAATATCCACCAAAGTCCCAGATAGGAGTTGTGTTTAATACTGACGTGTTTTTCCATATAAAATCACATCACAATGTGTTGTTGTGTTTCCAAATAAATATCAAGGAAACATGTTATTTTGGACTGCCTGGATTAGGCAATATAGCCCCAACGTTTTAGTACAATGTTTTAGTGGGGGCAGCCTGCTGACACAGACCTCCCCCCCCCCTCTCTTTGTCCCTATCCTTCTTCCTACACTTGATGCATAAGAAACATACCAATGACAAAAGTCTTATACCGGCTTTGTCAAAATTATACAAATGAAGATTGATTGATGGTAGGAGGGTTTATGTTAGAACCACACCCCCACCTCAGGTTTAGTTATACATAATAATTATACATAAGAGGCTCAAACTGGAGTTAAAAAGTAGCATTCTACAAAAAAAACAACAACACATGATCGTTTTGAGGTAACATTGCTGACGTACCTGAATGGGGAAAATCTTTACGGCAACATATTCGCTCATCAACTGGGCTTTCCAAACACAACCAAAGCGCCCCCTAGCTTTGATTTCCAGCAGCTGCAGGGGTTTCAGACCCACCATGGGGGAAGGAGGAGCTGGGCCTGGATCCTAAAAGAAAAACAGAGGAGAAGAAACAGTGAAATGTTGCTCTTTTGCTGAATCTATTTGGAAAGATGTACTCATTTCTCTTCAAAAATAATACAAAAGAGGACAAAGGAAAAGTGGAAAAGCGAACGAGAGTGAGACTCATCTCTCTCTCTCCGATATGAACTGCTCTAAATGAGTCAATGGGGGGTATGGCCTCTCTTACCTCGCTCAGGTCTACGTGGCCATACGGAGGTTTGCGGTGGCGGTACATCCACAAGGCCAGAACAAGGGCCAGGGACAGCACGCAGAGAGGCAGCAGCGAGTACACCAGCACGTTGAGAAGGGACGGCACTCTGGGCGGAGGCCGGATTTTCACTGACGAGGAAGAACAGAATAATTACAGAACATCTGCTTAATGACACGGAGGGTATTAGCGAGGGAGACGAGCGACCCTCACAACGGGATGTTAAAAGAGATGAGCAACATTTTATCTACATTTAACAACCTTGATCCTCACTGAACGAGTCCATAAAGGAGCATCAAACTGACGAGTGATTGGGTGCTTCAAATCTCATTTCACTACAATGAGCCAGTGTTTAATCAGAATGTTAACGTACATGATGTTTTTTTTTTACGATGAGGTGCAAGGCTTAGCCGCACTCACACTAACCAAAGGGGGGGGGGGGGGGCAGAGACCTATTTTAGTGCTTGTGCTATACTGTACGTGGGATGCATTCGCGGCTCACCTCGGTTGCCAGCGCCAATCATGTCGGGAAGGTGGGTGAACCGTTCATTGCAGTAGTTGCCCTCGCAGCAGCAGAAGAAGACCTGAGGGTTTTCCTCCATAGAGACACACTCTTGCCTGCAATGGAAGATGACACACCTACATTATTGCTTTGGTAAACAAATGTCACAAGCAGAGACTTCTCAAACTGATGTACAGTAGAACTAGCACAGGGTTCGGGGATCTAGACTTGAACTCTTTGCCCAGTAGGCGAGAGTCTGCCTCTTGTGTTTCTTCACTTCCTGTCTCTACTGAACAGAAATAAACCCTCAACTGAATCATAATAATTGTCCTGTCTTATTGTCTGGATGCTGGCTTTAACCAATGCGATGCCTGGTTTGGATACTCCTAACGTTACTAATGCATCGTTTAACAGAAAAGACATTTTAAGATGTGCTGTAAGCTCCTCTAGGTTTACATAGACTACATCTTATTATGGACGTCAAGCTCTTTATGACAAACTTCCAGTTCAAGTCTACCTCGTCCCCTTTGGACAAAGTGATATCTCATCTCTTCACTGATCTTGTCCTTTACATTATGTAACCAAAAAAAACGTCTGCTTCATTTTAACTGTTTCACTCATTGAAAGTCAACAGAGACTGTTTCTGCAGCGTTCTGGTAATAACTTCATCTGAAAAAATGATCAGTCTGCATTGTGATGGCTGTGTTTGCTTTTGTGTGTCATAAGTGGGCAGTAGTTTCATAACAGTTGAAAATGTCCTCACAGGAGCTTTAAATAAGATAACCATTTTTATAGAAAGAAAAATGGCCTGTTTATTTGATGGAGAAACGTAATTGTACGCAGTTCAAACATTAAGGAGGTGGTGGGATTTCTTAATCTTTTTTTCTGAAGAGACAATAAAGACCTGCTCTTAAAGCTCCTGTGAGGAACTATCAGTTTGTGTCCATTTTAGCATATTTTTTCCTGATCTTGTCCTTTAAATGTACCAGTGTTTCCTATATATATGTGTATATACTTATTTGTTTCTACTTATAACAGTGTTACATATCGCTCATGTTAAAAAAGTCTTTTAAAAAGGCTCTTTTGTCAGGGTGCTGTTAGTTGCCGTATCTGACACCTAGCCCGCGGCAGCTTTTACAGATTTTAAAAATGACCTTACAGACGTGGTCGATCTTCTTACTGACGGTCTTGTTGATTTTGATTTTGAAGGTAATAGAGAGGCGTGACTTAAATTTCAGTGCGTCTCATGAACTGTAATTAAACTCCTCGCAGGAGCTTTTAAATACAACGATTAATCTTTGTATAACTGTTAAATAATGTATTCAAAACTGCCCACACATTCTCCTCTTTGAATTTCTTTTTCTAGCAGCTTCTATTAAACTGACCACAATAAAAAAAAAAAACTCCTTTCAAGGTCCGTCTATTTCCCTTTACAGTCATAATTACAGCCGACAGCACTTCCAAGCAGAAGCTATTTCCCCTGAAAGTGTCAACTAAATTTGCACCTGTCCCTAAACCTACAATTTGTGAACATCCAATTTAAACGTTTCTGGGATTATGCATTTGGATGAAAGCAGTCCATGCTCTTAATTGAATGTACTGCAGTGTCCAGCATAACAACTAGGTTTCTCCTTCAAGTCTTAAACTGCAGGTCAATCTGAGAGCTGATAATTTAGGGGACATTATTCAAAGTATAAATATGTATCAGCAGCAGAAGGTTTTGATTGTGCCACAGCGTTTATTTCAAACTGTCTTCAAGACCAAACAGAGTTCTCTGGTGGCCTTGTGTCCCTCCCATCATGATGCTGTGCACTTAAGATGAACTTGATTCTTTTATTAGTCCAGGCTAAGTTAATTTGTTTTGCTGACCGTACAGTTTGTATTGAAGACTATATTTAATAATTTACAATCTGTAGAACGGGTTGTATAGATGCTTTATAGGAGGATGCTGTACGCTAAGTGGCTTGTACTTTAAATTGAGATCTCTGCATGTTGTCTGGACCATTATAGAGAGTAACAATTAATCAGAAGAAGAAATAAATCAAGAACTTTCTCGATCGTCTTGAAAACAAAAAGGAGTCTCTTAGTGCTGCCAGGTCTTTGTGGTGATCACAAAAGAATTATTCTAAATGGACCATTAGTCATCTGGGAGACTTCACAAGAAAGACAAGTTTATCATTTTCCTGTATCTTCATTCTCTGTAAGTTCTAATTGTGAACTGATAAAGTCATAAAGTGGTAGACTGTTGATCAGAGAAAAGGAACAATGTGGTTTTAAGCATGCGCTCCAGTAATAACAAGTGCTCTGGGCGTTTGTCTTTTTTCTATTTCTGATATTTTATTTGTAAATATTCCATAAAATATGAAATTAAATCTACTCTTAGCTCAATATGCAGTTTGAACTTCGGTTTGTACAGGATCCATAGTTGTATGTTTACTGGCTATTGTGTGTAACATGTCAACACTTGTGTTCTTTTTTGAATTGACTTCAGTAGATTTGGTGAATCTTGCATCTCCTTATATGATGTCTTGTTTAATTCCAAATTTGGATATCCATAATGCTGCAGCTAATAATTCCAATCAGCTCCATGCAAGAACACGAGATCTTTAAGTTGTCTTGTTTACTCCAAGCCAAAACTAAAATATTGACAGTGATTTAAAGCAACAAAACACACATGAGATGCTGGAACATGCAAATGTGTGTCGTGTTTTCTTGATGAGTTATTGAACTAACTAAATTGTGTTTTTGGTAACTGTTCTGTCAACTCATCAATGAATTTAAAGAGTTGTCACTCCTGCCGCTTAGATTGCCCCCGGTCACACACACATGAAGATGCACTGTACGAGATGTGGGCACTGAGGCGTACACTCCTACTGTACTCGCTGCCTCTCACTCTGGTACGAGCTAGACACCTGAAATATAAATGTAAAAGCTCGGCGGCTGTGACCTCGCTCGCTGACCCGACCTGTCATAGCAGTTGAAGTCGTCCAGCCAGCAGCCTTTCTTCACCAGCTTGATGGTCCCTGAGGAGTTGAGCCAGGAGGCGTAACAGTGCAGCCGCTTGTCCTTCTCCCCCTCGCAGCGCTCGAAGCCGCTCTGGTTGGTCCTCTCCGTGCGCCAGTTATCATTGTAGTACACACACTCCCGGGTCTCCGCTTCGCCCAGACTGTACCCTAAAGACGGACAGAAGGCCTCAGTCAGCTCACATCGTAATGAATTGTTATCTCGACGGTGGAAGGAAGCACAGACATATGGCGCGGGATCCGCTCGGTGCCATGAAGGAGAGACATCTCTGAGCAGAGCCTCTATCATCTCTCTGGCACTCGGCCAAGTTTGGGAGCCCTCTGTAGTAAAAAAAAAAAAGGGAGCTCCTCTGGGCTAAGAAATTGCTGCTGAATAGTAGTTCAGCATAATCCCATTCACTAAAAGATCTTTTCTGGGAGTAAAGGAGGAAAAATGACAGAATTTAATTAGCTATAGAGAAACAATAGTATGCCCTACTGTGGCACAGAAACACACCACACACCGGGATGCCACTTCTTCAGATAAGGACTCTTGTTTCCTGCTGAAGTGTGACACATCTGGAAGGACAGATAAGACCTTCTTCTTTGAGGGCTTTTACTGTCATTTGGCAGGAAATAGCCCCCTATAACCAAGCTGATATGTAACAATAGCTGTCAGTCTCCTGCTGTTGCACAACTCCCAGTTGAAAAGGTTTTTTTTTTTTTTTTTATCTCTATGGATTCCATATTCGACACACACTTCAGCAACACATGTACGACGTGTTTTAATGGATAAAATGCCGTATAGCGTGCGTACATGTCATTCACGGCACAGCTTGGACAGTTATCTTTGTTCACAGAAAAAATAGTGCGTGTCTCTTTAAATCCCTGCCTATAGGAGAGCTGCCCATCCCCCAGCGTTACCCCCACCGACCCATTACACACACTCAGGCACGCATCCACTTACACACACATGCATTTAGTTGTCCAGCAGCGTACAATGGGTTTGTACCAGAGCACACAGGGACGCATGAAAGCACCAAACATTGTGCTCGTTATTTAGGATGAGAGGTAGTAAGCCCAACACACACAGGAGCACACACACACACACACATAGCAGTGATGCTCCATTGAGCCGAGATGGCATTTCTGATATCTGTGGTCACATGATCCGTGAGGACTTTTACTACAAGATCATTCCCCAACCCCCCCTCCCTCCCTCTGTCACTAACCGAGGCTTACACCACAACAACATGAATTCTGGAGACGCAGCTTACTATACACTCTAATCTATAAACCATTAAAAAGGTATTAGGTACATCGCTACAGCTGTGCCTCAATGACGTTTGTATCACAGTTCGAGGATAAAAGCCAAACGAGGTGACAGAATTGGGGTGTTATTGTTGGCAGGAAACGTATGTGGTTTCAGTATGGGCTGCCAAACCAAAAAGGGTTGGAGGTAATCACGTCTTAGGCGAACAGTGAAACGTCCCATTTGAGTTGCAAACAGAAAGAAAAACAAGCCTCACGCTCAATTTCACGTGGTACAAATTCACAGTCTTGAGTGTGTGTGGAAACGGAGATGTGTAACAGTAACCTCAATTCAGTGCAAAGACCTGGCTTCGAGCTCACAGCTGCTGTCTCTTCAAATCAAACTGATTTATGACAAGAGAGAGGGAGAAAGTGTGTTTTCAGAGGATCTTGTTCGAGCTGCGACCACAAACACGACCTGAGATGTACACTATAAGGTTTCAGGATGTTGATGCAGCTGCTGCCTTCTATTCCTGCCACTGTTAAAAGAAAGGCGACAGGGAAACGCAACAGTTCTACATTAGGGCATATTTCTGTGACAATTCCCAGCATATGTGACTGAATTCATGTAAGGGTTACGCTGGTGTGCGACTTAAAAAAAGTCGAAGGTGTTGTGGAAATAATGACCCCCGGTGAAATAGACGTGTTAAAGGGGCAAACAGAGAAAAGGCGATTACGGGTTGGGAGAATAAAATCCCCACAGCTGAACGTCGGTATCGGCTGCCAACAAAGTTTAATCCGCCCAACAATCGTAAACTCATTCGCGGGTCGACATTTCAAACACACACACACTCACAAAATATCCCTCTGACTCGGGACGACACGACGGACTCGCTTAACAAAAAAAAAAACTGTTGCAAAATTCAACAATAGCCGCTTACCTGCGCACAAAGTTCCCAGAAGAAGTGAACAAGTCAGCCATGAAAAAGACATGTTCCGTTTTCGAATACAGGACAGAGATTTCCCCCGCTTTCCGTCGCGAACATTAAAAGTCAGGTTGTCCAAAACATCAGTCCAGGATCAAAACGACCACAGGCCTCCGGTCCCCTCGGCAGCCTAACCACCACCACCACCAGCAGCTCCACCACAGCGCGTGTCAATAGCCGCGTCGCTGCAACAATGTTGCAAGAAAAGAGAGGAGCGATTAATTGACTGGCAGACTGTTAGTCCAGTACAAGGTGCGGCATTTCGCCTCTGAAGTGGATCCACAAACCGAATGGGACGCCTTAAAACCAGCGGAGACGAAAGCCCGGCGCTCTTTTTTGAGGTTATTCAGTTGGATAGTAGCACCGCTGCATCGGGAGGTCGGTCGGGGTTTACATGCATGTTACTGATCTGTGTCCAAAATGGCTTCTAAATGGGGAATGGGCTGCAAACAGGGAAACCCGGATGTGTAAACACAAAGAGGGGAATTCAGGCAGCCAGCGAGTGACCTTAACACGACACCGTAGATACACCGCCTGAAATGACTTTATGTGTTGCCTCGTATCGACGTTTAGCACGGTTTCTATCCAAAAAAAATATTAAAATACGGAATATTAGGCGTTGGGGATAGAAATACGTTCACCACGTTGTTTTTTTGTCCCAGTGCCAGCAAATACTACACTTGCACTTTCTGTGGTCGGAGTTGGTATTTTATAGTCTACTTTTTCGGTTCTATATCATTTAGCCCGAGGTTTAAATCGAGATTTTCCTTTACTGCCTGCTAATTTTATTACTTTCACGCAGATAATAGCGAAACATATTTATCCTCTTATGCAAAATAACGCGTGTAATTAAATTATATTTCGTAATATTTGAACTACAAGACACAAAGCCAACTGATGACTATGAGCCATGCACAATTATTCACTTTTGAATACACATTTGAATAATACATTTGTTAGCTCTTAAGTCATCATCAATAAAGTAGCTTTTGGGGTGATAAATAATATGTCTTACACACACTATGATAATTTAGTAAGATTTTCTATCTCGATGATCTTTTATGCATAAGTGTTAGTGCTAAAAATAGCTGACCTAATTTGAAGTAAAAGGATACAACAAATGCTTTTTAAAAAATGTATTTATTCCAGTTATCCTTTTCACCCACAGGCAGTGTTAAATTTAAAATGTGTCACAAATAGCAAAACCAGAATAGAAATATAACCATAGCTTAGATGAATCACTTGGCATTGTATTTATTATTATCTCAAAACAGGAACTCTATGACAATAATCTTCCCCAAACACCTAAACATGGTATTTTTCTAAAAGTAGTCTCCTTCTGTTGACTCATGTCTGATAATTCTTCACATTATATATGTAATCAAAAGATGTGTTTGTGTTCTGTCTCATCAAGGCTTCCACCCAACATTTACATTAAACGTTTTTATTACCATAGTCGCGTTGAAGTTAAGGTCATTTCTTTCCCTCCCTGATTTGGCAAGCTTCTCTTTTGTTTTCTCCACACTAAAGAAGAAACACATTACCTCCATTAAAGCAAGAGATCAAGGTTTGTTTATCAAATGAAATGTTTCTGAAATGTCTAGGTGTCTATAACTACAAAAGCAACTTGTCTCAAATGCACTTTGTAGCACAAAAGACACACTTTCTTTCAAAACTGAGGTCCTTTGTGTGGGAAAATAAATCCCATCCGCATAGAAAATCAACAATGACACTGTAAGGGTGCCATTAAGCATTATGACTTGCAGGTCCCTCTTTCTCTTTCTCATATTTGACATTCAGACTAATGGCATGTTGGTGACACCCGACCAATTCCAGCAGCAAATGGGCCAGGAATAAGGTTAGCTACAGGTAATCGCCCTTTAACTAGTGCTGCTGAGTGTAACCCAAGACAAAGCATTTCCTCATTAAGCTGTCCTTAATATTGACCCCTGTAACTCGAGAGAGGCTGTGAGCGAAACTCAGTAAAGATAGATGATCTGTTGTCATGACAGTTGGAAGAGAAAGCACACGAGTGCTCATTAAAGGTCCAAGAGAGACACAGCCACGGTGTGACCTTAAGAAGAATGAGAGCAGGTGGGGAAATGATGCAGTGGTGCATAAAAAAGAAAAACCATGCGTGAAGAGCGGTGTAAAAGGCAGTTCAAGACAACATGTGTCACTACCTTAACTGCATTGCACGTGAAAATACTGTACATGGGCACAAAATATTGACCTTAAAAGACCACACTAACTTCAAATAATACAAGATTTATTCTTCAGTTTTCTATTTTCAATCAATCAAACTATGTATGTGTTTTTTCCTATGATAAAAAAGTTTATTTGTAAAGCATTTATCAAAATCAGCGTTACAAAGAGCTTTACAGAACATAAAAACTCAACGTTGAAATACACAACAATGTCCATGGCAGAGTCTACTGCGTGACTCTGGCTCCAAATGACATCACCAGCACGATATGTAAGCGCCCGTAGCTGTGATATTTTAGCTTCACTTCTGTACAACTGGAGGTGGTTGAGATGTGCTATCCATCTTTTTATGCAGTCAGTGAAACACACAAAAGCAACATCCAGACAAAGAGATAGACAACAAAAGAGTAAAAAAAAAAAGTGTCTAATATAAGAAATGGAAGCTGTAATGATATTGTGGCTGATAAAGATCATTTTAGCAGTTTGAGTGGAGCAGCTGGCTATTCAAAACAATTGAAATCAGGGAGAAATCAAAAGGAAGAAGAAACTGAAGATATTGTTATGTGTGTTTTTTCATTGTTGTAGAAAGTCCCCGTTGAAATAACTCTGAAAAAGCCCAGAGGTGAGCGTCACGACTTCACAGTAAAATAGATAAATGACACTAGGTGGTAGCAGAGCTCCCTGGGGCAGGTGGAGCTACTGCTTCAACCTGTGCAATATCTCTCTTTCACTCTTGATTTATTCACTGTATATGTAGGGAGCACACAGGATCTATTGTTCACTGCCGGCTGCCAAACATGCACTTACATGTGGTTAATATATCTGCTAAAAAGCTGCCGTCTTGGTTGGTTTAAATCAGAGCATTTTTATTCAGGGATTTTTTTCACGATTTAAACCATTTATTATTCCTCCCTGAACAAATTTACTTCCAATCCATCCATCGTTGATTATGTGTTTAGCAGTATCCAGAGTGTCTCATGTAACTTGGTAATGTGCAAGGCAAAACACTTAACGCTTTATTATTTATGGCATATAATAGAAAACAATTACCTGAATCATAGCTGGCAGCAATTCTTACAATAATAAAGTGAGGGTTAAGCTGAGAATTTCACACTGAGTGAGCACGAAAGCAGAAAACAGAGATGGAAATAGGATTGAAGATGTTGTAGATTCACTACTTTATTGCAGCCGTTGAATAATTCAATACAAAAATAAAACAGCGAGCAATGTCAAACATTTTCTTCATATTTTATTATTTTACAGACCCACAGAGTGAGCGTGAGATTACTTGACAGTACGGTGCGTTTTCCCTCGGCGGATGATCTCATCCCTGCAGTAACGTTGCCACAGACTGAGGACTGCTTTAGAAGTAGTTTGCTACCCTGCGGACAGACTGGATGGTGGGGTTCTCCGCCTGCCACTGTGTGAAGGAGGTGTAGTTTCCTCTCTCCACGATGTACATGCGCCCACGGTAGTTTGGCTCCTCATGCAGCACCCAGCTGATTGAGAGAAGAAGTCATATTGAGAGAGATTTAAGACAAAGTTAGAAATGCAGCATCTATTGTAACCCAGGCGATAGAGAGTGAAGTTTACTTCTTACCATCTCCTTTAATTGGCCTACTGTCTTAGAGTTATGTTTGTGATTTAAAGGGTCACTTCTTGTAGCTGTGCAGGTTATAAGAACAATGTTCTTATTAGGAGTCTTTCATGTCCTCATTCGTCTACAAGGTTGAGTTGTGGGGGCCAATAAAGGCCATGTGGTAGGGTAGGTACTATTGCCGTTGTTACTAGCTCACATTAACAGAGGCTGCGTCTGTTATAGGTGGCAATGCTGTTTGGGTGCATGGCAACTAAGGACCATAGGGGAGGTTATGTAACTCATCAATAGGGCATACAGTATGGGCATAATTGGGACAAGGGGTTTCTTCACTAAGCGCTTATCCTTTCCTTTTATTAGGGCATAAGTATCTCATGTTTATTTCAAAATTGAATTTTAAACTCCAATTTTTCCTTAAATGCAAAAAAAAAAAGAAAGTAAATAACTTATTTGACAGTTTCTCTGAAAAACTGAAAGATAAAATTTTGAACCACATCCTCTGAACCTACGCTCTAACTAGAAAATAGTCCCTTTTAAGACGTTGACAGTGTGTTACTTACCTTTCAAGAGTAGCTATGACACTATAGATTAATGCTAAGACGAATAGGTGTGGGAAAAGATAACGTTACGCCAACATATCATGGTCCTGACTCGTGTGATAGGCCACAGTTATCGAATCACTGGTGCTAAATATCCATATCATAATGGTAAGAATACAGATGTCCCTCACAGGGTCACACACTTCACTGTGATTGGATAATGTCGGACAGTACTGAAAGGAAGTTTAGACATGAAGAGGGATAAGATGTGAAACTGACATCAACTGCAGTGAATGAATCCAGAATGAATCCCCCCCCTCCCCCTCCCACTCCCCCCAACGAAGAGCGTTAATATTGTACCGCCCACTTTTGATTTACTGACATTATGGGGGCCAGCAGAATAAAGACAGGTTCATATATGTCTACTCCTGGACAAAAACAATACAAAATTAATTTAAAACAATTCAAGTAAAGTACACTTTTTATGTCTAAATTTCCAAAGCTAAAAACTTAATGAATTAAATCAATGAAAAAAACCTTGTAGGCCAAATTTACCCTTTGAAATTTCAATTAGTCCGTTTAACAATGCAGCTAATTAAACCCTGACTCCTCATCGGTGCAGAGACACATACCCTCCGTCTCCATAAACCTTGATGGAGTTGACGCAGTTCTTGGTGAGTCCTCGAGCCTGCAGGAAAGGAGTGTCTTCGCACAGCTCCACACACTGGCCGGTGAAGTTGTCTCCCTCGAACAGCTCCATCCTGTAATGCTCTCCATGCTGGGGAGGATAATGACACGAACACTCTCACTGAGTCATCGCAATAACAGGAGCAAGGCCTCCATCTCTCTCTCTATCTGTGTGACATGTGATGCATTGTGTGCACAAAGAGTTACACAAACACGCTTATAGAAATCTAAAGGTTAAATGTGCGTGTGAGGGACGATCTGTAGTGCCCACAGTCTGCGTCTCAAGTGCTCAAAATGTGTGTGGTGTTCTTTCAGCTCGTGGAGGCTATATGTGAAGGGAAAAACTGAGAAGAAAAAATCATTAGAAACATAATTAACATTATTCTGACTTTGATTCATCTAAAATATCTGATGTACACAGATGAGGCTACACATATGCCAATGTTTTTCTGTCCCTGGGTTTCCCCCCCCCCCACACACACACACACACACACACTCACTAATACAAACACACCCACACTCCTACCATTCTGATTGGCTTGCAGGAGCCCATGTGGTCGTTATGGGCATTCCAGCGCTGGAATTCGGGGTACTCTCCGTGCTCCAGAATGTACTGCTGGCCCTTGAAGTCTGGATGGTCGAAGCAGATGAAGGCCCCGCTCTCCACGCGCACAGAGTTGACTCTATTCATGAAGCCGCGGTCCTGGAAGTTGTCGCAGTCGCTGCAGATCTCCAGCTTCCTCCCAGTGAAACATTTTCCCTCATAGAACACGATCTGAATAGAAAACCCTCGATTATTTCTCCCCTCACAAAAAAAAAATGTTAGACTCTGAGCATGAATTCTTGTCGTTAAGCCATGTCACACAGCAGTAATATCTGTGGTTGAATCTACATTATTTGCTGTGTGTTTTGTTTGTTTTTGCTTCATCACACTCCCTTGTTTTTGGTACTCACCTTTCCTGAGTACTGAGACATTTTCCACTGTTTTCTCTCCCAAACTAGTCACACAGTATAAGAGTGGAAAAATGTGGACACCACGATATATATGAGCAAAAAAGAGAGCGGTGATATCGCGAGGCTGAGGACACAAAAGCACAACAATGGGGGGTTTAGATGTTTTGCAACCAGGGCAGTTTCTCTTACATGTGCCAGTGCTGATATTGGAGTTTGGCTCTGGAGGGGCCGAACAATACGATGGGGTATTTTGCTTTGACTGGGTTTTGGGAGGGATGTTGTACTGAGTCGGTGTTGTAGAGTAATATTTGGGTGCTTTCCAGACCGGAGGGAAAAAAACAAACACGAAAGGGCAAAGTTAAAGCAGTGAGACAGTTCAAACTAGAAATCTGATGTTTGACTTATTGAATGAGAGACTGGGAAAACGTAGACACAATGAGGTGTGGTCCCAGTCCCAGTCCCATTCTCACACCACTAAACCAGGCAGATCAGTTGTAATACCCCAACGTGGATTTCTTGCCACATTTTAACATCGGTGTAGTCCAAGTCACGTCATCCATTGTTTTTTTAAGGCCTTAATAATCAAAACTGATGTGATATCAAAGAAATAAGCTATAGAGATCAAAATACATTTTACCAGGTTGTAAAAACAAACATGTGCATTTTAATATGGACTTAAAGGGGTTTCTTTTGGAGGGGTTTCAGCCAGCCTGAAGAGGAAACATGAGGAACTGCTGATTTTTGTACTTGCACACATTTTTCAACACAACTCGTTTAATGTAAGATTTGAACAAAATATGGGTTTGTGGTCCCACATCCTACTACTTTGGTGTGAACAGCTGCACTCAGAGCTATCCACTATAGTGATCCGATCACCCAGGTTGTATATGTAACTGCCAGGTGTCAATAGCGCCTTCGGTCGCCACATGAAAAGACCACCAGTTTGAAGGTCAGGCAGCTTGAGCAGGATACTAAACAGATCATAAAACCTGTTTTTCATGAACGGTATGACTTCAGCCCCTCTATCTTTCAATCTGTATCTACACAAGCAGAGAAAAAAAAGGCACATTTTAAAAGGATCTTTTGCACTTGAGTGTTTTTTTTTAGAGATTGTCAAGGTTTGACAGTCACACTAAAGCAGCACTTCCATGTCATTATTTAAAACCCACATGGACTCTGCACTCTATGCAAATAGATTTCACTCCATTCATCCATCAGTTGGCCTTTTGGAGAGATTCCTAAATGGATTCTTTGCCATTTTATTTCTGAGTAAAGCATTAAAAGCTGTATTTATTCAAACCAGCGGTGTCTATATTTGAGCAATTTTCTGTATGCTATAATTTGTAATGAATTGGACTTAAGTAGCATATACTGGAGGTCGTGTTTTTTTCTGCATCATTGAAAATGTTTTGGTCTTTTATGAGATTTTTTTCTGTAATTTCTTAATGGGTGGGCGACGGGCGTATATGTTTTCAAACATTAAAAGGAGGGAGCTAAATGTAAAACACCTTTTATTCATATCAATCAACTTTTATTTGTATAGCGTCAACTCATAACAAGTGTTATCTCGAGACACTTTACAAGAAGCAGGTAAAAGACCTTACTCATTGTTATGTTACAAAAAGCAGGTAAAAGACCTTACTTATTGCTATGTTACAAAGATCCGGCCTATCCATCATGAGCATTTCATATCCACCGAAAGCAAACATATTTTACTTTCAGCGCTTGTAAAGTGGAAATCCAACAAATGAAAATCTTCATTTGAGCCGGTGACAAATGCACATATTGGTATTTTTAAAAAATTTTTTAAAAAAAAGTCTCATAAATCCTCCTCAGCAGTGGACACAGGGAGGACAGCTGTTGCATAATGCAGGAATCTAAGCATTGGGAAAGTGTAACCCCTGAACACAGTGTACCCATGCAGGGCGAGCGAGGACCTGAGCATATTGACACAGCAGAGATACAGCACTTAATGGGACGTTACCATGACAGGACAAAGTATGAACGGGTATAAAAAAGAGGGGAAGTCGATGAAGACGTCTGAGTCGCTCGCAGGAACAGAAGCGGACAGAACAGGGAGGTATGTGAAAAAACAACAAGGCTGTTTTGCTCTTTTATCTTCTTAAATTTATCATTTTTTCTATCAAATAAATTTTTGCTCGACATTTTTTTTTGCCACATATACTTGTCAATCAAACTGTGCGAAGGTGTGCATTAAAGTTAAAGTTTTCTCAATTCTGACTTAAAATCAGTTCCTAGAAATAAGGGAGTCCCCTTTAAAAATGGTGACTTGATTGGAATCATGACATGAATCTGAAAAAATAAAATAAAACTTGATAATCTTAATGTGTGCTTTATCTCTGTCTCATATAGGCTGCGACACTGGACAGAACAATGAAGCTGTTGGTTTTGGCTCTGAGCGTGGCCCTGCTGTTTACAGCCGGTGAGTCTGTCACTGATTCTCTACTGAATAAACAAATCCTGCTGTGCAACAGGGACGTCTGCTGTCTCTTTTTTTAGTCTTTAGTGCACACAAACACTGATGAAGACAATCTCAGCAGACCAGTCAGAAACTCACGAGGCATTCTTTTCATTCTGAGACGGATTGTAGCCTTATCTAAGAAAAGAAGCTAACATTTAAGAAGTGATAACGGTTGGAGTGCAGGATCTTGCACAGCTTTATCCGAATGTATTCTACATCAGTATAGAATGTGTAAGAAAAGAAGTTACACAACTTCTGTGGGTCAGATGTGTTGCCATATTAGCTTTAAAATTGCGCTTAAGCGTCTTCTCTAAACTCCAACTCTGACATTTCAAGTGAGACTGTTAATAATGGCAACGCATGGAAGAGGACATCATAGCCTGAAGTCCTCCGTCACTTAACATTATAAGCACCACAGCTGGAGAAGTTGCCGACAGAGGCTCTGGATGATCACTGCTGGCTTAAAGAAAAAACAAAAAAAACAGGATGCATTCCTACAGAAATAGAATTAAATCAGCACAGGCCGAGGAAAATAAGCAATATCACACCATGAGAGGGAGTGATTGTGTACTGGATATCTGAACTGTAATCCTGTCGTAGTCACCATGGTTACTTAGTGCCAATGTTAACGATAGCACAGCTGATTCTTAGTACAACCCCACTAGTGTGATATTGCTTCTTTTTTAAGTTATACAAGCGGAAAATAGTAATAAAAAATTCAACATAAAACAGTTAGTTCTGACCGAGTGTTCTGATTGGACAAGAGGCATTTCATGAGTGCTGATATAGAGTTCAACATCTGTATGTTTTCATTTGTCATGTAACCAGTTTAATAAGAGTCTATTATGTGATTCTGAGGTATCAGATTAATAAAGATTTGATTTGATGTTAGTTGACTGTCTGAGGCGGATTGATACATACTGTAAAAAGTCCCAGTGATGTTGTTCTCTTCATCAGCGCTCATGGGATGCTTCTCGCCTACTCACACTGTTTGGTCCTAACTACCTGTTGTTTGAGGGAAGATAAAAAGTTTTCACGTTGGTGTTTGTGTAGGTGAAGCCCTGGACTGTCACCGCTGTGTCTCCAAAAAGGCCGGAGGATCCTGTGAGCTCAGCGTGGAGACCTGTCCACCAGAGAAGGACGCCTGTGGTGCTGCCAAGTTCCTCAGCGAACCATGTGAGTTTCCCAACATCCTCAAATCTTTTTGGTCATTCAAAAATTCCTACGATTTAAAGGAGCAATATGTAACTCTGACACGTGGCGTTTAAAATGGGTACTGCAGTCCAAATTAATAAAACACTGGAGAGAGCTGTCTCCACCTTAGTTTGCCGTTTCACTGGTAAACCGAGAGGCACCATGTTTCCTTAAAGTCTGATGATATAGTAAGGTCGTTTAATGATTTAATTCAGTAGATATCTTACATATTGCTCCATTGCTGTGAATCTTCATCATGTTTACTGTAGTAGACACTTGAAAACCGTCAGGAACTTAAAGAGCTCAGGGCCTCAATGGAGATATGAATTCTTTGTTAACATTCAATGAAACTTTTCTGATCTCTCCCTCGTTCTGTTTTTCTACTTTCTTAGTTGCACAGTTTCAGAAATGCATGAGGCTGAGTGACTGCGAGATGCTGAAGATGAACTCCTTCATCAACATACATTGCTGTACTGAAGATATGTGCAACAGCTTCTAAACTCCACGGTAAAAGAATAACAGAGTGAGTGAGAACATAATACTGGAGTATTGTTTAATGAGGACGTTCAAACCAAAGACTTCAGCAGGTTTCACATCGAATACAAACATTAATGTATGAAATCAAAGCAGCGTCTTTGTAAAGAAATAAAACTTCTGAAAAATAAAACAATCTGAGAAAATGATTCCCTCACATACCTGCACACATGTGGAGTTTCCCTTTAATCGTCTTTGACAGCTGTAGATATATGTATAAAAAAAAGTTTTTTACTGGTTATGAGACAAATGAATATTGATGCCTCTTTATTACCTACAAAAGCAAACAAAGCCATTAACATAAACATTTAGATTCCTCTATTATTTGTAATGTATGAAACCACCGGTGTGGGGTCGTGATTGTTATGCAAAGTTAATTTACTACACTGCCGTCTTTTAATGACACGTTAGTTACACGGCACACACTCCCAGTGAGTGATACTCTAAGCTGTTAAAAGAAAGCAGCATGATAATAATAATAATTTAAAAAAAAAACATTAGTAACACATGCACAGAAGAAAATCATCAAAGAAACAATGAGTGTGGAATATGGACGTAAATCAAAAAGTTCCTCACAGTGAAGAAAAACGACTTCTGACTTTGTTTGTTCATAGCATCAAATATACATGAACATGAATATGCATTAACCATGTTTTATAATCTATCCCTAGGTGTCATTTTTCCAGATATGTTCATGTTTGCTTTATCAGGAGTGCATTGTTTGTTTGATTAAATGTTAAATTCCATGTAAGGAATCTGAACAGTGAAGTCATCGTGACAGGGGATTTTGGGGAACATTTCATGACTTCAGATATCTCAAATGTGGAATAACTAGACTCATCCTGACCTCACACCTGACAGAGCTTATTTCAATAAGATTTCAAGACATTTATAAAAACTACTTGTAGTTGTACTTGTGTATCTTTTGAAAGGTTTATTTTGCCTTTATTTAGAGACAGGACCGTGGATAAAGTCAGAAATGGAAGCGAGAGAGAGAGAGAGAGAGAGAGTGGGAAGTGACATGCGGGAAAGGAGCCGCAGGTCGGATTCAAAAACCGGTTCCGGCTGCTTTGAGGTTTTTGCTTTTTGACTAACCAATAAGCTACCGGCGCCATCTTTAAAGACGCTCAGTAAATGAAGTGGCCTTGCCTCCCGGGTCATTAGCCGGAGTTAATGATCACACTCAGCCCCGCTTTACATAACCACTTTTTGCTTTAATGATTACAATCAAAAACATTTGTACAACATTTTCAACATTAGAAAATGGATGCAGAAATTTTTGGCTGACAGAAACCGCTATGAAAAGAAACAGAGGGACAGAGAGAAGTGGGCACTGCGTGGAAATGAAGTAGAAAAAGAGCTGTATATATCGGCGAGACCAAACAGCTGATGATGTATCAGAAGAAACGTCTCGATTCATTTTATCCATTCTCAGCGCGTGTGCATGGCAGACATGACATTTCTCTTATCTCTTGTTATTTAAACAGCGGAGGGGCTCGTAGCCTATATATGGGAGCTGCATAATGAGAAGCTAAGATGCATCAAGCCTCTACCATCTCTGGCCTTGGTTACGGTTGTCGTCATTACCGAGCACAGGGAAAACATTTTTTCTGATACACCCATATGATGTTCTGTGTTTTGCATCAGTGCCAAGCACAGAGATAGAGGAGGAGAGGTGGATTGTGGGAAAATGTAAGACACAGGAACCACCACTCATCCTTCATTTTCTTATCAAACACACAAAGAAAAAAACGAGGATGACAAAAGGGAATACTGATAAATAACAGTGGAATCAGAGCCATAAATAGACAGTATTGGATATTTAGGACCCTGGAGGGGGTGGAGTCAGCTGAGGTGGAGGAGAACTGGCAGCTAGCCTTCAAGTAACGGGATTTCCCAGTGCAGTGTCCTGTGTGTTGATTGGGCGGCTCTACATCATGGAGCAGGAGGTTTTCCCTGGCTGCACGCCGCCGTCCATCTTCTCTGCCTCCAGGATCATCCTCCGGAAAACCTCCACGGCCGTCTAAAAGAGAGACACACAAACACACTCACAAACGCTGTCACGAGTCTGAGTCACACTACTCTGAATGTTACAGCGGCACGCGCTACATCCAGTGCAGCACATGCCTGTCTGGCTTTAAGCACAACAGAGATTCCATTTATTGTGAGCAAGTCCGGCTACACTGTTTGCCAATTTGACTTTGAGCAGATACACAGACTTCCTGAATATGAAACACTGAGGCGATGTTCACCTAAAGCCCCTCCCTAAATCAGAATGAAGACAATGTAACGAATAGTAGATTCTCTTTTTAACTAATGTTAGATCTGCATGACTTGATCTTTTTTTTATTTCAATCAGGGTTGACTACTGCAATAGTCTTCTAACTGGACTTCCTAAAAAGACGATGAAACAGCGGCAGCTAGAACTCTGACCAGGACTGGAAAAAAAAAAAGGAGCACATTACTCCGGTGTTAAAATCTCTGCACTGGTTCAAGGTTTATTTTTAGAATAGATTTTAAACCACTAGTTTACAACACGCTGAACGCTGTAGGCCCAGAATACACTTTCTGACATGTTTAAAATGTGTCAGCCAAACAGGAACCTCAGATGCGTTGACTCTGGTCGCCTTGTTGAGTCCAGAGTCCGGACTAAAACCCGGTGAAGCAGCTTTCAGTCACTACGCTGCCTGGAACTGGAACGAATTGCCGTGAGAGATGAGATGCGCTCCGAGCGTGAACTTTTAAAATCAAGGTTGAAAACATTTATTTTTTCACGTCCCTTTCAATGAGCCTTTAAGCTTGAAGTTTATTTTTTTAATGTTGTTTTAATTCACTTGTATTGTGCTTTATAAATTATTATTATGTCATCAAATTGCTTTTGTGTTTCTTATATTTCTATCTTTCTAATTTTCTATTTCTATTTTTATCTTTCTAATATTCTACTTTGGTATGATTTCATATGATTTTATCTTTATTTGAACATTTCCTCCTTGTATTTGTATGAACATGTCTTTCTTGTGTAAAGAAGATTGAGTTACATGAAATGTGCGATATAAATAAAGTTACATTGCCTTTTTTTTTTTTTAACACACACAAAATGTGACCTTTTGAGTCCGTGAAGCAAACAGTAGCTGATCTGCTCATTCGAAACGCAGAGCAATGTGAGCATAACTGTGAAACCATGCTTCTGGACACTCGACGAACTTAAGTCTAATACTCAGTCACATTGTACTGTTTTTTTGTTTTTGTTTTGTTCTTTCTTCACTCCGGATGTGAAGAGCTGATTCTGAAGGGAAGTTGAAGGCGAGGTAAGTCCATTGACGGAGCACAATCAAACAACCAGGCTATTCAAAGAGCTTCAGATGAAACAGACAATGAAGTATATTGAGTCAGTTATAGGATATAAGAGGCACAGACAGTTACAGTGCAGTGTTTTCAGAGTTATTGAGATTAACTTCTTTAGTTTATCAACTTATTCCTTAAGGTGTCTGTTTGCAGTTTAAAGTTGTCAAACTGTATGCAGCAGACATACACAGAATACTAAAGACCTTAATTAAGAGCCTAAGACTACACTTCCCAAAATGCAACTTCATATCATCCCATATAATTCTGCTGTCCATATAGCGATTAACTCGGATAAAAGTGTCCTCCGACACTGACGAATGCATTATAACAGTCGTGGAAGTCAGACGTCCTCGATCATGAACACACCTGACTTAACATCAACATGAACAATCCCTTCTTACCGCTCCGTGTAGTGTTTGTGTTGTGCTGCAGCGACCTCTGATTTACCACTAACAGTTTCATTCAGCTGACATGTTGCATGATAAAAGGCTTCACAGGCATGTCTTCTCCTCTCTCTCTTTAGAAGCGTACTACTCTCTTCAAACGGCTGCCGTAGTGTCCTCGTCGCTGTGTTTAACTTTATGAAACATCAGTGTGCTGAGGGCAAACGTGTGTCTCTAGCGGAAAAAAGTACACAGCTACATAACTACGAATGTATTTCTATATTTTTATATATGTGACCAGATTTCGTAACCCTGCTATTTCAGGGTTGCTGTCAACAAAGTTTCACTGTGTTCTTTTATACAATGACAATAAAATGCCTGCCTGCCTATCTATCTATCTATCTATCTATCTATCTATCTATCTATCTATCTATCTACCTACCTATCTATCTATCTACCTACCTATCTATCTATCTACCTACCTATCTATCTATCTATCTATCTATCTATCTACCTACCTATCTATCTATCTACCTACCTATCTATCTATCTATCTATCTATCTATCTATCCATTCATCCATCTGTTCCATGACTTGGAATCAACAACAGAATTCCCAGCACAATCTTTAAAACATTTTTTTGGATACAAATTTGAAGTGATATGTACAAGCTCATGTATTTTAGTTTTCTGAAAGGTCCATTCAGAGCAAAGGAGGACTTCACTCAACTTTTGACACAGGATGTGATGAAGAGAATTAAAGGGAGTTGGCCTTTAAACGCAGAGCTTGCACATTCTGCCACTAGGGGGCTCTCAATCAAAACAATAACAAAAGATGACATAGAGGCTGGCAGGGTATCATGGGACTTCTCTCTGCTACTCCCCCCGTTATGCTCCTCCACCCCCCCCCCCCACCCCAACACACACACACACACAACCCCTGGTGAAAACCAACTCCGAGTTGACCGCACTACAGATGAACGGGCGAATCCGAACTGAGGAAGAGAATATGTTTACCAACGAGCCAATGTGTACAAATATCATTTACATGATGTTTCACTTTCAGCAGCACGTACAGCTAAAGTACGGCAGCTTTCAGCTTTCCTAATGCAGCCGCCTTGGACGTAATATCTGGTGTTTCCATGGTAACGATAAACATGCTGTGAATGTCATGACGGCCGCCACGACAAGACACGTCCCGTTACAACTATCAAATAAAGTATTTCTCTGGCTTTGATAACTGATGGAAATATTTGAGGTAATGAAAGTACTCAACAACAACAAAAACATAAAGCGTCGGTTTAGTCCAATTTTAATGAATGTCGATTTTATTTTAGTATATAAAATTCTAATCACAATTTCTGTATTGTGCCGTTAAGGACTCTAACTTTAAATAGAACTGAGTGAATCCTTTTGCCTGACAAATCACATCAAACCTTGTGACTGTTCAGAATTCAAATTCAAGACAACTACTACGAATGTAAGCATGCGATAAGTATGTAAGAGTAAGAAATGTTACTCTAATGACGCATTTCAAACGGATAGCTAAACTGTACTGTCGAAAGAACAATTTCAAATTAAACATAAACAACAAGCTCGCTGCTTCACCAACGCTCTGCTGTGTCAGCCTCTTACCTGGTTCTCTTTAGCCGAGGACTCCATGAAGGCAGCGTTCCAGGACTCAGCTAATGCTTTTCCTTCTTCACAACTGATTACTCTGTAGGAAGAAAATATTGCCCCCCCACACACACACACACACACACACACACACACAGAGTGACAGAAGGTGAGTAAGTGGATCAGAATAACACACATAAATATTTCATATCGAGGCTGCAGTGTCAGCTTCTAAAGAAACGACTCCAGTGAACACTTCCATCGAGTAAACATACACAGAGAAATGACTTCACCTTTTCTTCAGAGTGATCAGTGAACTACACATCACAATCCTGTCTGTATTCCTATTAAGGCTCAAATGTACTCACTTTTCAACCACGCGTACTACTGGAGTGTTCCTCTAGAGGGAGCACCACATAAATCAGAGGGTGTTTAGTAGAGATGATCTGTCGCCAGCTATTTTGGCACGCATGGTTGTTGCTATGCACCTAATTTAATAACTGCTATTAAAAAGTAAATAATCTTCAGAAAAGGTAAAGGGGTGATAATGGATTTAAAGTGTCTTAAGAATGTAAATTCTGGTTGGTGTTTTTTTTTGGATTTTGAATATTTAAAAAAATCAGATATTCAAAAAAACCAAGTACTTTGAGTTTTCTCAGGGTTTAGTGTATCATGTGTCAGACTGCATGTTGAGTTTGGAATTCCTGCCATTAAAGGTCCCATATTATGCTTTTTCTGGTTTTATATGCTCTTCAGTGTGTTTTCCAAGTGTCCTGTGCATGTTTAGGCACATCTATGTGCAGAAATTCAAAGTCCGCGGAAACGCGGCTTCTCCTACGTCCTCCTGTTAGCTGTAACATTAGCCGCATGTAACGCTCGGTTCTAGCCCCCCTCCATAAAAATGTGTCAGTCCGACGTCATTGTCAGTGTGAGATCACTGATCTAAGCCCATTGGCTCATTGTGGCAAGCCCAGCAGTTCATGTTGCACGCCCGTTAACTTCTGTAGCACGCCCACGATATGCCGTAGCCTGCGGCAGCACAGTATTGCTAAGGTGCTAATGTTTATGCTCCCCTCGGACGGAGCCAGTGGCTGCATTCCCAATATGGTAAAAGAGGCGGGACATTTCCGAGAGCGGATCGGCAGACCAATCAGAGCAGACTTGGCCCACGTGGAGTCTAACAGTGTGGGCTCAACAGAGTGTAGCTGACGGACTCAGAGCGGAGAGGGAGCAAGGAGGAGCAGTACATGAAAACAGACACTTTTTTCTGACTTTAGCTATTGTGAACGTACAAAAGTAGGTACATATGTAATATATGGGCTCTTTAAGAGCCGACAAAAAAGATGCAGGAAATTGTGACTTGAACTTTCACGTGCTACGTCCTCTGTGTACCTAGAAGAGTATGAGTTTGACCTCATGTACAATGAAGGAGTGTGATTGGACGTACCGCTCCATATGTAGGTCGTTCTTGTTCCCAACTAGCATAATTGGTACTCTGCATGAGAGGGAGAAGCACAGAGCATATTGTCAGATTGGAATGATGAATTACATCCTGTTTAGAAAGCCTGGGTTCAAAAGAGCAGGAAGAAAGGAAGAAGAAGAAGAGAGCTATGAAGCAGAAAAAGAAGGAGAAGAAAATGAAGTGGAAATAGAAGCAGTGGGAGAGGAAGAAAAAAAAGCAAAAGAAGAGGATGAAGAAGAAAGAGAAAAGGAAGAAGAAATACTTACTGAACTTTTCCCACCATGTCCAATAGTTTTTCATGGATAACTTGTACAACTTCAAAGCTGGAAGACACGAGGGAAACGTTTTTTTTTCTTTCTTCATCATTCATAAGAACAAGGATACTGTTTGCCTTATTAGAGCAGAAGAGATTACCTTTTATTAGACGTGACTGAATAGACCAGAATGTAACCGTTGATGTCTATGGAGTACGTCTGTGGGAAGATGGAGTACTCATCCTGCAGAGGCAGAGAACATTTTCAAGCAATTAGTATGCAAAGCTGAAGGAATGAAATGCCATCTGACTAATGAATGAAGCAGAATTAACACCAAACTATTGGAATAACACAATCATGGGAACACAACATTTGGCATTCAAATCAATACAAGGCCGACAGACGACAGAAACACACTGAGTCATACCTGTCCTGCTGTGTCTACCAGCTGAAGATGGTACTCTTGTCCGTTTATTGTGATCATTTTAGTAAAAGCTGCAGGTAGAAGAGAGGAGACACGTTAAATACTCACTGTGGATAATTCCGATTAAACACTTAAATGCACTGAAAGCGAGACAATCCCTTTCAAAGTACCACACAGTAGCACATCTCCACACGCTGTACTATATAGCTGACTGCATCTTCATCACTCTACGACGCTTTTCAGTGTGCAAATCTCAAGACGCAGCCCCGTTATGGATCCTTCCTCGGTGCCACCGAGTTCATTCAGCAGCAGAAATGTCGATATCTGCCGAGAGATGGGTCATATTATCTACAGCAGGGCTGAGGCATCGCTCTGCCCGCAGCTTCATGCTGATAACGCTGACACTTCACTATATGTTAAGCATCCAGACTTTATTTATAGATACAGACCACACAGTCGAGAAACACGGGGTGATATGTGAGCGTACATGTCGGGGGAAAAAACAGCCTACAGGGGAAGGTTCGACTCAAATCTCCTGAGTGTCTGGGAATGTGTGTGTTTAGGAGGCTGATGAATTACAGTATGTTCTCTCCCACGGAAGAAAGAAAACTAAACAAACTGTCTGCTAAAGTAGCTCCAAGAAAGATGTCCTCTCTCTGAGCCTGTGATGTGCAAACTCATACGAGCAGTACGGACGGCTGTGGCTCAGTTGGTGGAGTCGGTCGTCTCCAAACCGGAAGGTCAGGGTTCAATCCCCGGCTCTGATGTGTCCTCGGGCAAGACTTAACCCCAAGTTAAGTCCCGCCGCTTCGTCGGCAGCGTATTAATGTGTATTAATTGGGATTAGTTAATACTGATGGACACTTTACATACTGCTAGGAATAACTTCAGTTTCTCATATTTCTAAAAATGATATAGAATCTATCTTCCAGGAGTACAATTAAAGAATTAAGGCAAAAATTCAGTGCCGATTTTGGATATGGGTATTATCTACAATATGGACTCGAAGTTTAAACAACTGGGCTGATCCTGGTCAATCAACTCACATTCAGAATCAGACTCAGAATCAGGTTTCTTGCAGAGTAGGTTGACACAAACATGGAATTTGTCTTGGTGAAAAAATAATGTAGAGGGAGGCAGAATAAAGAATACAGCAGAACTCCTGCTGTCGAAGGATCTTTAAAAGAACAAGTTAAAAACACAATATTAAATGAAATACAAGAGGTGCAATGGAGGAGCTGTACAGGAATGTGCAACATGAGTGTAAATATCATACAGTATTAAAATGAGACAGTGTGTAATGTACATATACATTTATATACTTTAAGGGATTATTTAAACGTGTTCTGCTTCCTGTTTGTTTTAATGTGAGAAACTGCTGCTTGTCTCAGTTTCATTTCATTGTAAATTAAACATTTAAACCTATTTCATCAAGTTTTGATCTATTGATCGTCGGAGGTTTACATTTTGCAACTTATTGACATTTTCGCGACAAGTCAAGAAAGTAGTGAACAAGGTAATCGATTATGAAAACGATACAGCTCGCTGAAGCTCTGTAGTTTACGCCGCAGGATTGAAGAAGTGCATTTGATTATGTATACAAGCAGCTGCTCATCATGTGACTGCACTTCCATATTAAGGTCACATGATAATAGCTATCTCCGTGGCAACCCACAAGGAAAGCCAGGAGAAGTGGCTGAAAGGAAAACAGTATAGGTACACTTTAGAGAGTATAGCCTAAATCTCGTTATATGTAGACTACAAAAGATGTAACGCACCCTAAAGTGTTTTTTTCACAGCAGAGGTAGACCACCGGGTCTGAAAACCACCTCTGCTTACATCACAATAAGAACCATTGACTTGTGTTCAGTCTATTGCGACAGAGAGATGCTGCAGGATCAGATTCTCCCAACGCTTTTCTTTGGGAAACCCTGTCCGTGTGTCAGTGTGTAGCAAAAAAAATAAATCTACTCACTGTTTTCTATTGTTGGGTCATAGGAGTCAACAAACTGGCCCTCCACAAACTGAATCGTCAAGGAGGACTTTCCTGCAAAACACAAGAGGACGACGGTCAACATTGAGCCTTTGCATGTTAAGAGATCATTCAAAATGTGGAAAACACAACTCACTGGCTCCTTCATAGGTACACTGTCACTGTGGACACTTTCAGATCAAAATACTTTATGGTTATTTCTGAGGTTGCAGTGTGTGTGTGTGTGTGTGTGTGTCTGTCTGTGTGTGTGTGTGTGTGTGTGTGTGTGTGTGTGTGTGTGTGTGTGTGTGTGTCTGTGTGTGTGTGTGTGTGTGTGTGTGTGTGTGTGTGTGTGTGTGTGTGTGTTTTCTGACCCTCTCATGTGCATTTTTTTTAAATTGTAGTGCTGTTAACCTGATTGCATGGTATTAAAAGATGCTCTCCTTACATCCTTGTATCTGGTCTGACAATTTATGCACATGAGAGGGTCAGAAAACACACACACAAAACATTTTTTTTGTTTTGTTTTTAATGACAACTAAAACAAGAAATGCTCAGCTTTGTGAAAGTAGTCTTCATGGCTGAGCTGTTTTATTAACATAAATTAGATTGTACACTCGCACCAGAGAAATGGCCAGTGAGTTACACTGTGGATAGCATCAAAAGTTAATAATAATAGTATTCATTTATTCATCTAAATTGTAGCTCGGGGATGTATTAAGCCGAGGACTGAGAGGCCTCAGATAGCTGGTTATCATATTGACTGTAGTGGCGATATCTATAGTCTATAAATAACAAAAACTCCAAACAAATGATAAACGTAACACAAACTCATAATAAAGCCACTGAGGCACCTAGAGGGTGAATCTTACGCAGGATATATTAATAAGTCCATTGTCCAGATGATGATTGAAGGTTTTAGGGTGGTTTATTTTATCCAGACACATCAAGCAGGCAACCAACAACAACAAAAAAACGCTGCTGTCTCTCTTGCCCTGTCATCCTGCCATTGCATCCTGGCTTCCTGGTAAAAAAAACAACAACCCATTAACCCATTAGGTGCCTGACCTGAGTCTCACCTGGCTAAATGGCTATATAGACACACCCATGTACAGACTCCACCCTTATGCCCCCAAGTAGCAAAATAAAGGAATGGAAATAACTCATATGAATGTAAACAATAATAATCAAAACACCCCGAACATAATCTAATCTTTCTTACCGAAGGCCATAACTCTGTACAACAGCTCACCTCATGCGAGCAGAGAACTGTCATCATGATAATATCTGTCTCTCCAAACTGTAATCTGTTCTGCACATGTTTAAATTTACAAATTATCCCTGCACTCATGTTCACTTCATTTGGCTGTCTACTCGCCAGTTATATTGTATAGTTTCTGCTTGTAATATGTCGACACTCATGCACTTTAACTTATGTCAATACTGTCCATTTACTACACTGTTTTTGCACATTTACATTCAATCTTCCATATTTAATCTTCCTATTTAAGACTAGTAATGCTTAGTTAAATCCTGGTTGTATATATTCACATTCTTATTTTTGATATATTTTAGTACTTATTTATTTGTATTTAATATTATATTGTGTTTAGATTGCTAACATTGTGTTTTTACTCATATTGTGTGTTTGGATAACCTGCTGCTGTAACGCCACAATTTCCCAGTTTGGGATCAATAAAGTCATTCTATTCTATTCTATTCTATTCTATAATATTCAAATGTATCCCCAAAATATCCCCAAAATAAGAATATAGACTTTCACTTAATTTAGGAACAGTGAATAGCTGTAATATTGACATAATGGAAAATATACTGCAGCTTCAATAGGCTTCATTCATAATTAAAATGCCAACAAGACTCACGCAAAGGCACAGCATATTAAAAACCATTAAGTTGCAGCATGTGAGGTGACATTATAGAGATGTCACTGTGGGGGGAAATCACAGAGATCTTGGTTTTCTATCTGGGCCTTGAGGTGTGATATCTGTGTGTGCCATCTTGACGTCCACAGCATCCCCCCACACACACACACACAAAACTACGCTAAAATAAAACTGCACAGTAATGCGTCAAACCCCGCGGTCCTTCTCAGAGGCCTGCTCACAGCATGGCTCCAACCAACGCCGCCAGGGTGGGGGGGTCACTGATGGGGAGGAGAGGAGGAGAGGAGGAGAGGGGGGGAGGGGGGGGAGGGGGATTATCATTTACACCAGTTCGCGCTAAAATAACCAGTACATAATGTTATGGGAAGGCCTCGTGTTTTAACACCCCCATCAAGGCCACGCACATCACCTGGTGGCGCTGCGGGACACGTCGTCCTCTCTATAATTTAAGTCCATTATAGGAGGCGTAAACCGCGATTTACATTGACCAGAAAAGGCCGCAGAAAATCGACCTTTTTTTTTGCGTCGCATATCCCAGGGCACCTTTAGATTGAAATTCAAAACCTCCTCGTGGGAACTCACCTACGGATCTGTACCCGAGGATGGCGATTTTTCGTGATTTCGGCTGCGGCATATCTCGTCCTGGTTATCGCATCTAGTCCTCGGGGTGCACCGCAACCTCCAACCGGAATGGCATCCAAATTCAAGGGGAGCAGATGTTCGACATGCAGCTTCGGGAATCCCTCTTCTTCGTTCGTTTTTTTTTAAAAAAAGTTAAATTTGACGTCAAAAATGTTGGGGGGGGTAGGAAAAAAAAAGTGTTATTTCAGGTCATCTAGCAAAAAAGCATGGAGTGGCTATGGATGTACAATAACTGCGTCACTCCCCTTTGCAATGTAATGAATTAGTAATTACTGCTCCCACCTAATTGGCTACACGAGGAATAAAGGCGGGCGCTGAGGCCTGTTGTAAAGCTCTGGTTGGATGAGACCGCTGTCCGTCAGGAAACAAGTGTCCCTTTTCCTGAAATATGATTGGCTGTCACACGCGTTATGACGTGCTGGGTGGATGAGTGGAATGTCATTCATATCTGTGGGTCAGGGAGCAGCCAGACTTACGGCTCCATCAGAGACGTCTTTTCTGTATTTATTCACATGTAAACACTGAAGTTATTATGTAATGACCTCGATAACAACGTGATATATTAAATACAGTTTTACTCATTCTAAATGGGTCGTATTCTCATTGATGTTTATGGTAGGCCAGTCCCATTAAACGTCCTATATATTGAATAGTCTTTATTCAGTTGCCTACCAAAGCTAAATAATTACTGTAAAAAAAAAAATTGCACACGTCAAAGATGGGATAGACAACAAAACAGTAAATTTACACCATAAAGAATATATTAAGAACATTTTACTGTGCACAGACTTCAATAAATAAATTAAGTTGTAAATCCCTAATTTGATCTTGCTTTTTAAGACAGTATGCCAACCTGCTGCACAGCTGGTACGCATAGTATCATCATGTCTTTTTGTGGACTGATGTTGAAGTAGCCTACATCTTTATTTTTGGTGTCTTGCTGCTTTTTTCTCCTTATTTTTAATTCACTTACTAGTCGTCAAAACTGGGCATAAAACTGGGATGGGCTTTTATTTGAAATTTTATGATTTTGCCCATTAAATTATTATAGAAATATATGTATACAAAATACGGAAATTAACCTGAATAACAGCCAACATTCCCGAGCCTGTAAAAGGACTATCGCACTGTTTTTTTTAGTTTTAATAATAATTATCAAAGTTAGGCATGACATATAAAACACATGGTTTACTAAAACACATTGTTTTGGTTTGCATCTGCCACCAATCAGGACATCCTTAAAGCACATGAAAGGCATTCTCTTAAAAAAAATGACAGTCTTACACACAGGTCTTTGTAAGTGTTATTTGGAAGACAAAATACTTTCTAACTTTCTGGGAGATGCAGGGTTTCTGTTGTCAATGTTAAATCGGCATGTTTTCTGAAGTTTCATAGTCAAAGACAAATCAGTATTTTGCACATTTACTTTGTCATCAATATTAATTCAATTACCGGTAAACTTTTTCTTGTAAGATGTGTCAGAACTGTGCAATAACCCTGTGAAAAAAACACACCCACTTTACCTGTAAATAAAATCATGTATCTGGATTTGTACAGCACATGTATAACCTTAATACCATCCCCAAAATCTGTCATTAACCACTGCACACAATGAAAATAATCTGATGTAATTGAATCCACATTTTATATTTCATTTATTCTCATGTTATTTTCAGCATCCTTTGCACTCCATAATATTGCAAGATTGTCTTATGTAGGCATGAATATCTTTTTTATATAGTTACATTTAGTCATTTTTTATTAATGCTTGTCTCGTACATTGAGAGCTCAGTTCACTGAAGTCAAATTCTTTGTATGTGCTCACTCACCTGACCAAAACAGCTGATTCTCAGTTCACATGTGCACTTCAGCAACAATAAGCATGTTACTCACAAATACGTCAACAGCAGTATTATGTTTTATACACTGATAAGGGCATTTGAAGGACTCATGAAAAAGTGATGTACCATTACCAAGACGTGTAACTAAGTATCAGATAGAGGTCCATATAGGTATAAAATGAAACACTCTGATAACTGACAGTGTGGTTATGATTGGCTGTAATCAGGTAAGACAGTAAAAAGCATAAAAACAATAAATGTGAATAACTGCTTTTACAAAACAAGCACAGACAAAAACCAATGTTTCTACAGAAGATGTGAATAAAATAATACTCCGCACATACCTGAAAATGTCCAGTAGATGTCCCCATAACACCATTTTTACCTCACACAGGATCCACCTTGAGTACCCGAGTGCATTTCTGAAAATCTCAAACAGCTATAATATACTGCCAAAGAAACATCACCCTCTAATTACTGTTTATTTCCATTTCTCACTGTTTGCTCACTGTTTCTCAAGCTGTGGGTGACAATAACACAACTCTCTCTCCAAGGAGCAAAACACTGTGCCTCAACAACACATAAATCAGTCTGCACACATCCCTGATTATCTGAGCTGATAGTGGATTCCATTATTGATGTTAAAATACCCAGGTCTTAATATAACCAAGCCACAGGCATGCAACAATACCAGAGGATCTCCGGCCACAATTAGTGGGTTAAGCCCGGAGGCAGACACCGGAATCCGTGGCAAAGGTGGTGAGGATGATTAGAGTCCTCTTTGTTTTTATAAACTTTCTTATGTGTGTCAATCCCTTAAAACTGTATATGGGTGCATTTGCATAATGTTTGAAAGAGTTTAGGTGCAAAAAAAACATTCAAGAAATGATCATGCACTTGCTCAGAAATAGCCAGTAGACCCAAGGGTGTGCAGTTTGTTTTTTTTCTTGCACCGTGACCGATGAAATCCCTTGTTTCCTTGTCACGTCCCGGGCCATTACTACTTAATCACAGAACTGTCCAAGTCCCCACGTCGGTAAGACCCAACTGTTTTGCCTCCACACACACTTCTCAGCACTGGATACAAGAAATCACTGGTGTCAGCAATAGGCGATTTGTTCTGCATGACATTGGGTGTCAGGGAAAAAAAAAAAAAAAAGCTCAACTGAAATCGCTGAAGGGTGCCTGCAATGACTCCACACACACACAAATACACACTCAACACCATGTCTGCCTCTCAATCGCTCTCTCTTTCTCTCTCAAACACACACACACACACACACACTGAGGAAATTATGATGACCAAGAATAGGTCACACTGGTAATACAGCCATGTTCTAGCCAGGGATTACAGTGTGCTGACACAGGCAGACGATAAATACCTCCATGCAGGAACAACAGGTGTCTGACAAGATTGTTTCACTTTAATAAAAGGCTTACACAAGCTTCACAGAAATAATACATTAAGCTCTTTTAGACATGCTGGCCTTTTATTGCTTCATCCCTTGTGATTGGAAAATGTCTTCTTCTTTTTTTTTTTTTTTTTTGTACCCCAAGAATTAATCTCTCAGAACCTTGCATGCAACAAGCGAAGGGAGATGTTGATGGTTAATGTCACAAGATCGATATTCTCATCACAAATACAACTGCAGGTTGAAAAATAAACTAAAAACACTTTTCTGAGCTCAAACAAGCTAGTGGACATGCAGCTGGAGTCGTGTTTTTCTGAACCCTGGGTGTCTTTTCAACTCGCTGTGAAAGCACCCCCCCCCCCTCCCGCCGGCTCTGTTAGTATGCCAGCCTGAGCGCCAGCAGAGCGAGTCAGCCACATCCTCCAGCTGGGTCTGTGCCACCAACGGGCACCTGGACCCACTCGCAAACCTCATGAAACGAGACGCATATTTAACTCAGAGGAGTGCATTTGTGAGGCGTCTTCCACCAGCCACTTTTGTATGACGCCTATAACGCCACCTTCATTCATTCAGTCGTCTTTGAGCGTTTTATCCACCTATTGGGGGCATTTTTTTAAACCGGCTGATTCACTCTTCAGGCGGCGCCTCAGCTGTTGGACCACGTCCAGAGTCACACAGGCCAGAGAGACAGCCATCGTTATCCAACTCTCACAAGGTGTCATTGTAGGGATCCAATGATTACCATATCAGCACCACATGAAACATTTATGGCTCGCTGGCAGTGATGGCCTGGCAGGCATCCTAATTTCTAGAGCAGAGCTTGTCAGATTCTATTGTTGCAGGTTCTGGTGATATGAACAGAAAAAAAAGAAAAAAAAAAAAAGCAACAGTGGAAAAAACTGAGCTGCCACCTGCAGTCATAAGAAAACTTCTTAATATGAATTTCTCCACCACACCTGACACACAAGCAAAGACGGAGTCCCACTCTCTTCACTTCATGTTATTCTCCCCCTCCACTCACTCATACAAACACCATCACCCGTCTCAGTAAGTTAGTCTAAACTCCCAGTGCTCCCTTCCATTTGTTTTTGTTTTTTGCTGCTTTACTGCTCATTAGCTAAATTACAAACCATTTAATTCAAACTACTCCTGCTACCATGACATCATTTGGTGATATAATAAAAAAAAGTCTTACTGTAAAAACAGTCCACAAGGCTAAGACAGTCCCATGCTAGTCATGCATACAGCTATACAATATCAGACCACAATTATCTTTCCTGTCTTGGAACTTCTCCCAAATGTAATGCTTAACTCTAAAGACTCTTTTTCACTTCTTTTTTTGGCTAAATAATAAAATGTTTTGACTTAGTATGACTTGTCTTTTCCAGAAACACAACTTCCCTTCACCTTGATAGCAGAAAGGTTCAGCATGTGTTGGTGGTATGCTAATATCAATTTAACCTTTGGGCCAGCTAGCTTTAACTATAGGCCTATCTGTTTGTAGGTTTTCTTGACATCCTAAGGCTTTGAGTATCTGTCTTTTACTTATTCTAATCTCCCTTTGTGAAATATTTGCAGTAAGAACAATCTTGATTTACTTAATCCTACTACATCCAAATGTCTGAACTCTGGACCCATTTTTTCCATCGCGTTTTGTTTGCAGCAATACTTTCTGCAGTTTATTTTAGTGACATTTTAGTGGCCGCTAGATTTAGTGACATCTAGCGGCGATATTACAGAATGCATCGCACTGACAACCGCACCCCTGACCCCTGACCCACAGCATTAGGTGTGTAGGACAAACTACGGTGGCCGCCAAACTCAACGAAACAAAACACAATATGCATGTTTATAAGGTTCGTTTTTTTTTTTTTTGTCTGTTCTGGGTTTCTGTAGAAACATGGCGATATGACACGGCGGGCTTCTTTGACAGGACCAGCTACCTCTGTTGATTTTAAGTGTTAACTTTAAGGTAACAACAACACAACAATTTAGTCATTCATCTGATAATAAGTCATGAAAACATGTTGATGCAAGCAGTTTGTATTGTGAACAATATATTTCCTCTTATAGTGTGATGCTACTCTTTCCAAATTAGCTCCCTTGAAATGGTTTAAATCCAAGACTGGGTCAGAAATAAATGTAGCCTAGCCTACAAGTTAATAGAATACCTGACCAGGCATGCAAACAGAGTGCTGTATCGGGGGTGAAAAGTTATGATGATTACAGGGGAACCATGACTTACAGGGGCCCTGAAAATATTGTACATTAGTGAATCTTTTCAATATTAAAATAGTTAATTCGTGGCAACCATGTGTAGGAAAATCATTTTCCATCCACCCATTATCTATAGCGCTGTTTTCCGTTCAGAGTGGGTGGCTTTAGCTGATCCCAGCGATCATTGGGAGAGAGGCGCGGTACACCCTGGACTGGTTGCGAGTCAATCACAGGGCTGACATACGAAGACAAACAACCAGGCACACACAAACCTACTGGCATTTAGAGAGTCACCAAACCTAACAAGCATGTCTTTGGACTGTGTAAGCCAGAGTACCCAGAAAATGCACAGGGACGACTTGCAAACTCCAATATTCGATTTATTTTCTGGCTTCAGACTTTATTTGGATAGGATAGTGGATAGAGAGTGGGGAGTGATGTGCAGAAAAGGAGCCCCCTGCTTGAAGGACCATCGCCTCCTCATGGGGCATAACCCAACCGCTAGGCCATGTGCGTCACTTATTTTCAATCTTTGGCAGAGCCTACTTCAAATTTGGCTACGTGATGACGACTCACAATCTTCTTAAAATTACAAAAAATTTGAAAAAAAATGTATTTTCTTAAGACATCAAACTAATATTATTATGCTAAAGAACAAACCTTCATGCTGAATTATAATTTCTCTTGCAGATTTTGACCTTTTTATTGTGACGCCTGTGAGGATTTTTTTATTGTGATGATTGATCATGGTGTGTTTAGGGTTTTAACTTTTCAACTTACCGTACCAAATATAAATAACAGTATATTTCCTGTAAAAGTCAGAAGTTTATGTTGAGGCCATGAAGTTTTACTTAATACTAACATTTCCTGAGTAGTCTGAGGTGTCTAGCAGGAGAATAGCCACATGTTGCCCACACAGAAGCTGCTTTACGTATCTGCTGGTATCAGGCTCAGTATAATGGATCGTCAGAGGAGATGTTCATTACTGTCCCTGCTGGGTCTCTGCGGAGCTTTCTAAGAGTGACGAGGTCAGAGCCTGAACTCTGAATAAATCAATTGACCTCATTGACATCCCAAAGTATTGACATCTCAACACTTTACAACTCACTGTACAACTGTTTGTGTTTAGCACTTGGTAGCTTGTAGCAGTTGAGAGCAGGTGGGACCCAGATAGGCCGCTCGCTGGTACTTCATCACCTCGCTTCTTGTTGTCACAGCCACAATTGGTTTGTTCTCCCCATCTGCTGCATCAGCAAAGTCAGGACTGATTTGGTCACTTTGGAGCCCAGTTAGCTGTGCTCACTGCACTTCCCTGTTGATTCCAGCCATCATTACAAATGGTATCTTTATGCGGCGGAGTTAACCCGGATACCGCTCTCCCCTGGGTGCCTTTATTATCTATTCATCATGTTGTCCCAGTTTATCTCAGGATGAATCTGGCTGCCTCACTACAGATCTAACTACACATACCTGGATATGTGTGGCCTAAGGGAGAGAGATTAGAAGATTACATGATACTCAGCGGGGTTGCTTCTGTAAGAGCTGATAAGGAGGTGAAAAATATTCCAAGAAGATGCAGAATAGCTATGGATTTGTGTTTCTGCTCTTTTAGCACCGATTTGTCTTCAAAGTATGCATGAATTTGTTAAAAACCATTACATCCAGGATGAGAATTCACCAGAAAGGGCTTGGAGGCAACCTCAGTGTGTCCAATCTGGTAAATAAATGAATATTTGAAACTACTGAGATGTAATGTTTTGGCCTCGTATTCAGCCTCCAAGCAGCCTCGATGGACACTCCCTCAAATGTCCTCCCTGCTAATTTGCATTGCTGAGTAGATCCTTTGTGTCACCTGGAGGTTTGGGGCTGAGCAATGTTGCAGCCAATTTCCAGATGGCGATTCAGATGTGTGACTTATCCCCAATTCTTTGACAAACATGAACAGCCACTTTCCACAGACTCCATTAGCCGGTCGCATGCCTGTACATGTGCACAAATGGAGAGTGTCCAGTGGTGTGAATATTCACATCTGCACCTGCTGAATAATACAGGATTATCAGCTCAGGTGGCTCGCCATTTACCCCCCCCCCCCCCCCCCCCCCCAATTCACATCCTCTCTTCCATTTCATGACGCTAATTTTGTCTGGAATACTCAACAGGCTTGCAAAATGCATATTTATTGTCTCTCAGACCTGATCTTGTCTTGTATTCCGTCTAAAGAGGGAACATATTCTTTAATAACAGTGCTGGCTTCGGGGGGGAATGTGTCTGCAATATAGACCTTAAAGAGCCCCGGGTCCTGGCAGGTACTTCTTACATTTCAACAGAGGAGAGACAGCTACGGCAGACTCTGTGGCAGTGAGGCCATATATCATCTGTCATAGCCAGAAGCCTCCACAGTAATGAACAAGTGATAATGGCATATATCTTGAACTTGAGTCTCTAAAGGTAGCTCATACGGAGTCATTATTGTGCCACATAACCAGATGAGCTTCCTCAAATGAGATCATTTTTGTCACCCTGAGGACTAGAGGGTGTAACTGTTCTCAGAGTGAATAACTCATCCTCATTTGGTGCTAATGGGACTCCGTATTAAGGTGTTGTGCGAATGCAAGAGGAGTGGTAAATCCCATTTTCTTGTAATATAAAAATCTCAAGCTGTTTCCACACATCTGTTCCTTTGGTAGAAAAGAAGATTCATTTGCACAGGATAAAAAGGGAGCATTTAATAAAGAGTCATGCCCGGCAGGATCGTGACGACGTGTTAGGTGATGGTGTGTTATTCAGAAATATGTCATAATGACATCTCTCTGCTATAGAATTATTCGATATGCCCATCTTCCAGCCTACCTATCTAGCTTCTCTCCTATCCCCTGCCTCCGTCTGTCCATCCATCTCAGCTTTCTGCAGGTATTGCAATGCTACAGTTAACCCATAATGAGGCATATGCATATGAAGCCACAGGGGTTTCTCATGTTTGACACCATGTGTTCCAAGCCACTCGGGGGATGTGTTTGCTCTGATGGTTACAGCTGATGTGTAATTTTTCATATAAATAGGTTTAGGAAATCAGCCATAATACACAAAATCAGCAGCACAGATCCCCTCTTTGTCTTGTAGCAGTCAGCCAGAATGTTGATACGAAGCTCTTAACATTTACAAGCAATGTCCAGACAAGACATGCTGCACAGGCAGCTGCCTGAATGGACAATGTACCCCAACACATCTCTAGAGTCCAATTCAGCAAACACATGATTCAAGCTGTCAGTCATAAGTGCTGATGTAGCCATGCTTAGAACCGAGCAGCCGAGTCCCAAGAGTTGGATATCGCTGCTAACTGTCATCCAAGTACTTTGATTACTGGACTGGGGGAAAGAATGATGACTAAGGCCACTCTAAGTCCTCATACTCTGTAAGCCTGTCGAGGAAAGTGGATCAGTTCCAAGGTCCCATTTACACCCCCAATATTTATATAACGTGCAGGGGCATGAGGAATTCTGGGCCCTGTTACAATATATTGCTGTAGGCCCCAGCATCACAACCCCAGCCAACCCCACACAATTGCTATACCTCACAGCTGTTACGCTGATGACCCATTTAAAAAGACCTATAACTTTGTGTTACATCCTGAAAATTAGGGATCAGTAGTCATACGAGAGAAAGTTATTTTTGAATCAACACCTAAAGCTATAAGTCATATTCATTTTTCCAACACCAACATTTCACATGTCAAAATATGTACAGAAAGGTTTATACAAGTATTCTACATTTTACATTGAACTGTATGCTGTTATCTGGTTTACATTGTCTCCACAGGAACCACATAAAAATAATGCTTTCAAATGGAATTGTGAATACATAGAGTAACTGAAATAGAAAGTAAAGGATTACCAAGACTGATATTGGAACAGCAGCCAAGTGTACATGCTGTTCCGTACATTGTGTACATATGGCATCGAATACACGTATGTCCGTCTTGTTAGAGGGAGCTTACCACTGTTTGTTTGTCTCAAGTTACTCATGGATTTCTTCCCTTTTATGAAGGGTTCTTCATCAAGTATTTCTTATCTGAATCAATGAAAAAAGGTAGAAGGAATCCAGTGCTGTATCGATTGTAAAGCCCATTGGTGTAGCACGTGATTTGGGGTACAAAGGCTTGAGTGTTTGGTACATTTCCGTCACAGCAGGAAAGTAAATGGCAAGCAATGAGTGCAAATAGAAAGGCTAGGCCTGTTTTGAGTGGAGCCTGCATGGTCTCTTCTGCCTACCATCAAAAGACAAATGGTGGAAGGATTAGTCACTGTAAGCAAAATTATTATTATTATTACAACTCCATTATAAAAATGTTCCATAATATGTCAAATCTCTGCTATGAAAATGCCACCTCATTAAAAGTAAAGTGTTTCTTGCTAAGGTATCAAAATATTTAAAAGCAGACAGATGGCTATTATGAGTGTGATTTTTGATGTAAAACATTACTGGATAACTAATTCTGATTTATCTATGTGTAAGCAAGCAACATTTGACTATTGTAGTGGGTCAATGTGGAGCTTATTTTATGTGATGGTGTGTAGTTTTAATTCCATAAATGCATTACATTTTATAAACTAGAAATGTGTTTTTCTGTGCAATCGTAATCTGTTAATGAATCACTTACTTGAGCTGATATATTGGAGTAAAAATGTTCTGAACAAAAGCTGAGTTAAAGTATTAATTTGCTTGACATTGAAATATAAAGTTAAAGTAAAGTACACAGCATCTCAACAGACTAATGATGGGATATTTCCTCTGCTCTATCTTTGAACTGAATGCCCGACATTAAGCAGAAATGATTCAAATATCTCAAGTCAAACACTTTATAAAAAAACCTATAACTCTTGAATCTTTATCTTAAATTGACATCTTAAGAAGAGCCGGATCAAATAGCTCTCAGTAAATACTACAAAGACGCTTAAAGAACTCTTAAGAGAAAAGGCGCTGAAGAACTTTTCACTTCAGTGTGCAAATTGCTTGGGGGAAAGACAAATTCAGAAATGTAAATGCACCCCAGTGTGAGCTTGTACATAAAGGGAGATAATCCCCTCGGGGCCACATGAATGAGCGTCTGAATAACAGTGGAGTTTACCATGAACATACTGAAATGTCCCATGTCCTTTTGCTCTTGAGATTAAAGCAGCACATGCCTGTGCATAAGGTTCCACTAATACCTCTAAGATCTGTTACTTTTTTGAAAGATGATTCATGGCTGCCAGCTTGGTTCCACATTTAAGCGAAGGGGGCCGACAATTGCAAAATAAGTGACAAGTGATTAAGGTCAGCTAGGGATGGTATGTAAAATATCTGTATTATTTTAAATGCTAGATGTAATACACTTCCAAAAGCAAGCAGGTGTGGCAACAAGGTAACTAACATGTGACAAGTGGGAATGTGATTGTGCACACCGATGTATTTCTGTGCGTTCTACTATGAGATCATGGCAGTGACATCAGCTGACCGGTCTCACACAGCATCCTACCCCCAGTCCGTCCCTCGTGTAGTGGGTGGGGAGCAGGGTGCTATCTGTGGACTTGCAAAGTGACAGGGCCAGCTGGGGCATGAAATCCAGTAAGACAGGCAGTTGGTCTGGGAGACACAGACCACGAGACCTCATAGTGCTCAGTTACAGCAGCCTGCAACCTAACTCTGTGAGGGAAAACTCAGCCAGGACTGACTCTGCTGCCAAACATCAGGAGTTTCTCCAACAAACCTGGAGAACATGCTCTGTGTGACTCGTTCAAGCCAATTTTTTGTATCCGTTGAAATCTTTTCAATGTTGGTGATTCAGCTTATTGCATAGTGACATTTTGATATTTAGGCGATCACACCGAAAGTTCTGCGAGAACAATGGGTGGGAAGCAATCTCGCAGTTTCTCCAGTAAGGACCTGAATGATTTGAGTGTAAGCCAAAAGAGGAAGAGCGCCGGAAAGGACGACATGCCGAGCCTGTCCTCGGCTGCTGAGAGGATCCGCAGACATGCAACGGTACACTTTGGATACAGCACCCTCAGTCTGGCCATGCGGGGACTGAACGGGACCCCCGTTGAGCTTTGGGAGCTCAGAGAACTGCAAAAACTAAACTTGTCAATGAACTCCCTTTGCTCTTTGCCCCCTGCCCTGGGAACTCTGGACAACCTGGTGGTCCTCAACTTGTGGGGAAACAACCTGTCGAGCCTACCGCCTGAGATCGGCCTTCTCCAGAAGCTGCGGGTGCTCTTTGCCTGCCGGAACCGTTTGAGCGAGGTACCGGAGGAGCTCGGGTCCTGTGCTCGACTCGAGGTACTCAGCCTGGCTAACAACCAGATCACGGGCCTTCCTGGCAGCTTGGCAACCATGAACAGTCTGACCAAACTCAACCTCAGCCACAATCGAATCGTCCACATCCCAACATGTGTCTACAGCATGAAGGGCCTGGTCTTTCTTCACCTGGCTTGTAACCGATTGGAGACCATTGCGGACCAAATCCAGGACTTGGTAAACCTTAAGATCCTTATCGTGGAGGGGAACAGCATTCACACATTGCCTAAAACGCTGTGCTTCCTGGAGTCTTTAGAACTGCTCAATGTTGACTTCAATGACCTGCAAAATGTGCCTGTGGAAATGTACCTACTGAGCAAGCTTGGGAGATTGGCATGCCACCCGATGGATAAAGGACTACATATAATCCACAATCCCCTCCTGAAGCCCATACAGGAGGTACTGCAAGGAGGACTCAGTGCCCTCTATAACTACCTCAAGCCCACGTGAAAGACTACTACTGGGTGTTTGCATCCAAAGCGCGGGTCATTCTGGGATGTTGGCACAAACCAGGCCCCTGGCACGTGTTAGTCATGCTGCAAGTCCTTGCTGTTACCAGACACTGCTGGATCATATTTAGATCCCACCACTCAAGACAAATGACCATTATGCAATGTCTCTATAAATAAGTCCTGTTTTTCATGTAATGTAAAGGTTGGGTTAAAAATAAACAAAAAGTAAGTGCTGTGTCATGTCCAAGCATTTGTTTATGCACAACCTGACGAGGCGCTCAGCTCACGCAAATATTCACAGGTCTACATTTGGCCGCTGATTACGGGCTGGCGGGTCTCGTTGATCCATCTGTGGCAGTGAGGGGAGGGCACAAGTGTTCATTCAGCCACAGACCTTCACCCCCTCTTTGTAGCATTCAGGTCAAAGGAATCAGCTGTGTAAAGTCATTGGAAAGAACAGTTCAGGAGAGCTTAAGATCTGCAAATAAATACATAAAACAAGAGACAACAGGGACTTAGACTCTGATTAAATGTTGTTCCACTCCATCAGATCAGGGCAAGGGCTGCGGGGCAGCAGCTCCTCTGAAGTTGTTGGATGTTGTGACATAAGAGATTTGAAGCGATGGAAAAAATCATACAATGCATCATGATGTCATTGGAATTTCATAGAAAAAAGAGCAAATCTGGACTACTGTGGAAAAAATAATTAAATTCAGGTCAAAGAATTTATAGCAAACTTCTCTAACAGTCTGTAAGTGGTCACACTAAAAATAATTTAAAGGATAAATCAAAATTGTCATTATAAGGACTCTTTAATTGATGATAAAATTGTAATCACTCCTATTGTCCAAAGCAGATAAAAGGTGTAGTTGTACTGTTAGAGTAAAATGTAAGAAGTTGTAAAGATTGCGCCCTTCCAGCAAGGATTTCTGCCTAAATAATAATTAAACAAATGCCAAACGTTTTTGAAGTATAGGTTGAGATCACATTCTGTAGCACTAAAAATGAGTTAAAGTCCCCATGAAATTAGAAATACATTTTCCATTGTAAATCCATTTTACTACATACTCTGTGTAGCAAATTTGATCTATAGATGCAAATTTTTTCCCATTGCTGTGTTAAGTAAACTGTGTTATGCGGTACTTTTGTCCAAAAGAGTAGAGAGTGTGTCCCTTAGTCACCCTTTTAAACACTTACAGTTCCACATAGATTGTGAAGTGAACACATCAAGCGACCTTTATGACGAGTTGGATGCATTTTTATTAATCATGGTTTCAAAGTGCATCATAAATGTTTCCTCTCAAACAGAAGTTTAAATCCCGATATCTCTCAAATATCACTCAAAGAATACTTCTCAGCATCGTTTTGTTAACAACAGAGTTTTAATGCTTTGTTTTTCCTAATAAATGTTGTATCGTGAAATCCCTGAACAACCGGGATGTGGACACAATCTTCTCCAATAACTCCTACAGCTAACATTAAGGTGCTTGTATTCAAGTGACTTTGTCTTGAACTGCAACATACATTGAGGCTTAACGACAGGATGAGTAAATGTACATGCACACACCTGATTTTTGTTTGTATACCAAAAGGTCGCTCCTGTAAATTTGAGTTTTGTTGGCTGCATACTGAGGTTTAGATGTTTCCACATTTAAGAATGTCACACATTTGACCACTCACAATGAAGATTCAGAAGACTTCAGAAAAAGGCAGAAAAGTGACCTCTGTTGGTAGCTACCTGTTACTACATTTATCAAAGTGAAGACTAAGCTCACCCTCTCTGCTCGCTCTCTATTTCAGTGCAGTGCTTACGGACACACACACACACACACACACACACACACACACACACACACACACACACACACACACACACACACACACACACACACACGATTCATGATAGATGAACCTGAATAGGTCTTTGTCCTAGATAGTGATCATGGGACATGCTGTCAAATAAAGCTCCTATAAAGAAATTGCATCACTGTCAGTCTGATGACCTGAATTTTTCAGTGTTTTGTGGTGTTCTTACTTTTCTAGTGATAATATAATAAACAAGGACTTTGTCTGCTTGTTTCACTTGTTTAACATCATTATGTAACCTAGATATTTATAAACACTCAAAGACTTTCCATAAGACTAAAACTTTTAATCAGAACCAAAGTACTGTCTGGGATCCCCTCAGGAAATGCAAACAGTCTCTTGTGTAGAGTCAAACAAAGGAAACTTTATCCAGGGTGACAATTAATTAAAATTACCTTTTACAGTGTGACAATCAACCTTACTGCTGTGAACAGTGCTCACTCACTAGTGGTCAGCTGTACACCGGGGATCACACATGACTGCAGTTAGGAGGCTTTGTAGGATTTACTGATTCTATTTAATTGCTGTTTGCTCCAATAATTTTGCTTTTTAATAAGACACTGCGAAATATAATAACTGTGAGTGCATATTGGCACCTTTGTTCAAAGGTATTTTGTATTCATAAGGCAAAGCTTCGAAAACAGTTTAGCATCAGTAGCAGCCAGTGACTTCCCATAATGAAGGACAGCTAATCAATCCCATATCGAGCTTTTGACAATCAAGGCACGGGATAATCACAATGGAATTAAATGACAAAATCACTGTTGTCTGGCAGCCACACAAGGAGAGGCTTATTTAGTCTTTCTCAGGAGTGCAGTTGAAGTTCTTTGATTTCTTCAGTCACACTGAGACTCCTCACATAGAGGGAGTTGATTGGCATTTATTGACAAACAGAATTACACTGCCACTTATGTCAATTACTGCATGGTGTTATTTAGCTCATTGCACTCATGTTTAACCGATTCAAAGGGATCCCGCTGAGTGAAAATGGCAGATTTGCTGAATGCCGAGAGGTTCCTCATTGGCTGGTGGTATCTCTCCACGATGAAATGTCAATAACTCCCACTCTCTGGCTCAGGATGTTGTTCAGAGATGAGCAGGAGTGAGTCACTGAAATGGCCACTGTCCTAACCTTTAAAGCCTAAACCTGGAATCTTTTGATCCTGGTCTGGCATCTGTTTTGGTGCCACTTCCTCCAATCCAATCAGTGTGATGTCATGGTCTTTCTTGTGTCTTGCTTTGAAAGTGTGATGAAAGAAAGCTTTTAAAGGTTATACTGTGTATAACAAAATGGCAGGCCAGCATGCATTATTTGTAAAGGTGGAATTGGTACACAGGCTCGTTATACTATCTCATAGATGGAGAAACAGGTATATCTGCAGGTAAATATAATTTACAATATGGAATTATGATTCAATTAAAAATACATCCACATATTCAACTGGCTGTACAATCTTAATACCCGGTGATTATGATGACTATAAAGATAGCGTGCATGAAACAGAATTGCCTTCTGGGATGAATAAAGTTTTCTAAGTCTAAGATAGCAAGTGGTAGCCTTTTTGGTCACCATTTAAACCAGCAAAGAAGAATAAAATATAATCGTAGTGAAGTGAAACGCCATGAGGATGAAGCTCATTCCAAAATGTGGGTAAACCGCAGGTTGGCCAGCTTTCTGTTGGACAGGCCGGTGCCAAACACCGCCGTTTAATTTATGCTAGCTTGCTAAATTGCGCCAAAAACCGCCGTGTAATTTATGCTAGCTTGCTAAATTATCGGCTTTTCCATCACTTTATTACAGTAATGTAATGTTCTCAGGTAGCTTTCAGTGTAGGTACAGCCAGTACACGCTAACCGTGCAATGGACATGCCCTTCGCGTGGCGATAAGGCCAGGAGGAGGGGCCCAATTAGAATGTTGTGTTTACAAGTTGCAATGAACATGGCTACAGACTGTACCTTTTAACAAGTGGACATTTTCTCAAAAAACATTAATTAACAAAAAGAAATGAATCAACATTTGAAATATTTAGATTAAAGTAATGTGTAAAATGTTGAAAAAGCTAGCTAGAAAGATACGTTGTCAAATAGTAAGCTAAAGTTACCGGCTAAAATAATAAGCCAAAGGATAAATGATGGAAATAGTTAGCTTGATATGTCTAAAAAGTTGAAATAGTTAGCTTGATATGTCTAAAAAGTTGAAATAGTTAGGTAAAAGTGATTAGCAAATGGTTCAAAGAGTAAGCTGTAACTTTGAAGCTAATTTTAGCGAGAGGCTAATAGATCACTAAGTGTCTCATTACTAAGCTTGAAGAAAGGCACTGCCATACACTTAGTTGAACGTAATAGATAAAATGTTAATTTAAATATAGCTAGACAGAAGGATATCGATAAAAAGGTTAGCTAAAAGTAACAGATTGACAGTCGGAATTAATATGGGTTGAAATAGCCGAAAAGTCAAAATTGTTAGCTAATATTGAACTAACAGTTGCACTCGTTTGCTAAAAGTATGGCTTATTGATCTGCAGTTAAATACAATAAATAACTAGAAGTACTGCAAAAAATTGTGTAAATGTCTACGTGATAAATAATGTTGAAATGGTTGGGCTGAAAGGATAAATGATCAATCAGTTAACTAAAAGTAATAGTTTGAGAGTTAATCCCATCAACTAAAGTAAATGGTCAAACTTAGCCAAAAGGATATAGTTAGCTAAAAACAAATCAATCAATAGATTACAACTTAAATAAAAGATAAATCACTAAAATAGTTACCTCAAGAAATAGAAAGATAATTTAGTTTAATAATAGTAATGTATCAGCAGTTAAATAATTTACCTAAAGTTAGCTAAAGGTAGACTATTTGAACAACGTCGGGAAACTATAGCTTGTGTATAATTAAGAAAAATAAAATACGGGGATGAAGGAGAGATGACTAAATTCTGCTGCTTCAATTAGCCTATAGACCAAACCAGTCGAATGAAAACGTGACTAGTCTTCTGTATAAAAAACGATTTAAAGTATATTTTAAACTATAATATATATATAGATATATTTTTGTATGAGCTTACAGTTGTTCTTTATAGTTGATCTGATAGGTCAGTGAGAGAAGCCTCATCAGACAAACCACTAGTGTGGCACATTACATATGTGTAGAACACGACTTACTGTGTTTATGGAGAGCTACTGAAACACAGCCCTCAATCACACACATAACACACACCCTCTCCTCCTCTATCATGGGTGCAAACAATGATGCCATCCATTCATTCCTCTGTCCAATCGGAGGAGTTTTCATTCTCATCAATTCCCATGACAGCTCTGCTCAGTCTGGTATTCATGCATTCCTGGCAACATAACGTTAGCAGCCAAGACAATACCTAAACACCACAAAAAGACATGTGGCGTTTCTATGAAATGCTTCAGCCATTGTTTGGTGTCTTTATGTAGAAAAACAACAACTGGAGCCGCATATCCTTGACAACAGGGGTCATTTTGAGACTAAATGTAGACCCATGTCAATCTGGCTGCATTTTAATTAGCGAAGAAAACTGCTGGTACAAGTGAAACAGCCATGTGTGTTTATGCATGCAAAAACAACAAGGGAATGACATTGGTTGACTTTGTCATTAGTTGCTCCTCCATCCCTCTGTTTGATATCGCTGGGAGAACACTCTTCTGTTTGTTTGCACTCGCCGACTCCGATAAGACTCATTTTTGAACAAATATTTGCACGTATTAAAATAAGGCTTCATTAATGACTCAGTGTAGCTGATTAAAATTGTGTGATGGTGCAGTCCAGTTTTGGTCAACCGATGGGGTCCTTGAAGGTCAGCCATGGCTCCCATTAAATAGAATCAATGTGTGAGTTTGATCAGAGAGGACAACCAAGGTGAACTATGGTTAAGAATCCAGCTGGCACACACTGAAATGAAATATTAAGTTACTTAGATGAGATACTCATAGCTTATTCAGTGTTCCAGTGGAGAAATGTTATCAGAAAACACATTTTGTTAGCGGTGGCCAAACTGAGCATTTATATGTGTCTTTGTATTCTGTCTATGATTGTTTTTTTTTATATACGTTTCATACTTCTAAAACCTGGATATACTATGTCCTGGATTTAAGTAACTGGGATATGCTACCTGGAGTTCTCCAATAGAAACCAGATGACTGTGTTGACACATTATCCAGGATTCTGAATATTCTTTCTTGGTACATAAACAGTCCCTGAATAAGATTGAAATGAGAATAAGGTTAGAAAAACAGCAGACTGATACTCATAAGGATTCCTTGAATTTGACATTTATTCAAGAACACTAAAAATGTTTTCTCACGTTGTAACTTGTAACTGATGCAATGCCTTTCGACAAGAACTCGACCAAACTTAAGAATTACAGTTCATCTTTTTGACCTTTGACCTTTGAAGAAGAACAATCTCACTGTTGTGTAACTTTCAGCCAAAACACATGAACTCTTGGGTCAAATATTGACCTCTAACACTATGATGTACTACAGACTAACATACTGTCCTTATTATATATTTCAGAAATGCTTTTATTCAAAGCAATTTATGTTCTGTCAAACATGACACAACCGAAGAATGATGCAATTAACATTTTTGAATATGCTGAACTACCGCAATATAAACATGTTGAAAAAACTAGAGGGAGCCATGGTGAAAATGAAACCAAAAACATGGTTTTTACAAAATATTACTTTTACAGACTTTTTTTTTTTTACCTTAAATTAATGATGACTGACTGAGTTTACACCCCACCGTTTCTTTTCATAAGCGCCTGTACCACTCTTTCTTTCAGTGTCCATGTTTAGTCCAAATAGACACCAAACAGCCACTTTCAGGTGCTGGAGGAGGGGACTGCTCCGCCTGTCCTCTCTCCACTCACAAACGGGCCTCACGAACGCCCTCTACTGGCCAGACAGCGCGCACACAGCCGCTGCTCTCCTGGAGCTGCCGGACCGCTCAATCCACGCGTAATTCAGGAATCAGGACTCACTCACACATTCCTCCTCCAAGAAGTGTGGAGCAAGCCGGCAAGGAGCAGCCGTGTCGGCGACAGAGTCCTCTCACAGAGCCGCCAGGACGTGGAGGGACGGAGGGCAGGGGGAGAAAAGACACTTTAGATTTAACACTGCTGAAAGTGTAGGTAGGATTCAAGTTGCAAATAAAGACAAGAAGAGTTCCCAGTTAACCCCGCGGCTGGGGGTTAACGCAACGACGCCGCTGTCGACATGGATAAAGTTCTGAATTGCTTGTTTGCTGCATTAACGCTGCTGTTGTCCGCCAGAGGGGAAGTTTTTAAAGGTAAGGATGATTACTTGGACATGTTTGCACGGAACAAAAGCGCTGTCCTGTTTGTACGCCGCAGCCGGGAGACGAAGTGGAGGGAAAAAGCACTTAAACTCTGTTTGCCTGGTTTTTTTTGTTGTCTGGCAGTTACTGATGTTTCGTGGTGTAATTGTGAGCAGAGATAGCGTGAAAATGAAGTTACGAGAAGATGACAGTTCAGTTTTGAACACCTGCACTCATTAGTAGTTTTGTTGTCACCTTCCGCTGTGCGTAGCGAGCAGGTGCGTTGAAGGCACCGGGGCAGTGTTGTGGCTTTCAGTGCCCCTATTTACATGAAAACAACTTCAAGGAGTTCAGTGTTTGTGTCTAACTTTACCTTCATAATTGCTGTCTAATGTGATTAACCTTAGAGGATGTGCTACGTGTGCCAAAGTGTCACCGTCTAGTGCGCGCATAGGGCGAGGTGTTAAGCCAAAAGATACCTACTCTTATTATTTCACCCTGAACTCCTGGACAGCTGAATTTACAACATTTTAGTGACCATTTCAACGGAGTTTACTGTCACTTTAACCTGAAAATTGTAAAAAGAAAAAAATGTAATTCTTTGTGGAGGGCAGATGGTCTTTGCATCCCACATTTCTCTGCGTTTTACATCCAAAGTGCAAAAAAAAACACTTTTGCTTGTATGCAAAACATGAAATTTCACAAGCCAAGCATCTCTAATGAAGTGAATGTATGCCCGTTTTCAACTACATGTGTCTCATTCTTCGTTTTCTATTGCCTTTCCCTGAAATAATTGTGTAGAAACGCTTACATTCTCCAGATTGTGAGCAGAGGATTCCACTTAACTTCTCTTTTTTACTTAAATAATCAGGTTTAAAAGTGAAATCAAAATCTACACTCTTCATAGAATTGCTCCACTTGCATTATAGCGTTGTTTCCAGCTGTAAAACAATGTTTAAGAAAAGTGTTTGCTTCATCAATTTTCTTTGAAACTTCACTTTATATGAGAGGGATTTGTTGTGTCACTCTGTTGCCTAATTGCTGATGCAGACTTCATCCCTCCTGCTCAACCTAATCATCTCCATACATATGCAACTTCATTTGCTGTAAGTCTATTCAAAGCTTTGTGAAGAGTGGGGGGGAAGTTGAGGGATTAGTAGCAGATAGTGAATTGACTTATTAGAATGACTGAAATAATAATAGTGCAGACTTTGACCGTCAGCGTAATAATGGTTGTAGATTGCCTGGAGGGACTTAACATTCAGAGTGTCATTAAGCCCCTAAAGAGGTCATTTCTGCTGTCGCCTTTATGGCATTATCTGTGTGGAAAAAGAAGCATTAGCCTGAATTCATGTTCAATCAATATATAATATAGACAATGAGCGGGCCGTCTGAGGGTGATGCCTGCTGTCGATACTATTAGAGATACATTCAAAACTTTTAAAAACACGCCTCCCCCCCCCCCATAACTTCATGTTTTTCATGTTGATATGGCGCTCAGACTCCGTGGAGGTGATGTCTGTGTGAAGTGAAGTTGTGCTGTAATGTGTGGGGCTTTTGTTAGAGCTGGATGCTGTGGGGATGCACTTTTGAGATGGCCTGTAGGGGGCAGCATGGTACACATATAATCTGATACCCAGATGATGAAGCCAAGCTGCTCACAGATCAGAATTCAGATGCACTTTGGAAACTGTGTGTGTGTGTGTGTGTGTGTGTGTGTGTGGCCGGGACAAGATGTCAATTTGATCCCTAACCTGATTCAGTAACATAACTTGGTTACATTTGTTTCCTTTATTTCATTTTCTTTACTTTTTATTCTTAGCACAAGGCTATTAAACACAGCACTTTGCCAGTCAGTATCTTAAATAGAAAACCAAACAACTACCAACTTTGCAAACGACTGAAGGGAAGTGACACCCTAAAAGCTTAGCAAACAGCTGTCACATTAGTCCATTTTGTTTTTTTGGGTGTCATACATTCTATGCTTACGTTTCTAGACCATCCAAATACCAAAAAACAAAACAGGCCCACAAGAGTTAGCCTATATGGAAGAATACTGGCATGATCACACTCCTTCAGAAGCTGCATGATAACCTTTGATTTTTCAAAGTTCTATTCACACCAGGGGTCAGTTTTTAGTGCCTGAGAACTCTTCAGCCTGCAGCTCAGACTATCCTCAGTCCATTTTGGCGTGAGGTTCATCAGTCTTGCCCGCTGGCAACCTTCCGGACGGGGAGATTTATCGGAGTGGGCTGCACTGCAGGACTCCCAGTGGTGCCAAAAAAACTGTCGATAAATGCGCTCCTAATTGCATGAGTGTGTGTGTAAATATGTAAACCAGGAAGAAATCAATTGGCTGCGTGTTGCTCTCTCTCTCTCTCTCTCTCGCTCTGGCTAGGTGACGGATTAGCCACACACGGGTGGAGAGAGTGTGGAGGCTAAATATGAGGACGGTTGCATGCGGGGGCCGGAGACATTTGTTATGGAGAGTATATGTGATAACAGCTCATGTGGTAATTAGATCACTGAGGTAACCAGAGCACCACCGGGCTCCTTCACGGCACCGTATCAGCGCCTTGTGACTCTGCAGCCAGAATTCGATCACAGAGAGGGATGAGTTCTTAGGAAGTCTTTTAATTTACGCATTAAAAAAAAAAAAGAACACCGACCCTATAATCGGGATCTGACTGTATCGGTTTCATGTCCTTCCTTTTGTGAACTTGTTTATCCACCTGGAATCTGCTCTCAGTGTAAAGTGAACTGCTCTTTTGTTGATGTTTTTTCCTCCCTGTTGCATTCAAAAGCCCACTGGATGCTCTAGGTTCAGAGAGAAAGAAAAAAAAAACACACTATAAATCACTTGTTGTGTATGGCCAGTGCTTCTGTTTCCTACATTACGAGGACACCTTTTTTTTTTTTTTTTTCCTCCAGAAGGCCCCAGCCTTTGATATCTATACTCCGTCTTTTGACCGAGCACATTAAATTCCAGGCAGCAGCACGCTTTGTTATGTTTACCACCTTTTTTCCAGCAGCCATAAAACCTGCCTTGTTTTTCTGATAGGGGTGAGCCGTGTGTGGAGAATAATGCCCTGCGTGCTCAGAGTGGGGAGTTGTAGTTTGTCATTGCCGAGTGACTGCTGCTGATAGCGTCCTGGTTGACCGATCCTGATTGCCATCCAAGCTGTGACTAAGGAGTGAAAAAAAAAAAAAAACAACACATAGGCTGCTCGGGAAGATAAACAGCACTTCATTTGAAGTCTGGCAATAATTTGGATAGTTTTTCACTCATGAAATGTTTCTTTTCCTCCTCCCCCCCCCTCCCCTCGAAGCTGACTCAGACTTAATAGAGACTTTTCCGAAAGGTGTCCTGAAGGGTGGCAGTTTCCTTTGTGTGAGCCAGTGGAGAATGAAATTAAATATGCATGCAATTTTTTTTCTTCTCTCCGTGGCTTTAACCAGTGTTGGAGGAAAGGAGAAGGAAAAAAAAAAAAAAAAAGCAGCTCAGTGGTGATTGATGATAGTACAAAGCATAAAAGTGAGGTGTCTACATTCTTCTGTAACTTTGCTTTTTCAGACACTTGTATTATGATGATAATGAAGGCAGCGGAGACGCGTGGATTTACTGAAGCTGTTCAAACACAGCGGCTACACGTGTGACTTCCAGAAAAGGGTCTGCAGAGTTTGTCAGCACGGCTGTCTTTAAGACTTGTCACTTTAAAAAACCCAAACTTTTTAAGAAGTAGCAATGTAAAGTGCTGCTGTGTGGACTTAGACCATTTGCTTGAAGTGTCTGTGACAATTATTCATTTTATTCAGAAACAGGGACGTCTAACATATCTTTATGTGTGAAAAATAAATCACTTCTGTCTGATTTCTAACCAGTTTGGTACAAGACTTCAGTGCATGATTTTGCATATCAAGTACTTTCCATGTCAGTATGTTAGATTTACATGCAGTAACCAACAATGTGGCTTCGCCTGAAGGAAAATACACCCTAAAAACTTCAGCAAAACAGCTTTGACATTGGTACATTGGTCCATTAAGTTTTGGGGTGATAAAGATTTCTTTATGTGAAAATAGAAAATGCATCAAGACATCCCCAGGCTATTTGCACTACAAAAAAAGAACAATATAAAGGTATCCTATTGTCAGAAACTGACACAAGTCCCCAAAGATAAGTTGCACTTTTGATAGAAAAGTCCACCATCTAAAAGCAATTAGCTGTTAGCTGTTGATTTGCAAGTGATCCAATATTTAGCCTTGATTTTCAGACTTATTTTATCTAGATAACCAAACATGTTGCATTCTAAGTAAAGGGCACACAGCTTGACATATTATTCAGCTCTGTGTCGTTGGGAAAAGCCAGCATCTGTTGCATGGAAGTTGCCACGAGGCATTCTTGGAAATGTAGAAAAATCAGTAACTGAAGTAATAGATCAGGGGGGGTTAGAGGAAAAAGTCGACACGCCAACACCCAGTAAACTACACTTTATCACAAAATAGCTCATGAGGAACGCTTAGCATCGCAGATGGATGATGCTCAGGAGAGGACGGGCGACCGAAGATGGACTTTTTAATCAATTTGGACATCAGGTTACAAGACTGGTGAGGACACATTTCTGTTAGACTCAAACTTTGTATTACTAATGTAGTGGCACATTGGTTCATACAAAGTGTGTTTTTAACAATAATCAAAATCAGGGAGGATTATTTTCCTCACTTGGTGTCACACTGTTATACTCTTATTGGTTGGTGTTGAACGTCTGCAAAGACAAACTAAAAAGTAATCAAACTGATATTAGAGGTTGCCTTAAGATGGCAAAACGAAGAGTTATTGCACAGTTACACTGTATGTCTTTCTTCCTCTGTACTGGAGCAGAGGGGATTTAAAAGGACTATGAGGTTATAGTCCTGACTCTGAGATTTGAATTTGAGTTTAAACATCAGTTTCAGGGCACAGAACGTAACTGGATGAGTTGATGTCTTAGAGTCACATATTCAAAGCTTTAAAGAATAACCAGGCATGAGGCGCCGGGGGACTATAGTGGTGAGGTCGCATGCCACATGTACAGAGGATGTGGTCCTCGAAGCGGACGTCCTGGGTTCAAATCCGGCCTGAGGCTCCGTTCCCGCATGCCATGCACTCTCTCTCTTTCCCTGATTTCCAACTCTATTCACTGTCCTGTCAATCTAATAGAATAAATCTTGAAGTATATATGTTTTTGGTTTATTATGTGAAGAATGATTTCAATATCTAGTGAATAGTCCGTACTGGTGTAATATAGATTTTATGAATGTTAATTTTTGCACCCTGAGCTTGTGTTTAAACTGATACCGACTTTAAGTCCAACATTTGTTTCTTAGTTCAGCTACAGCATGTACATTATCTGCTCTGTTAGTTTTTGATCTATTTTAGATTTTAGTGATGACACCAACAGGTTTTTGCATAAATTCAGTGGAGTAGCAACTTTACAGTAACAGTGTGTTAGATCCCAGACAGAGCAGACAGTCAACTCAGCCAGACTGCAGCCTGCTACACAACACAAGAGTTACAGACTTTAAAATCTCAACATTAGCCTTCTCATTTAAGTCTCCTGGTTATATAATATATAAATGTTTTTTTTGCACTTGCACTGCACCAATGAAAACTTCCCAAAAGTGATTAATACGATACATGTAACACCAAAACATGGTGGTATCGTATCGATACATATCATGATACTTTGCAAAAGCTAATTCATTCAAATTGGAAAAATGTCTTCACACATCTACTTCATAGATGGAGGAGGAGGAAGAGGAGGACGAGGAGGGACGTGTGTTGACCTCCTATGTTTGCTAACATTTTCTTTTCCAGTCCTTTTATACAATAACTGTCCAATTACATGTAGCATTGATAACACAAAGGTAAGAACTGTCCTCATAGTGTCAGACTCTGTTGCTTCACAATCTTGGATTTTTCTTAGGTCACATCCTGCCTCCTCAGACCTCTACCTTCTTCTGTCTGACTCCCGCTGTGAGGGACAGCTGTGAAAGGGCAGATCTGAAAGAAAAAACTGTCAGGGACATCCTGGTTTGCAGAAAACCACTCTGGTTTGCAGTAAAAGCGTCCAAATAAACAAACTGTTCACAAGAAGAAAATCGGCACCACTGAAAGTTTGAAGTCTGGATAGCTGCAGCACATTGAACAGTGTGTTAATTAATCTGGAAATTTCACTTCTGTCATGTTAGTAGATGTTGTTGTCTTTACTCTTTAATACCAATGGTAAAAGAACACACAGTCTGCCAAAACTTAAAGCCACAGAGAAACTGTGTTTACTTTGTGTGTTGTTCCTTAGCAGCACTCTGGCAGCATCCCAGCATCTGTCAATCAGACAAAGACACGACTCAACCTCCCGCCCACTGACACAGAAAAGTTATTTTTCTTACTTTTAACAATAAGAACTATTAACAACAAAACATTAAACCATGATGCAAAAAGTGATGACTAAATGCAACTCTAGTTTAACTTTTATATAACTCTTCTTTATACACTGCATAACAGTGAATGTCTCTTTTGCTTTGTCATCATCATGTTTAATCATTTAGTGTTGAAGCCTTTTCAACCCCATGAACATCAGCTGACACTACAATAACCTTCAGTCCGGTCTTAAGTGAGTGAAACACATGATGATTCAGACGGTCAGAGGGGGTCAGATGACTGACCCGGCTGGTCACGAGCATTCCTCCGTTAACCGTAAAAAACATTTCTGGGAACTTTCATCACATGTTTAAGGGTGATTTTCACATTTAGGATCATTGTAGAAAATCGATGTGATCTGTTCAGAAAAAATGAGTGTGAAATGAAAGCTCAGATTAAGGTTTAAAACTTGAATTGAAGCTGAAAGTGCTTTGAGTGGGAACAATAGCTATGATGTATGTGTGCTGGAGTATAGAGCAAACTCGACCACAAGCATGAAACCGTTGACTGTATATAAAGATGGACAACACATCTCTATTTTCTCCCCTACAAAAAAAGAAGCCAAAATACCCCTGTGACAATGCGCTGATGACATTATCTGCAGCCATAGACATGACATGAATCACGATGAAAAGAAGTACCTTTAGAAACTATGTTTTTGAAAAATGTATTTTAATTTTAAAGTTTGACCCGTGTCCCATCTGTTAATTTGGAGGAGGCAGCGCTTGTGACCTACACTGAAGCCAGTAAGTAGGAGGAGCTCCAAATGTTTTGGCTCCACTTTAGCCGACCCGTTATGTTGTCCATCTTTTTATACAGCCTATGGTCCAAACTCTCCTGGTCTGCACTATAAAGTATGAAAATCGGATCAGTGATATCGCAGATATTTTCCAGTGAATGAAAGTGTGTAAAAATCCTTGAACGCAAAGTCTTCCAACATGGTTCATCATCTTCATATCCCCGGAGTGCCACTCCACATTCAATCATTAGCTGTTGATTTGCAAGTGATTTTATTTACATTCTTGAGAGGCAGTAATAGTTTGAAGCTCATTCTCCAGGCGGCTGATGTGGCCACTCCGAGCGCTGCAGCAGAATGATAATTGGCCTTGAGATGTGACTCTGTGAAGGATGCTGGACAAACAGAGCTGCTCTAATTATACACAGCTCCTTCTTCAAATGAAGAGGATAAAAGCTAATGAATCGCACACAGGCCGGCACAGGGGCTGCCTAATGAAGAGAGAGTAAGAGACAGAGAGATGAGTGTTTGTGAGAGAGAGAGAGAGAGAGAGAAAGTGTTTGTGTGTGTGAGGCATGCTCCAACAATTCCGTGATCTCATCACCATGTCTAAAAAAGAAAAAAAAAATCCTTAGAAAAACAACTTACTATGCAGCGGATCATGTTTACAGAAATTTGCACTGGTTGTAGGTGGCTCGAAGAGATTGGGAAGGCAGGAACATTTCACTAATTAGTGCTCCAAGGGTCCCAATTGTTATTAATGGTGACGAGGAGGAGGAGGAGGAACGGGGGGGGGGGGGGGGGGGGGGGGAGGAGCAGGAGAAGCTGTTTAAATTGGGACATTACAGCGGGTCTGCTCAATATATTTATAAGCCACCAAAGCCACCGAATTGCTTCTCATTATCCCCCCAAAAAATGTAAATCAAGTTAAGGTCGAGTCAGACTTTGGTCAAAAAGATGTAGCCGTTCAATGGGAAGCCTGGATTATTTAAAAAAGAAAAGTACTGGGTTTTTTTTTTCAGTTACACACCTAACTCATAGTTTACCTTATCTTAGTCGATATATGTGGTAAAACATGAGACTATCGGCCACACATTAAAACAGGACTACTGTCTCTGTGTGTCCAATCATTTCACCATCAGTTTTACTTTAAAAACAACAACTAGTTTGCTTAAATTAGCTTAAAACAAGCTAGCCCGTCTCAAGCGTCAGGCAAGACACAAAGTCTTCACTACACACAGTCAGGCAGTGTTAACCCTTTAATAACTGGACCAGGTTTTTTTTTCTTAACTGTTTTCTTTTACAGTCAATTAACCCAATGAATGATTTTGGTTAGCTTGTTAGCTTAACTTAAGGGAAAGCTCAGTTTTAGGTGAGCTAGCCAATCAAAAAGCGTAAAAAATATACTTTCGCTCCTGGTACCTTGAAACTTCAATCTGTTTCAGTGATCAGTGCGTTGCCCAGGTGGCATTGGATTGAATGCCTGCTGCTCGATCACCTGGTTTCTCTACAGCTTTGTTCCCTGAACATTCCAGGTCTGTAATTGATTCTGATGGCGCACACTTACCTTCAACTTGAAGCGTGAAGCTTAATTTTGAATCTGTCAAATAAAACTCCCGCCGCTGCTTTGACGCCGGAGTCAGGAGGGTGCAAAGTTTCTCCTGTAATTTCATGAATAACATAACTCAAGTTTGCCTCCTTCAACGGGACGAGTGCACTTGCAAACTTGGAGGAGACTCTGTTTTGTGCCAAAAAGCTGTCTGCGTAGGCTGATGCTCCTCACACAACCGGTGGTAGCGTAGGTGGAGGAGGAGGGGGGGGGGGGGGCTGCTACTGCTGTTTCACCTTGTCTCCTGTTGTTTATTAGGCTTCTGTCAAGACTCAGGCTGTAGGCAGGTGTACGTCCCTCCTCCTCCTCTCCCCATCCGGGCCTTGTGAGTATAACCAGGGGCAAAATTCTCCATTACTGTCAGTCTGAATCTGTTGCCGTCACATTAGCGCACATCATGCAGTCATTAATGCATTAAGCCTTGTTTGAGCGCCAGTTATTTGCATTGGCTTTTACACTGTCTATTTGCCCTTGTGCTAAAAGCTGCTTTGGCTGAACCTATTGACCATTTAACTGTTCAATAATGAAGCGATCCCTGAGAACAAATTAGGTCTCGGTGGTCCTGTTGAATAATGGTTATCATGCGTGGAAAAAAACAGCATTAACTTCCATATGTATTTTTTATTGCCCTTCAAGAGAGCTGTGCAGCATCTTCTCTTTCCCTACTGTATGTTTTTAACACAGTTGTATCCGTGATCGCACCACCAACAGTCGAGTACACTATCATCCACCCCTTATCCTCTGCTTCCTCTTCCCAAAGCAGAATGTACCTGATTATACTGCTATCGGTCACACTCCGGCACCTATTTGGAGGCTGTTATCTGGTCGTGGTGGATACTCCTCGGGGAAGCATATCGCGGATAAGAGACTGTTGTTCAGTAAACAGCCCTCTGACCTCCTCAGGCTGGGCTTTGGCTCCTTTTCAAATCGCTCGCTTTTTGTATTGGCCCCGGAAGCTCAAACCCTCCGCGTGACTGATTCCCCAGGGGGAGGTTTAATGGCATTACTGTACACACAGGGTGGTCACTATGGAGCTGCTAAAGCTGGGGGGGGGGGGGGGGGGGGGGTGTTTATGTCTTCAGCAGCCGACGGAAAGAGGGAGAATGAGAGTAGATGAAGAGTTATCTGTTTTTTGAATGTTGGAAAATGTTGATGATGATATAATTGAGTGCTCCCCCTCCTCCAAAAAAACTAGAATCTGATTATTCAGAGTTTTGCTCCAATGTCAATAACTGTTTTTGTACAAACCATGTGCCAAACCTCTTATCACAACTTCAATTATCATCTCACTTGCGCTCGTCCTGGTGACAGTCTGTTAACTCACTGCAATCTGACATTAGACGAGTGCTCTTCTGGGGACAACTTGGCTAACTGCTGGACAGTCCACTATCAAGTAGGATCACTCAGCCCTGCCGATGTCACCTCAGTTTTTAACACGTCCCTTGTTTAATTTCTCCATAGCCGTGGGCTGTGCTGCGGCAAACTGTTGTAGTAAATCACTTTTGGTGTTAAACACTGCTCCACTGACACAGCCTTTTGAGACTCACAGCTGCAGGGCCCGTGTTAAAGACCGAGCAAACACCAAACAATAACTGGAAAAGATGACACTTGCCTTGAAGCTCGACTCCCAACCCTGTAATCAGAGTTTGCCACGCTTAAGAAATTACAGGGCACGGGAGTCATTAGAAGTGTGGGTGCAGCTACGCGTTGCAAACGGAAACAAAGTTGAAAACACATGTTTTTGGAATAATGCACATCTGAATAAACAAAGAAGTGCAAACCTGACAAGTTGATTGTAATGATAGTACGCTGCCAGCCCGGGAGGATGAATTCAGTTGGATGGGATGTCTTAGAGATGTATTGTTGTTGGTATCAGAGCAAAAGGAGTAATTAAAGTGGGAAGCCTCCAGCATCAGTTGGTGTTTCAGCAACGTTATTATCAACTGCCTCAGCTTTATATCACGACAAATAGCACTCTATAACAAGATAGAACCGAATTAACTTCATAATATATTTGTCTTATTGAATCTGTTTGAGTGAGACAAGCTTACTCTTTTGATTTTTAACCAATTGTCTTTTTACACATAGCCTCAAGAACTACAACTTTAATGCTCTCAACACTAATGTGAATCTTTGTCTGCATTGTGAATACAAATATCCCCCGTAGAAGCAAAGGTTGGACTCAAATGCAAACATATCTTTATCCCTGTCCTACTAAGTCTTGGAGCAAGTCCCAAGGCAAACTGAGGATTTCCCTGTTGCCACTTTCAGATCTCTAAATAGGCCATTATTCATAATAGGATCCCAGCTGAGGATAGGCAGTAGAGACATTTATGAAAAGAGGCTGTTGGACAAGAAAAAATCTGAGCAACTAAATTAAAGTGTTTTTTTCTTCTTTTTTTTTTTTTTACCCTTTTGTCGCCACAGAAGCTTTAAATATTTCGTTGTACAATTTATTTACTTTTTCTTTTCATATTGTTGTCTGGAGGTGGGGGAAAATAGATTTATGTAAAAATCTAATTCTCATCTTCTGAGATTTTAAATAGATTCATAACTTCCAAAAATCGATATATATATATTTTTTTTTTAGCTAATCAGTCACTCCCTGCTAAGTGCTAAGGCTAGCTCTCAGTAGAATGCCAAATGGAGCAGCAAGAAATTCAGCCAGTCACACAGATGACTGGAGTAGATCCTGAAATATGTACTAATTCAAAAATAGACTTTGAATTATCAATCCAGAATCGTAAATAGATTCTGAATCGAAAAATCGAATCATGACCCAAAGATTCAAAATCAAATCAAATCGAAATTTGACACCCAAAGATTCACAGTCGTATGTTGGCTGTTGTAGGCTACTCCATCCTTCCAAATAATGTTGTTGGTCTAAATGATTAAATTAGGTGGCATTTATATCTGTCAGTAAATGTAACGCTATAGCTAAATGTCAAGAGAGGAAAAGAACATAACAAGAAGGTCCTTCTACAACCAAACTTAAGTAGGCCTATGTCTTTGTAAGCTAAATTTTTTATTGCTCGTCATGGCTTTAAAGACTTCTCAATTTGCAGTTCACTGTTAGTTAGCATATCATTAAATAAAGCATGTATATCATTTAAAATGTTTAACTTCTTCCTGTAAAGTTTGTGAATGGCTTGGATTAATAGTTATTGACATGCAGTCAAGAATGAAAGTCTGCTACTGTAGTTTACAGTAAGTGCCTTGCTAGCTAACATTGGGATCTAGCAGGACAGCAAGTCGAAAGAGAGGCTTTCACCACTAATCTACCACAGATGTAAATATTTCTTCGGCTGTACTTTTGATTAGGTTTATTTGTCTAGTCTAGTTTTTCACAAATTGTGTAGATACTAAATTAAAATGTGTAGATTTTTGTATGCATTTAGGAAAGACGGCTACTAGCTGCCAGTTAGGTTGTTGCTAGCTAACAAACTGGGAGATACTTAAAGAAAGTGAGACATGAAGAGGGTCTTTGGAGACTTCATTAAAGTCTGGAACCTTTCTTTAGTAATATTTGTATGCCCATATTATAACATTTCACCTGTAGCCATGAAGCAAAAGTCTTGGGAAGCTTGCTTTGCTTGTATTGTATGGTTGTACTTAAGCGTGAGATTGCCGCCAGATGACTCTTTTTTTTTTTTTTTATAGCAGCACGCTCGGTTTTCAAAGCTTTCAAAGTTAGATCTTTGAAGTTTCTTATAGAATTCTGTCATTCTCAACACATTCAAAACAAGCTGACATTTTAACAGCAATTACAAAATAAATGTCTCACATCTTATTTTGTCCTTTAGATGTATAAAATAAGTCATTTTGTGATAGCACTGGTGTTTTGCTACTTGCCTTCTATATTTTCTGTGTCAGATTTGTTGAAGCCAAAATGAACATGACAGGGAATAATACTCAGTTTAAAATCTTATATTTAGAGGCGCACAGATGGTCAAGCGGTTAGGTCGTGCCCCATGAACAGAGACTATGGTCCCAAGCAGACGGCCTGGGTTCAAGTCTGGCCCGTGGCTTTTTTCTGGCATTTCATTTCCCACTCTCTCTCTCCCTTTTGTTCACGAAAATTAGTAACAAAAATAATCTTTTAATTAAAATATTAATGTCCATTTCAAATAAGAGTTCATATAACAACTTAAATAAAATAATTGAATGTATAGAATCAAGAAAGCCATGATAATGGAGGCAGTTTACTTTTAAATGAGACTTGTAGAAGCTTGTATCTACTCAACTTGGGACTGAATGTCACTTAAGGTGATTTCTGTAGAGCAGGGGAAACACTTAGATCTGCTCACATTCATGCTTAATTAGGTTTCTGTCTGTTAATGTTTAATATATGCCACCTTTATATAGGCCACTGCTGCTCATATTTTGCTGTACAGCGTTATAGGGTCGCTGGGAAGTTTGCAGCAGCATCACACATTACAGATCAGGATTGCAGTAGCCTGGCGAGGCAGAGGCACACAGGCTGGGTTCAGAGGATGAATAATTCACTCCCCGGAGCCCAGACTTCTTGCCGTGAGACTAATATTCAACAGCACCTGTGTGTCTGAAAATCTCCCCCCTTCAACCCACCAGGTTCCCTTTGCTCTGGGGAAAACCTTAACCCCACATCACCCCAGCTGTGCTTTCTCCAAACTGTCAGAAAAGCACTGCTGCGGCGGGATGACAGAACAGATGAAAGTTAGTTCAGTTTACACTCGGATGGTGTGTGACTGGACTCCGAAATACTGAGGAAAGTTTGAACATAATTAGAGCTTTCTATTAAAGTTTAATCTTTTATTGGTGCAGACAGAAGCGTACTTGTAGCACAGAGCTTTGAAATGGATCACAAACAAAGCATAGGGCATTGAGTTTCTAGTCAAGTTTTGTGATGTTGAAAGTTCTTTTTTAAATCATAAATTCTCAGACTTTGAAGGATATTTTGTCGGAATGAGAAAAGTATTCTCACCACAATGTCCGTAAAGTAGCTTTTTCAAAGCGTTCTATCATATCATATGTTCTAAGGCCTCGTGTCCACCTAGCAGTTTTGCGGTAAAGCGCTGGCTGTGCGCTCAGGAGTTTTTACATGAAGCGTTTGTTCGCTGAGAAGCAAGGTGCTGTACATCCGTCCTGTTTGCGTGACGACAGTCTGTTGACAATGGCGGCTGTATGACCTACACTGCTCTGTTACTTTTTACTGCATGTTTTATATTTGAGATTGTATTTTACCCGATCAGACACAGAGCAAAGAGGATTTTCTTTCTGCTGCGAACGCTCTCTACTCATTGAAAAAACGCTAGGTGGACACGGGGCCTAAGTGAGCAGTGTGCCCGGTTTTTCTTTTAATTGAAGACTCCCACTTTTCTCATGAACTCGTAACAGGATTGCTACACCTTGCTAATGGAGTACACTGACTTTCTGAGGCATTGCTGAAAGCTCCAGAACAGCAACTAAAAGTATCTTTTGGTGAGATTGTGTACTAGCTCAACATTTTAATGATTTTAAGTACTTTATTGTACATTGTTTTGTTACCTTTACCCCCACACTGAATTTAAACTGTTGCACTGTGCACATACTGCAGCTGACAAACTCGAGGTAGATTTTTCATCCACATTATGTCGGGTATTGTACTCAGGTGTCATATGTCTTTATGTCATTGTTCTATGCAGAACAATAGCATAGTTGCCATGACTTCAGTTTGCAATCAACACGTTGGATTTTCTTCCAGTTTTCTCCCTCTTCTATCATTCTATATTTCATCATTCAGCCATCATTACTATAATTATCAGAACAAAAGACGCTCAAGCGTTGACAGATTGACTGCATCAAAGCATGAGTGTAGGCGTTTGTGCACATATACACATAGACGCTGTTTATACTGTGTGTGTGAGTCCCTGACAGTGGCCACAGTGTGCACTCTGTTGTGTGTTGTCGTGCATAACCAGCTTTGATATCTTGTGTCTGTGCGTCCTGTGTGTGTGTGTGTGTGTGTGTGTGTGTGTGTTTGTGTGTGTGTATTTTCCTCCTCATCCCTGTGTGTCAGGTAACCGACCCATCTCAGGCTTATTATCAGGGATGTGACAGGAGGCAGCAGGCAGCAGCGCCGGAGCCTTAATGAAACCTGGGCGCCGGCTAATTGGTGACACTGTGGCGTGAGGGAATGAGAGAGGCAGTAACTCGACTGGCAGGACGAGAAAAGGAGAGGACATGCGGGCCCGGCCCTCGCACGGCTGAATTAAACCCGTCATGTTCATTTGTAGAACACGCAGAAGGAGGGGACACCTACACTGTTCTTATCAAAATCCTGCAAATGGAAAAGTCCCCGCTGGCCGACCAAAGATAGCCCCAGTAACAGCGCTTTCTACTGAGCACAGTTTTTTCCTTTTCATGATACCTTTCACAGTCGTCCCTTTGCTGTCTCGTTCAAAGTGCCAAGCTTGGCTGGGATGAACCTTGGCCTCTTTTCTTCTTTGAGCAAGATTTTTATCATGGATGTCTTTCAAGGGAACATTTATCTCGTTTTTTTTTTTTTGTGTGTACGTCCAATCAGTGTTGATGAAAGCTGAGTCCATCTGCTCCCTGAGCCTCTCTGGCAGTGTCTACTTGGACCATGTGAGAAGCTGTAGACTTGGTCTGACTCATGTAAGAGACTGTAAACTCAATTAAGTAAGGCTGGATATCCCGTTCGCAAAAACATGTAAAAGCTCTTCTTGCTTATAACATCCTCTGCACTTCTGTTTTTGATGCCTTTTTTTTTTGCGGTTTGTAGAAAGATTCATGCCTATCTTTCAGTTCTTGAACACCAAGTTCTGTGTATGTGGCGCAAGTGCTGGAAGCAACTTTGTCAAGCTTTTTATAGCACTCGTATTTACTTTTTCTATCTGTTACAAAACATCCAGCATGATATTTTCAGCCATTTATCGCCATTTTGTGGCTACACTATCTCTTTCCCTTTCATGAAAAATATCTTTTCTCCCATCCAGTCTCGTATGAAGTCATGCAGGAAGAGTAGGTTAATTCTGTTTGCCACTGAGATCTCACCTCTAACACATGAGATGAATGTACGATATCGACATGATATCAAAAAAAAGTAGCGACGTGCCTGTCAAGAAACGACACCCTGGTTGATTCACATCACATCAGAACTGTTGAATTAGCACTCTTTGTGTGATTGAGAGTAACACAAATGCTACAGAGATATCTCTAAATATGTTTGCGCACTTAATATGGTCGACTGAGCCAATTTGTTTATTTGTAAATGTGGGTTAACCAACTCTTCAAGCTTGAAGCGGTTGGCGGTGCCAGAGGTTGTCTGTAGCTCTTCCTGCCTGTGTGACCCCTCCGCCTCGCAGAAAGCCAGTTTTGGCTTCCTTATGTCCACCACAGCTTGAGGGCTCCTTCCTGGGTGTCGAGGGCTGACCTTTCTCTGCTGGTAGGAGGAGTATCGTACAGCCGGCCTCTATCTGTCATGCCCCCAGCTGTGTTTACGCCTCAGAGAGGACCACAGGGGCCTGCTCCAGTGTTATGTTTGAGTAATAGTTAATGGTGTACAGTATGAGTTGTGCTGCTCACTTGGTCTCATACTGATACTGATGGCCGCTACTTGCCCCATTTATTTCCCGCAGCAATCGTTATCCGTCAGTGAAATTTAAAATTATAGAAGCCATTTAAAGGCTCATTATGAATAATTACGTACTCTTATATATAGCCGGCTTCCTATTAAGTCAAAGAAGTGTGTAAGTAGCGATTGCGTTTGCAGCTTAACGAAGATTAATCCTGTGACTAAAAGGTGCTCAAATCCCCGTCTATCCTCCCTCTGCACAGGTTCACATCTGAGGCTAAGCTTGTTTGTCCCTTAAGATCCAGATGAAAGATCTGCCTGGTTCGCCCGTGTTGTTTCAGACCGCGACACGAAGTGACCTGATCAAACATCACCCGGGTGCTCACGCGCTGACAAACACCACAAACAAATCAGATTTCCTTCCACATCACTTCTCCGCTTCTGACTGAAGTGACAGATCTAGCCCAAGTGTGTGTGATCCAACTGTCCCCGAATACACACGGAGATCAAAGAAGGCACAAAAAAAAAAAAACCATTAACATAAAAGATTATGTATGAGTCGTAATTAGCGCCTGCCTCGGCAGTGACAACAGAAAAATATGTGGTTTTTTGGCTGGAAGATGAAAGAAAGGTGGGGTTAGATTTATAATAACCAGGTCTGAGCTTTAGTGTCACTGTTTTAATTGAAGAAATCCCCGAAGATTTTCCTGCCTTTCCCAGGAACACCTGACATGGAAAAAAAAGGATAGATTAGGATTAGTCTTATTAATTTTTGTTAATGCATTCATGCACATTCATTTCCTCCAGGATAATTACGTGTTTTACTTTGAAGGCTCCTAATTCTGTATGCCCAAGTGTACTTACTGCTGTAACCCCAGCTCTGCAAAGCTCTTAAACATACTCCATCCTTTATAAATTAGGTTATTTCATCCTTTAAATTCTGGGTTATTTCATCCTCTGAATTCCATTCAGAATCATGTGTCGCTGTCATATTACATCAAGCTACTACAGTGTGATTGAGAGTGAGTGATGCAAGATTATTGCTTCGGGCAAAACTGGATTTTTTTTTGCTTCACTCTGCTACCGTGGGTTATGATATTTATTGCATGTGGAGAATTTTTCTGAAGATGGTGTCAATTGGCAAAGCTCTAAGAGAAATCTCCTTAATGTGTCTGTGCAACAGCGTGTCATTAGAGGCAATTTCCCCGCCACAAAGAGGGTCAGCGCAAGGGGTCACATTGTTTGGTGCGCTCGTCGGGGCTATTATCTGAAATTGTGTGTGGAGACAAGTTTTTTCGAAAATTTCATTCTAATCGTTGTAAGTAGCTGTGCGAGGTGTAAGTTCACCCTGCACACTGGTGAAAGAGTACAATTTCCAGGAATTAAAAAGGACGCCCTCGGATGTGCGGGTCTTATCTCGTACTAATACACTCGCGCAGACACTATGGAGCGGCGACAGTGACGAGGCAAGCGGGCTTATCCTCCTGTGGGAGGAGCTGACATTTACTCTGAAAATTCACCTTTGGTTTCTGCCTCTGGATTTACGATATCACTCTTATCTAGATTCCATCACAATTTTTCATTACGCTCGTACTCCAGCCGTGTGTGACTACCTGTCACGGCTTGCAAGATTTGCCCTCTGAGAGTAAAGACTGAATTGACTGAGTGGTTCAGTCTTGCCTCGCTGATGTTTTTTTAAACGCACGCAATATGTAATCACGGCAGAGATATGCATTGACATTTTGGATGTGTGCATTAGGCCTGCATGGAGTCCTCTGGTGATGATGTTGGACTGGATGCCAGACAATCCGCTGGCTGCAGAACACTCAAACCCTGAGCTTAATTAACGTTTCGCCCGAGTTGCTCCAATTCTGTCAATCCCTAATTCCAGGAGGGACATTATCCTTTGGCCGTTAATAAGTTTTTAAACATCTTTTCAATTTACTTGGGAATATTTTGAGATTTGCTTAACATATTTAATATATCTACACTTTTGCTCTCATTAGAAGAAGTCCACAGCAGCGGTCTTTAAGGCCTGGTTTTACAGGAAGAAGGTCTTAACTGTGAAATATTTTCCTTCTACATTTTCTTTCTTGAATCCAAACTACTTCAGGGTACTTTCCTTGTGCTCTCTGAATCAGACGCTTAAGTTACAACTTTCTTTAGATTGATACGAGTCAGCCGACAGCACATTTGTGGATGGCACCGCCGATAACACAGCCAGGCCCTGGGTTGTCTAATTTCCTGAAATGAATGTCATGTAAAAATTTCCCTCTCTTCTTCAGGGTGCACAAGCAGACAGACTGAATTCTGCCCCAGTGGGCATGCATGATGTTAATGCAGCCTAATATGTGGCAGCACACACTCAGATCCTCAGAATAATGAGGGAAACACTTGAAATACAGATAATTCCTCCTAACATGCATGCTCTATTAGACAGATCAGGTTTCATTGTTGTGAGGTCTGGGCTGAACAAGTGAATTTCGGTGCCAACAAATCAATGACAAATGGAGCAGTGGTCTCCTAAATAATACCAGGCATGGCACTCGGGCAGAAACAAGCTTGTACTTCTTTGTATCCGTTGCATACTAGTTTTTACGGGAGGGAATTATTTTTTGTTGTTGCAAACTTCTATTGCAGAAGTAGTTGTTCTTTTAACTTCTAAAGGCGGCTATCAGCAACAATTTGTGTATACACTCCAGATTTTACAACTTTCACAATACTGCATCCTCTTCACAGTGAGGTGTGACCTGGATGAAGGAAAAGTCAAATAAAACACACTAAAGTTAAAGGTTTAGCGGCCACATTTGGTTAAAAGTTTGTTTTTCAGGAGCTTATGCCAAGTAATTATGCTGGTATGAAACATGTGCCAAGTGTTTGTGGAACTTAACCTTTTGGATTGATATGAACCCATCTTTAAGCTACACTCCCAGATGTATTTAAACCTCAAATCACCACATGCATTCTTACAGTGCAGCATCTATTGTATGTAGTCCTGCCCGTGGTGTCAACACAGCACAGAAAACCAGCTGTAAACCCCCCCCCCCCCCCCCCTCCCTTTCCATGTTCTCCTTACGCTAATGTTGCCATAGCCAGAGGACATGGCATGGGGTCTCCGGAGGCAAGGTATCTCCTGTGCGGAGACAGATCTGCGGAGACAGGGAGCACTTGGGATGACGGATACATCAGCCAGGCGCCTGCTGCCATTTAAGAGTCTCACCCTGCTCCGAACTGACATTTCTGTTTTACCATCTTTGGGTCCGACTCATCGCCCCCGCTCTGCCGCTGTCGCTGTAAACTCATGTACAGAATAAAAACATCTGGATGTAAATGTGATAGTTGCAAGTAGGAGTTTATTCTCAACCTGTAGCCTCACAGTGTATTTGTCTTTGAATCGTCCTTTTCCTGCAGTCAGCCAGACTTTGGGACTCTGCAGAAAAGTGCGATGCAGCTTTCCTCCCGAGGGAGAACAGTGAGCCTGATGAGCTCCCCGTGGCCAGGCCAGGTGCTTCTTTAGGAGTCAGTGGGGGGGTGGTGGTGGTGGAGGGGGCAGCGGCATATCCGCGCTACCACAGGAGAGAGGATTGACATGATAACATAGCCTCCCCGCGCCACCCGGCAGCACGGCCACACAGCTTAATCCTCTCTCCACGAGGGCAGAGCCGAAAACACTCGTTCCCCTCCTCGCTCAATCCTCTGTCAAAACAAGGGGGTTTTGTCAGCCATGAGGGGTGTCGCATCCCTCTCAGTCCCTGCCAACGGAAGCGCTATTACTGCCTGCCAATGCCCCGGGAAAAAAAAAAAAAGGAATACCCAATATGCATATTATTCTAATACCAGCCGTCAGTGCCTGGAATTACTCGGCATGATAGCATAATGAATGCGGTGCCTTGTAGGTTTCTACATAAAGCTGTTTTGCCACTCGGATGAATAATTCATACGAGCCTAGAGGCGATGAATCAACCAGGCAAGAACTAAGAAAATTAGCCACCAATTAGTGTTTATTTATGGGAATGGTGTGTTTTCACCGACGGACGTAGTGCCAAAAAAATTTAACACAAGAATTAAAGTTTTGGCGACCCCCTTAACCTTGGGAATACAAATGAGCAGACAGAAGGAGAAGAAGAGGAGAAGATGGCTTGACTGTCGGCTGAATCAGATGACCCCCATGTCTCAGCTGCCCCCCCCCCCTCCCCTCTGAGTCGGGTTATTGGACTCTCTGACTCCTGTCTCCATCGGCCTCCAGACATACAGTATCAGAGTCAGCCTCTCAAAACAGATTGATTTAATCTCTCGGCACATGATATGGAAGGGACTTTGTTGACTGAGGGGATGTGATGTGAGGTTTTAATGCTGCCACATCTGAGCTAAACCTCTGTCTCCTTGGAGCGTGCAGCCTCCACCATCTCCCCCCCCCCCCCCCCCCACCCCAACCCCACAGCTCCCCCCGGCTGCCTCTAGCCCAGCGCTCTGGCAGCTCGCCCGGATACATTGGTAGTCGTTAGTTGTCACTGGAGCGATGTGACACGTCGCTCTGATTCGCGGGGACTGTTGTTGAAAGTGATCGTTCCTGCCAAGGAGAAGCCATCGCCACGGATAAATGGACACTGAACAGCATGTGAACAGAGAGATAAAAATGGCAGAAGGAAAATAAACTAGTAAGAGTCTAGCTTAGCTTCCCCAGCACCAGAATCTTTGGGGTTTGTGGGTTTTGCCAACTGGTTTAGACAGTTAGTATGTTCTCTTTTTCCTAAAACGGATTTTCCATCTATTCTTCTCCATATCAAAAAATAAAGTTGAACACTTAATTCTTGAAATATAACTTAGAAACTCGGTTTGTTTCTCAAGGTCAATGAGTGGAGAAAGATATCTCCAGCCAATTCAATGAAAGACAAACAGACATGAGTGAAGGATGGGTTTTTATGAGAATCAGACAAGCTGTCGACAGGAGGATAAAGCAAAAAAAAGTGGAGAAAAAAAAAACGCTGCCAGATATTCATGAGGATAACTCTCGAGCGTCTGTGCTCTCCTTTTCTTCCTTTGTGAAGCTCTGATTGTGAGGAAATATGCTGCTGTGTGTGTCTCGTCCTTTTCACGAGCTCCAAATGTGGAGTTAGTGGAGCTGCAACGAGTCAGTCATTGTGTTGGACGGAAGATAAGGCAGGCCAGGTGACAGACAATGTTTCAGCTTCCTCTGACTTGTGGGATAAGCGCTGTTCATGTCGGGCCAGTTTCTTCAGTTTTTACGTGGATGGGCTAAAAAAAAGAACTGAAACTACTTTAGAGATTTCTAAGCACTATTTAGAAAAAAATATATTATACTGTATATATGACCTACCAATCTGTCTTCCACTTGGGTACATTCACTGAAGTTATTGAACACTGAGTAGAAATGTGGGTAGAAATATTGGACCTGCATTGACCCTGTTTTTCAGGGTTGTGTTGTCTCCATAACAGGTGATCCAGTATGCTACACTGTACTTGGTACTGAGCTGTCAAATGCTAAATGTTCAAGATGCACCCATTTACGAGAATGACATTGAGTAGTAGGGTTTTGTCTCAGAACTTGGTGAGAAAAAATGGGTTAAGCAACTAAAAGATGCTCTTTTTTAGCAACCCCCTGGGGTTGTAGATACATTTTTAATGGCAGTTGTTCCCCCCCCCCACTTTGTCCATCAAAATTTGAATTTGAGTGAATATTGTGCTGGCGTTCTTTGTCCCCAGAGGATGTATTCTGCCCACTTTGATCATCTATCGTGTGAAAATATGTGCTTTTTAAGAGAAATGTTTAACAAAAATTCAAATGAATTGCAATGAAATTTGGTACAGAAATTGTATTAACCTTCAGAGCATCTTTGTCGACATCCTTGTAAGAAATCCCTGAAACGTACTTCATAAAAGATGTGCTATGAACTGATAGTTAGCATTTTGAATCAAACACATCAAAAACTGTAATTATTTTTACATTAATAGGAAGTGTGTTGAAATTGAATGTGATTCAGACTGAGACCTTGAAAGTTCCTACCGTCACAAAAAGCGTTTTTGGAGCTGTTTAACCACCCTCAATGCTACGCCATATCCTTCCTACTTGGTGTTATTAGTTTCCATCGCCGGCACTCTCAAAAATGGACAGTATTGTTTTTTTTTTAGTAGTCTTTATTCTGTATGTATTTAAAGCAGATTTAGGGATATGGTATTTTCAGGGGGAAACATTATAGCAGGCTAACATTAGCTTTAAGCTTAGCCTCACAGAATAGCTAGCATATCATAACTTTTCATTGTGAAAACTGTATTTTAAGTCTTCAATTATTTTGTAGAACACTTAATAGACCTTATATCAAGCTTATAATTATTTTTTGTAATCACCACTACTAACTGCTACGTCTATATGCAACTCAGTTGGTAAATTGTGGTTTCCTTTGTTTGCTGTGGGTATATACTTTGTGAATAGTCTGCTCACCAACTTGTGATCTTGTGACCCGTCCTTACTCTACCGTCACCAAAGCTAAACTGTTCTATTTGGAAACAGGATGGTACAGGTTTTAAGGGAATATTCTAAGGACCTAATTACATGTCCAAAGGCTTCCTTAAACAGCTTAACTCAAATGAGACCATGGCGGCTCTATGGCCAAAAGCTAGCTTACTGTTTGCATGTTAGCAAAACCAATGTGTCACAGCTGCACCACCATGACAAACTGCTGTGGATTTCTACAACGTGGTGATGAAAACAATTCTTAATTTTGACTTATTGTACACCATTCCTGTTTTAGCTGGTTGCTGTCAGATCTGGTGTTTCAGTTGAAATGAAGTAAACTTCGACTTTGTCGACTTATTTTAGCGTGCCTGTGTCGTCCTTCATGTTATGCAGATGATGTGATTCTGTTTTATGGGTCATGGATCACTGTGCTATCATGTCTTCTCCTGAAACTCCAGGGAAGACAGCTCTTGTCACAAGCCATTGTGGTCGGTTCCATCAGGCTGACGTCTAAGTGCCTGTGTTGTGTTCTCAGCCAGTAATTAGCCACAGCACTACCACCCCAATAACACAATTATATCTGGGGCTGCTCCTTTCCTCTGAACCCACAGCAATAATGAATGAACTACAGGTTAATGAAATGTGTGTGTGAAATGGAAGACACCTCTTGAAAAGTTTCACACTTCTAATTCATTATGAGCTGAAGCCTCAGGCGCAACCCACAAAAAAAATGATCCAAATTTACCGCTTACTTTGCAACTTCTCACCTCAATCATTAGAAAATGAAAGCTGGTGAATGTCAAGATGAGGCACAGCTTGTTAATTTTATGCCCAAGATGGATAATGCATTTATGCTCGGAATCTTCCTGGAAATACGGCTGAATGTTCACATTATCTTTCTAAGGAGCAAATGCTTTCCAGGCGCCAGTTATCATCATACTCAGATTTGTCATGTTGAAGAAGTGGGAAGTCTGCCAGCTCTCAATCTGTTGGATAAGTTTGTACTTTGCGCATTGTTTGTGTATGCATATGGTTTATCCCAAGCGCCAGAATGTTAGTTAAAAGTTTCCGATGTTTGTGCTTCACAGAATCCCTGTTTATATTTGGAATAAGAGCAGATTTAATTGCAGGTGATGCAAATGTAGACGCTTTCATATCCAGCAGCCCTCTTTTTCTCCATACAGTGTCGGGTCAGCAGTACAGATGGTCAAAGTGTAAAACTCCTTATTGGTTTTGCACTTAAACATCTGGATGTTGGAGTTAATATCCGCTGTGACTTTAGCTGACCATATTTTTGTGAAATCATGTACCATCTCAGATGAGTCCTGCCATATGGGAGTGGGCTATACAAGGTTAACTAAAAAAAGTTTCTGCACTCATAAGTGGGAAATAAATGCCTGGTTTTCTTCCGGTCTCCATCTGTAGAGTTTTTCGGATATCATTTCCTCACAGCTGTGCATATGGAAACATATGAATATGAATCTAACTTTTCATTTGATCCTCTCTTTACTCTGGCCATCTGATGATTACACACACGGCTATACACCTATATGAGATGCTCAACAGTACCATCTGTAGCCTGTGTACCTCTCTACCTGTTTGTCTTTTCTGAAAGAGAGTTGTGCAAATCTATGAGGAAGGCAAACTTAGGTGGAAACTTCCAACATTTTTTATTATAAGCCTAGGACGGATGATTCTGATTATCAGACAGGTGACAGCATTCATTTTTGTAGCAAGTTTTTTTGACTACATTTTTGGATGTAGGCCACTTTGTGCTTTGGATTCCTTATTTTTATGTTCCAGTTACATGGCCAAGCTACCGACGTCTTCAAAAATAACTACCCAGTGTTCTTTGAACCACATATTGTTTTAAAGCCATGTCCACACTAGCGGCTGTGGCTCAGTTGGTAGAGTCGGTGTTCTCCTAACTGGAAGGTCTGCTGCTGGTGTTCAATCCCCAGCAGCTCATGTCCGATGTGTCCGTGGGCGAGACACTTAACCCCAAGTTGCTCCCCCTGCTTCGTCTGTGACGTATGAATGAGATTAGTTACTCATGATGGACACTTTCCATAGCAGCCTCTGCCGTCAGTGCGTGAATGGGTAGGTGTGACCTGCGGTGTAAAAATGATTTGTGTATAGTCAGAAGACTAGAAAAGCACTATACAAGCTCAAGTCCACTTACCATTGACAATTTACACTCAGTTTCTCCATTCTTTACCAAAATGGCAAAAAGTGTAGCATGAAATTCAGACATATTTGTCAGCTTCTGTTTTTATTTGTCGCAGCAAATATGTCTGCTCCCCCTCCCATTCAGACCGTTTTACACCTGACCCAATTCTGGTCATGTCAGTTACAATCCTTTATGTTAAAGGTAGCATGTTTGAATGTTAAGGTGCTGTTAGGGATTTTTATAAACTATGATGGTTGTGAAACTCTCTGAAGCTAATCTTCATATTAGTATGAAACAAACTGGTACAACAGTTCACTTTTTAAAAGATTTAGAAGTGTTGGCTACTAAATCTTGTCATGCCAAACGTCTCTGTGTTGTGTTGATCCAGAAGCCATACAAATTAAATCATTGAAATGAGCTACTTATCCTACCTGGTTGCACTGATTGGTTGTAGTGTCCAGAGGCATGCTGGTCTGTGTCTGTCGATAACGCCCTTTGGGAACTGAAAATGAACACAGAGGTTCCAGACTGATTAGCATTTTCAAATTGGTCTGGCGATCCTGGGCTATGAAATTCTGCATGTTGCACAAAAATAAGCCTTCGATGAAGCCTGTATTCTTCAGCATATATCTGGAAAACGTATATGAATCTGCTCTTTTTTGGGAAACACAAGTAAAATATAGAACCTTGCATTGAAGTAATAGAAGACAGTTGAAATGAGCTGGGTTAAGGCTTCCACCTTCTGTTTTAAACAAGGTGTTTCATTTCTTTATATTTTATCATGGAAAAATATTTTTTCAAGCAGGAGTTTCAGAGAGTCTTTGAGGTCTCTTTAAAAAACCTTGAAAATGGAGGCAATGTTTTAAGGTTTTCATGTTTTTAACTAATTCATAATATTGTTTTTTTTAAGTCTTTGCACTTAAAATACCTGAGATACGAATATGTCAGACCACGAGGAGCCTCCAGCTGCTCTTCACATTAACCTGGCATACATCTCTGCAGCTGTACTGCAATGATTACCATCATTCTTCCACACATACAGCATGTAACATATTTAGTGCTGCCATGATTTGGTGGAGTGTGCTGAATCACATTGGTCCCAAAATTGAGTGATTTGGTTCAATCAAGACATAGTGATAGTCGCTTGTGCTCTCTATGGAAGCATTTTCATCATGTGGATATCCATGAATCTATAAAAAATCTGTTATTCTAATATACGTCTATTTTTTTTCTTCCATCTATGTATGGAGAAGCAGACCTTTATTACACCAGTTGTTTTTTTGCTTCTTTTTATCAGCATTGATGGCCTGTAGCTGTGGTCAATTCTTTAGTAGCCCTGCAGCGAGCTGCTTGAGGTGGGATCGAGCGCCCGTACTCCCCCATCCCCTCCTTCTGTTTTTTTTAACTTTTTTTTCACTGCCTCTCCTGTTAATCCAACATTGCCTGGAGGTTCTTTGGGGTTTAATTTCAGATTCCTTTTGTTGATCTGTGCTGTGATGAAATTCCATTAATTTCACTTTTCTGGATTTGAGGGATGTAACAATTCACTCAACTCACAATACGATACGATTCATGATACTGGGTTCATGATACGGTTCTCTCACGATTTATTTTACAGTAGATTTAAGTAGGCAAATTATGACTGAAAAAGATTCCCACCCTCTTGTCAGTGTGGTTTGGCCTTTTTAATGTTTTTTTCCTCACAACAAGGGGAGGTGATTGGAGCTTCTCATCGTGGTGTCGATTAAATGCTGCATCATGTTTGTTGTGCTGTTTGTGTAGTTCTCTGTCTTCTTGCAATATTTGCACAGTTTTTGTCTGGTCTGTTATCTTCTCACCTCTTTCATTAAATGTCTTGAGGCAGCCAAAATGATTCCACACCTCCGATTTAAAAGATGGTGGTGCGTCCTCAATTTCAAAATCTTGCTCCGCTGCTGCCAACCGCCTCTGCTCTACAGCTGCTGACGCTCACCTTATTAATACGATCAATTTTTCAGAGTACCGATGTGAATCTCGCCACCTTTGAATCGATTCATCACGATTTAACGATTAATCTATACACCCATCCCGGATGTGCAGTTATTCCCTTAACCTGTGGTGGAACACTAAAGAAGAAAAGGTTGAACTAACTTAATATGAAGTCAAACTTTCCTGGCTGTTACAGCTTTTGCCATAAATGAGTCATTACAATATTTAACAGTTTCTTTGGTCCAAGTCTTGTTAAATATTTATCCCCTCTTATCTTTTAACACTTTCCCTTTTTCCTGGTCAAATCCACGACAGCCACACGCCCTGCAGCATTTTGCACGCCGCCTTTGTAAATGTCAGTGACATCTTTGAAACCATGTCAAAATAGCTTTAGCACGGCAGTGAGCGCTGCATTGTTGGGGTGTGAAAGAAGGCTCTGGCAGCTCTCCTTGTTCTATGATTGATACAGCTCTTCTGGCCAAACCAATATAGGCTGAGAGGCCTGTGGGATGGTCAAGCAGAGCGGAGGGCTCAGAGTGATGTCTGACTGGATGAGACATTTCCTCCGATATAAGAGGATCGTGAGTATCACGACCTTTGTGGTTATTCAGATGATGACACTTAAAAAAGGCCTGGGGGATCAGACGGACTGACAGATGTCACTGTTTTAAAGACCGATTAGCCTCCAGGTCTTACAAATTGATCACAATGACTCTTCAGTTTTATTTGCATGTTTCACACATTTGTTGAGACACTTTGTTAATATTTAGTAAAATAAAAGTACATCCAATAAATTACACAACTAGCACATATTACATTTTTGCTCCTTAAATGAAAGGCTGTAGTTGCTTTGATTGCAGCATTGTGTTAAAGATGGCTACTTAACTGTAAATGCAGCATTTGCAGAAGAATGAAATAATGGATTCTGATGCCTACAGTGTATTCACAACGAGCATTTATGGCATGTTTAACGGGAACTCTGCTCCCCCCAACCACATGAAACTGAAGGACAGTAAATGTCCACAGTCTACACTAATGCTTTTATCACTAACTCAGTAGCTACATTTTCTTCCTCCCGTCTGTCTGAGAACATGAAATAGTAGTATTCCAAATGCAGCAGAACGTGTACTGACCGATCCTTAGAAAGAAAATCACATTATGTCTATGTTTAATTATCCGAGTGCTTGACTGTCACTTAGAGAATGTGCTTTAAGCTTCTGTCATTGGTCATTATATTCCTTCAAGTATTAGTAATTGATAACATGTTATTAGACGATTTCAGGGCAAGTTCCTCTTCTACCTCTTTATTTTAAAAACATTTCTAAAGGCTTTGACGAGGTCCTGTAGTTCAGAGGTTTAGAGGGTTTAAGTACTCGGGGCATAAACCTTTCAGACACAATAACAGTTCCCTTTCTAGCCCAGGATTCCTTTAGTAAAACACAGTTATTTGACCTTATTTGACCTTTACGACTAACATTTATATCTGATTAATTAAAGTTGTTAAAAATTTAGCAGTCTCAAGACATGACATGAAAATGATGAAGCAGAGGAAGCAACAGAGTCCAATGCTATGATGACAGTTTGTGCCTTCATATCAATGCCATGTGTAATGTGACTGAATTTACAGAATACACAAAGAGCAGTAAAGAACAGACCTGCAGGCAGAAAAAAGTATGAAGCTGCATGACTTAATGCACAACAATCACACGTGATATAAACATCATCATGCCCACCCCCTCGCTCAAAGTATTTCCTGCTACGTTCACACATTGGCTCAGCTCTACTTCATGTGGATATTTACTTGCGGGCTAGCAGGAAGTAGTCAGGGTAAAGTTGGGGTAAAAAAATAGTCCCGGTGAACTATCCAAACATTTGCAGCACACTGCAAAAAAATGTAGGAAATGTTCAGTTTTATGAAAGTGTAAAAGCACTACGTGTGTGTGTGTGTGTGTGTGTGTGTGTGTGTGTGTGTGTGTGTGTGTGTGTGTGTGTGTGTGTGTGTGTGTGTGTGTGTGTGTGTGTGTGTGTGTGTGTGTGTGTGTGTGTGTGTGTGTGTGTGTGTGTGTGTGTGTGTGTGTGTGTGTGTGTGTGTGTGTGTGTGTGTGTGTGTGTGTGTGTGTGTGTGAGCATGGATTGATTTCTAAACATGTTGATAAAGTGACAGTATACAGTAATGTTAAAGATGCAGATGATGTTACGAGTGACGTTAAATATAAATAAAATATAAAATCATATACATCCTGAATTCTGGACTCATTTAATCATTTTCTAATCAAAAAGTAATTTATTATTTTATCGATAAAACAATCAGAACGAGTAATAAACATCCATTGCTATTTCCCTAAGCCAACAGTGATGTCTTCAAAGTCTTCTTTTGCCTGATCAACAGTCCACGTCTCAAGGATATTGTCGCGGTAGCAGGAAGTTCTCATGTTTGAGAAGCTGGAACAACATTGAATGTATAATATTTTTTCTGTTTAATTAACTTAAAGGATTACTTGAGCATCAAAATAGTCAATAATTGCACTAATTTAGAAATGGAAATACTTTCTGTTGATGGATGAACTGAATAACTAAACTTCAGCTTGGATACTAAATATCGAGGCAGGCCCAAAAATATCGATATTAATCATTATAATTACTTCTAAGAGTTTAATTTGGATTTGACTACTCTTTTGGTCCTGCATTATTCCACTAAACTCATCAGGTTATTTTGCTTCAAACTGAATTTATGCTCTACTCCATGGCCACATTGTCCCCCGTTCTTCTGTCCAGCGAGAATGTGCTTGCACTGTGACTTTATACGGACGTTTGTCACACTGTTAATAAAAAAAAAACCTGCAGTGCAAAGAGAGATCAGAGAGGTGCTGTGCCTCACAGGTTTGTGTGCTCTGGACTAATTCCTGCGATCATTCACTCTGGATGATGCCGAAGCTACATCGTAATATCCTCCTGCAGGGGACACGGCCAAAGTCTCCCAAAGGAGCTTGAACACCACCTAACTCTGTGAAGGTTTATCTACCCGCTGTGATGTGTTAGGATTTGATAGGACACTTAAATCAGAATATAGGTCACGAGCCCGCATACAATAATTGGTTTTAAAATTTAATAATATTAATGAGACTCCGGGAATTTCATTGTTTCTTTAACTTATTCATACCACTAGACGGTCTAAACTGATGACAAACCAGGCTAGCTCAAAAGTCCCATTTGTCACTTGAAGCATTAGGTGTGACTTGAACATGCATTATGATTTTTTTTAAGTGAGCTGCAGTTTCTAAGAAATATGACTGTCAGGTAACATCAAACTGTTCGTCTATTACTTTATGTTTGATATAAAGAAACTCGAATAGGTTTGAAACTCATGTACAGCTAACAGCAGAATGCAATTGTAGACATAATGTCACATGTATTGTTGTTCAAACATTGATTTGTGGTGGATGAGAGGATTAGAAATAAGAGATACACGGGTCCAAAATCAACTTTTAAAGGTATGTTCTTCCTAGCTGAAAGATATACTTGAAGATAAATACCACTCTTGAGTCTGTATTGTAAGTAGGAAACAAGAAGCTGTTTTTTTTTTGGTTAGCGTAAAGACCAAGTCAACAGCTAATAATTGATAGTGGAAAGAAGGCCATGGAAAAAAATGAAACACTTTACTCTAAAACATTAATAAAGTATGCACGGTATGGTATAAAGGCTCACTAATTCTTACTTTACAAATTAAAATAGATATGTACTTATAAAAGATATAACCATCACCACCCATTTAACGTCTCTTACGTTGGGATGGATGTTGGGATGGCTTGAACTGTAGGGTACACTGCTCGACGCTGCCTCCAGGTTTCTTGGTGATCTTGCAACATTTGGTCCGTTTCTGTAAGCTTCAAGAAAACATGCAATTGGGTACAGAAGAAATTAACACGGAGTACGCACAGCAGGCTCCTCTATTGTACGTAGAGCATTATTTAGCCTTAAAACAGTTTTTATAACAGAATAAAGCTCCTGAAACATGGAGAGCTTGTTGCAGAGAACGGTCATTGCAGATAGTTCAAATGTAAACAATACTCTTGACTTTGATGCAAGTTGCCAAAATAGCATTACGCATTAGTGTCAAAAAATAATGTAAATGGTATTGATAGATGCTATAATTATAATTATATTCATTGTCTGGTTATGTCTTGGCTGTGTAAGAGCTAAGGCTGTAGTCAGACGAAGGAATTCCAGATTCCTCCCACATGTTTTGAGATTGACTAGCCTGCAGACTCTCCTGTTGCAAAGCACAACAAGAACCCAGCACACGCTTTAAATTTGAAAAGGGTGAGGTGGGGGGGCTCATATGCCTTCCACATTGGCTCATCTCTGACTCTGGAGGATTAATCCTGGCTGGCCATAGGGCTTCTTCTGCGGGTATAGCTGCTGATTTATGGGGCTCAGCAGAGAAACAAAGGGTCTGAATGTGTTTGAAGTGTGCAGGTGAAGACCCTGAGACGGCACTTTGAAAAAGCTCCCACTGGGATCGAGATCTCTTTAGCCACACCTGTCAAAGCAACGCTCAGATCAACACATAACCCTTCACCTGGGCTTGGATCGACCTTCCACCTGTGCACCATCTGGACTGTCTGAGTTCTGTGTGTGGCGAGCATTGCTGATGTGATTGAGGATATGTCATGACACAAAAGCTAGGTAATGATATTTCATCAAGCTGATAATTCTGCCTGAATGCACAAGTTTTTTTTTTTTGCCTTGTGGCCTAGATTCTCTCCCTTTCTCAAGAGGGATTGATTCAACCTTTCTTCTATTCTTTTCCATTTTCTAATTAGCTTTAGTGATTTCCTAATTCTTTGACATACAACCTTGAATTATTCCCTCCTCCACACATAAAAACAAGCATTTGTTCCAATTCTGGAAAACCAACAAAGCATGTTAATATTCTTGTATATTTCATGATCAAACATAATCATTCCCTCCTCACGAGGGATCCTCCCTTTGGGCTAATTTCTGGCATTGTTACTTGCATGTTTGACAAATTAGACTCTGGGAAACTAAGAGAGAACAGGGGGGGAAGCTACAGATACCGACATTAGCATTTTATCCCTTCTTTGTAACACTCTTCAAGCAGGATTCAAAGGTTTGTTGACTTAGCAGGTTTTGGGAGGATTGAAGGGGTTCAGTCTGAAGGGTCGTCCACAGTGGGATAGGGATGCCGGTTTCTCTTGGAGTGAACCATGGGGGTTTTTAAGAACTGAACACAGCCTGGGTTTGTACTTCTTTCTCCCTGTCCAGCTGTCGATCTATTTTCCCTCAGAAACCAGGGAGTTTTCTCCTCTCTGGTACCGTCTTTCATTGATTGAAGCTCCGGCCAGTGGCCCATCACAACTGGATCAAATGTGAAACCTCGCTGGAGGAAGTTTTAATTTCCTGTCTTATACTATTGAGCTAGGACTGTGTTGTGAATCAATGCGGAGGGTTAATTCCACTTTAAACCATCCTCAAGAGTATATTCTGCAGAACAGGAGATACATCAACAATATCAGGGCGTTCAGACACAGCGGGTAGTTCCTTTGTTTTTCTTTTTAGGATAGTCAACAATCAAAGTCTTCGTATTTTTCTTCAGCTTCGTCTCACCTCGCTGATCAAAATGCATCTGCTGCTGCTCGGTGCAGCTTTAACTCATGCAGCAAATAAACAGTGATTTTTAATAGAGCGCCTTTTGTGCTCAGTCACCATATCATTTCTGAGGGCATGTTGAACACAAAACAAATGGGGAACCAAACAAGCCTATTTCATTCTGCCATTCAGTGTATCAACAGGCATTAGGCTGAATAGGAAACAGCCTTATTTTCTCTCTCTTTCTCTGGAGGGCAGACACACTGAGCAGCACAGACTGTGGCTCTCTCGGTGGATAGAGACAAGACTCAGGATGATGAGAACAATAGGAGCTGGAGCCATTGTTAACCAGTCTTGTTGCTGTCAAGTCGGAGACGGGATACTCCTAAGCCACCTCTGTGCAATCCAAACACCAAGCACAGCAGGTGGTTGTCCTCAGGCCTTAGAAATTGATTAAATCTGATCTGAAACATTTGGGAGCTCTCCTTCTTTTTAGTGCAAATGAGCTTCTGAACTATATGATTTGACCTAAGCCTCCTTGGAAAAGTTCTTGGAAGAAGTGATTTAAAAATGGACCTCTACTAAGGGAAGAATTAGCATCATTTTTTGGTATTATCACCTCAGGGTACTTCTGTGCAGACAGGCCCCAAGTCCTCATTTTTATTGCTGAGAGAAAAAAATGACAATAAGGATCTCCCTCGTCTCTGAGTTAGATTCCATATTCATCTTAATTGGTGCCTGGCAGGTTATACAGAATGGAGATGGATTTGAAGTCATTTACTGGAGGTTTCTGACAGGTGCAGTGGAAGAGAACGTCAGGCCCTGTGCTGGTACACATAGCCTGGAAATCATCTGTCAAAATTTAGCATATCTAAGGAGAAGGCTGCCTGTCATCTTCGATGTATATCTAACCAGGCACAAGGGTGGATTTAAAAAGGAACTCTGTTGTACCCTGATGTAAAGCACATTCATCAAGTTGATCTTTGGTTGACAAGACCAGAAAACATGCCCTGGAGAAAAGAAGAGGTTTAGATAATGAGAATGTTTGAGTTAAACACGGTGCTGTAGAGGTTTCTTTTTTTTTTTCTTTTTTTTTTGGTGTACCTTTGAACTTTTCTGGTATATTTTTAAACTCAAAATATTCATAGCTTCATACGTCACCAGAAATATTTCAGCATCTAGATTCTTAACAAATGCAAATTGATCTTTTTGGCCCAATTTTATTCTGTTACGCTCAATGTGATTCTGCAGTTTGGTCTTGTAAAACATTGCTGACAAGAGCATGGCTCAGCCTGGCAGATTATCAGTGGAAATCTCCACTCCAACTTCTTTATTTCCCCCTCAAATCAATGTGGGGAACAGCAAGACGTGATTGATAATGATATTGAGATTGATTGTCTAAATCCCATCCCTCAGTTCTAAGTCCCCAAACAGATAGTATATGTACATGCAATTCAGTGCAGAGATAGGACTAGGCAGGAGCTGCCAATAGATAAGTGAAATAGGGCCAGAGTGAAAAGGCCTATCAGTCCCTAAGGGGCTTAGCTGCAGGATTCTGGAGCTCTAAACTGGCGTTGGTGGAGGGAGATAGTCGACATTGGTTTTAAATTACCCAAGATTGCCTTGTGGTTTCAGTCTGCGGGGACGCCGGCAGACAAGATGTTTGTTAAAACAAGTGCAGACATTGAGGCCGATTGGGGCAAAGTGAAGACCTGCGATTTCCTCGGCAGACAGAGCAGGTTGGAAGGCTGATAATTGCAGAATTGGCAGAGGGGCTAAGGAGGTCTTGCAGCAATGATATCTGCCACTGGGACCGATGCAGCGGTGATGCTGGAAAAGGGCTCAGTTTCCTCACTGGGGGGATATTCTATCTAATGCCACTCAAGCTAAGAGACACACCTCACTAATGGGGCTGCTGTTCATTTGTCTGCTTTGTTACATGGCTTATGTAAGTCTCAAAATTACTAGGTAAGAAATGCTATACAATTATGAAGTAGCCAGTAATTGTTTTACAGGTGTTATATTGTTGTTATATGTTCTGTACATGTTCTGCGCCATTTATTTTATATTCCAGAGGTCGTGTTCAACATTTTGCCATTGTGTTGCAATCTTAATGAAAAAATAAGTGACCACAACTTGTTAATAATTGCACCATATATTTTTCGTTCAGTTGAAATAAAATATACATGACTTGCTAATAAGTGGTTTCTTAAAGTGATGGTAGGTTACCTTTGGATAGAGACTGATTGGATGTGTCCTCCTGTAGTTTTTACACAAAGTTAAGCTAACTAACAGCTGGTCAAAGCTTCATGTCAGATGTTATGTTGTGTCTTTATTTAAGACATAAGATACAGATATGACAGTGGTATTGATCTCAAGTATTTCCCTATTTGTCCAACTATAAATATGACCAGAAACATGAACAGCATTCCTGAATTTGATTCTCTAAAAGTCATATCATTCAGTCAGACACCGAAATAATGCAAGCAGGAATTTACAAAGGTAAACAAACTTTACAAAGCTGCAGAAGTGGAGCAGAAGAGTCAATACCTGCTTCATGAAAGGGGGCTTCATGTTTTTTTTATTTTTCATTTAATTCCTTACCACAGATCTTCTTTTTCAATACACCATTTCCACCCTCACCATTCTCCCCACTCTCATACAGAGAGAAGGCTGCGTGCACACACTTTCACGCACTCACACACACAAACACAGCTTTTAATGCTTAAAGTTTACTTTTGTTACAGGTGCAATAACAAAAGGCCTTTTAAGTCTGACTTGAAAATCTTTAGGAGAAATTGGCTCCAGCATTGAGGGGTTGAGATATTGATTCTGGCCTTTGGCTGAGTCCAGGAAAAGATGGATAGATTTCTTTGAAATGCACTCTGCGTGAGAATATAAAGACCATTGTGTGTTCTCACTCAGGAATAAATTGTTTCATGACATATCTAGGGCCACCTTTTTAGCTTCAAGCTGCCTGCGTCTCTTGAAAGGGGAATGTTGACAGGGTGGAGCACATTCATCTGTAGACCCAGACTACCCACACCTCATAGAAGCTTTTTATTGAAAGTTAAATCTCCTTCAGAGAGTTGGCAGCCCCTCGTTGGGATATCTATTTCAGCAGCTGTCGAGGCTGATTATATGGGGGTTGTGCCACACACTGGCAACGATATAAACCTCCTACTGAGAGAAGGACTATTATGATGCTATTGATTGATGCGTTCATCTGCATTCATGTGTACAGTCTCTTGACTCAAAGGCAGGCGCTTCTATTGATGGCAAGCAACATGTGATTGAAACATTTTGCTTTTGATTTACGGCGCTCAATATGGCAAATTCCCACATTTAAAAAAGCTTAAGTTTCCATGTAATTTGTGCAGAACAAGATGCTTTAATGTTTACCTCTGCACCAAACAGTTCTCCAGCAGATCAATAATAAGTTAGAGGCGTTATTGAAGCAGTTCCCCATATTGAAGTCTGATACAAAGATCCGTGTCTAACCGAACAAAGCATTGCAAATTGATTTATTGCTTGTTCAAGCCCTGTTAGCCCTGTCTTAATGGTCGAAACAGTTCAGGTTAAGCAACCAATGTTGTGAGTTCTCAGAACTGTCAATGAAAAAGCAGAATTGGTTTCAACCCACACAGTGTGTTCGGATCCATTCAGAATCAATAGTAAGTTTCAAAGAGGCTGCACAATGGGATTCAGTTTATAATTCTCATTTAGGATTGAATTTGTAATTACTCTTCTAAAAATACAACATTTTTATTTTTTCTGTATCAATTTCTGGCATTAAAAAATGATCAGTGTCAGGCAGTGTATTGGCAAGAGTCTAGCAATATGGTGCACATCAAAGAACTCATCTGCATCATTAAAGCCATACATTATTTGCATGCTATTAAAATAAAGTTTATAAGAAAGTCAAACATTATATCGCTATAACCAAACCCCTCATCCACCATAATAAAAAGTCATATTATGGCAACTACAGGTGGCCATTGTAAGTAACATTGGTGAGATATATTTTTTCAATCACTTATGCATTGCCGCAATCTGAAAAATAAAAACTGAATTATTTTATTCGACACTGAAACCTGACTCTTCTCTTTTTCCTGATTCATTATTAAACAAAGAGCTGACATTTAAGAAATGTGAAACCACTCAAAATTAAACAAGAAATGGGCTCTGTTTTTTTTAATTTTTTTTATTCCTTTTGTAGGTTTTTTCTTCCTCCAGTGTTTGAAATTGTCCCTCAACTCTTGTCACCCACTGGCTCGGAATACATTCAGCTACCTGCCAATGCCATCCATTTGAATTTCAAACACCAATAAAAGTCACCTCTTTGGGTTTGTTTGAGCACCACCATGCTGTGAGAGGAAGGTGGGTGGCATGGGGCGAAGGATCCTGGAAGTATTGAGTCAAAATATTGATGGATCTGAGCCAGTCCCTGTGACACTGCAGCTAGAGACTCATACTAATGCTCTCCAAGTTGCATCTTGGCAGTACGAATATTTTTATGTAGAGAAAAAGTTGACTTAGCATGACGCTTTTTTTTTCAGCAAAGCCTCCATGGAGGAGGTGAACAACCACAGTTTGACCCCCGTTGACCATAGAAACATCGGGGGTTGAGAGGCTCACTTCAGGGCATGTTGATTCATGAGTGTTTGTCATTATGATTTATTCAGTCACATCAAGGTTTTTGCCTCCTGTAAGTGCTGCTTCATATTTTTTCAACAATAGACATTAAAGGTTGCACAGGCTGTGTATAATGCTGCTGTAGGTGGATCCATTGCTTCACTGCCTCCACAGAATAATGAACTAACTTGCACCCAATTATACAATGGCAGTTAAAAGCTGTTAGGGAATGCTAATGAACTTAGCATAATAGCTCGGAGGTAAAAGTCAAGTATATGTAAATAAACATTTTGTATGTTAGATAGGCAAGTTCTTACAATTCGACAGAATAATTATTTTACATGTACAAATTAAAACTGTTCACGATTCAGACAAGGTTCATTTTCCTGAACATCAAGATATGGCTCACTAAACTGTTCATGCTGAGCCACAAAATGTTACATTTAAAATGTAAATTTGACATATTTAGATTTAAATAGCTCTTTATGACGGTTTTGCCCATTTTAGAATAGTATATATTCTTGTGTCGATTTATTAGATTTTTATATTATTAGTCCTCATTTTTCTATGTTGCAGGTGTTAAACGTGGAGGAAATTTTTACACCTTGCTAGGAATAAGACCCCTTTGATTATACAGTATATCAAAAAAACATTAAATATTTTAAAAAATATGTTTTGGATCAGGTGTCGATGATAAAGATGAAGGATAGTTTGTTTCACATCGATTCATATTATAATGGAGTTTATAAGGAACATGAGACAGGCCTCATACCCCTGAGCCATTAAAACCTTAATCAATTCATTGTATACACCTGTGTCTCTTTTTTTTTTTACCTTTGCAAAGATCGTATCTTTTTAGCTTCCATTTTCTATTACAGCTAGCTAGTTGAGAGCGCTTTCAACACACGACAGTTAGCCACTTCAAAATGTATGTGGACGATATGGTAAATTATCATGGCTGGGCTAAAGGGAAATTCCCTGTTGAGGTATGAATATTTAGCCAAAGCTTAATTAAGCTTTTTTAAACCACTTGATAGAAAAGCTATTTGTTTGTGTGTACATGACAGAGGACGATCTCACTTGTGTTAGCTTAGGGTTAGAGGGCGCTGAGCTCTTTATCTACTTGTACATTTCAAGTAGTATATTACTAAATATGCTTGAAAATAATATCTGCCTCTTTTTTGTTTGAATTCTTTTGCTTTGTTCACAGTTACTATTTTATATCTTTTTAATGTTTCACACTTGGCAGTAAACTGGGCTAGCTAACAGGTAGGCAGGCTACATGTTAGCTCGTAATCCTAGCAGGTTGCTTTGGTGTTGTATAAGCTAGAAGAGGCAGTGATTTTTCTGGACAAGCTCTCAACAATTCTTCATCCTTTTTCCCTGTGATACTTTGGCATTCACTACCGCTTCAATGTCCGCCCCCTCAAAAAACAGACAAAGCAGCAAATATATCATTAGGCTGCCCTATGCAGCTGGATATTAATTATCCTGTGTTCTCCTCGTTTGGCCACTCATTTGCACGTGTACTGTAAATGTCACCAGAGAGATAAATGGGAAAACAAAAACCCCAGCTCGTAGCCTTTATGCAGCAGAATGTCAGAGGGAGCTTGTAAGAGATGAGATATTGGTTTTGGCCTGGCATAGATTCTGGCTCAAAGGACACCCCAAGAGGCAATACAATTAGTTTATCTGTATTTAGAAAATTAATAACAATGTGCAAGCAAGCATTTTCCGATTGAAGCACGATATTACAAAGTACATCTGTTATCAACAGATGGATCATATTGTGAAGGTAGCTATATTATTTTCCTATAAATCTCTAGGTCTTCTCTGCCTCCCGCTGTGTGAAAGCCACCTTTACGTTGCACTTTTTTCTTTAACTCAGTGTGAACTCCAGATATTGTTCTGACATGCTTTTTTGTAGATTTATGAGTGGATTGAAAAGCACTTTGGGGGGGAAAATAGCTCAACTCTTACATTTTCTGTGTGGCCTTTAAGGTGGGGGGATAAAGGGATATTTGTATTAATCGATCACACGCCGAGCCTTGTTGAAGCCTGGCCCTAATGGTTGCTTGCTGTCATTTTACAAGCAGCTTGTAAAAAGGATTAGAGTGGCTCTGTGGAGTAAGGGCGCATGAACAGCAAAGTTCTGCGGCGGGCAAGGAAAATAAATCAATTTATCCCTGATGGTTGTGCAGTTTTGGAACATAATGCCTAACGATGATGGAGTTTGGACACTTCATACTTGTCATTGTGAAATTGGACTGCCGTGTTGCTAATGATGGTAATGTATGTTGTGCCTCGCCTACTCTAGTAATCCTTCACTCTGTCTCACTTAAATGCATCTCATTGTCTGGCATATTGCATTATGAATACCGCTGGGGGAAAAGAGGGGAAGGGGAATTTAATTTATAGATTCATTCATTTGAACAGCAAGTTAATGGGAAAACTGTATAACCATATATACATTGCTTCCTTTTGTCACAGGTGATTGTAACTTTGAGAAGCCGCTGGCAGCTTGTGGTTACAGCCAAGGCAGAGATGATGACCTTGACTGGGAGCAGTCCACTACCAGAGAGAAGACTTCGTCAGACCCATGGATGCCCTCAGGTAAGGACAGTGACACTGGCATGAGAATGGGAGAAATTATGACTTCTTGACCGTACAGAATAATGCAGAAAAATCATGCATTATTCTGTAATGTACACGGGATAGTTAGAACGAACTCCCTGTTAAAGTGTTTACAAGCCAGGGGAAAAGACTTTAAAGCCTCTGTGCACCGACACAGGCGTTAGTGATTGAGACCATGATTAGACCTCCTTTCAGGAATATGTGGGCGTGGACATGTTTGTTTGACTGACAGCTCCAGCACCCTGTTGATTTTGAAGAAACCGTTTGTGAAGGAGGACTTGATGACTTGTACTGATACTTGTGGATGCTTAGAATTGATTACATCATAACTTCTCACCTTAGCTACACCTATTTACAACCTGTCCTGGTTTATTAATCAGCCCGAATAATTAAAAACACCTGTGTGGGTGAACATCAAATTGTCAACCCTTATCCTACTATCCTGGCAACAACACGGATCTGAAAGCTCATTTTTTTGATTTGCTCAAGCAAATGTGTGTCTGCCCCCACTCCTATTCTCACAGATTTCCATCCAATTAGATTCAGGTCAGGCCATTAAGAATTAATGTAACATTCGGTATTGTTTAGGGGTTTGCACGATTAGCCTACTAAATGTTTAAATGTCTTCACTCTCCCTAGCCAGCAACAGACTTACTAGTAGAGTTAAACTAATGACTATTATTTGTATCAATTCAGGCCTGTTACTAGCTGGGGCTATAATTCCAGTTAATGGCTACTGTCATATTGCTATAATGCTCTGCTACCCAGATAAACACCAGCACAGTGGACAGGTAGCAACTCATAGCGGCGAGCGATTAGATAGTGTTTTGATGTACCAAATGAATACATTTGAATGTTTTGGCTGTGGAAGGTTACCACTTGACCGAACCGATGTGCATCCACGTTCAGCACAGGCATTTGGACATTAACCTGCAAGGAGGACTAATGGCTGGAGGTGCAAACACTGCTTACCTTGGCTACACTTTGCAAAACCTATTTGACAATATTTACCCCAAGGCCCCCAGTGATCCAGTGTTCAGCCGTGTGGCGTAACTTGTGCTAAATTGTGACTGTTCGATGATTGTTTACTTCAGACTGGCCGTCGTGGGCTGACTTGTCCGAATTTAAATGTGCATTTAATCAAATTTGTCTTCTAGGAACATCGCTACTGTTCAGGCATTTTACTTGACAACAAAGCCACTGTTGGTGTGGATTATTCTAAATCTTCTTCCTCCGTAGTACTGTCAAACGAAATGGTAGCTCCAATTATGCTGAAATGCTGGCTACTTATTCTTGTCATGTTGAACATCGGTGTAAATTACAGATTAAATAAATCATATGAATTGGATGTTGGAGCTAGTACCTATAGCCTAGCAGCATTCTGCCATGTTTCAGGTTTGGTGGCTCTGATTGGTTTTTGCCACATTTTTTTGCCTGTGGCTGCTGAGGTTTTAGTCTAATTAGCATTTTTTAAATAGTCAAGTGATGCCAGTCTACCATCAAACAACACTCGCTCTTTAAGTTGCACCTCTGTATTACAGGGGTAGGGGTGGGTGGGGGGGGGGGGAATGAGCCATCCTAGTGAGAACA